>NC_057717.1:9007813-9027867 GCF_004010195.1 Chiloscyllium plagiosum | reverse complement strand
ACCCATCTATCTGCCATCTTTGGGGTTACTACTTCCCTAAGGCTCCGATCTATGACCCCCTCTGCCTCCCGAATGATCCGAAGTTCATCCAACTCCAGCTCCAGTTCCCTAACACGGTCTTGGAGGAGCTGGAGATGGGTGCACTTCCTGCAAGTGTAATCAGCAGGGTCGACCATGGCATCCCTCACCTCAAACATGTTGCAAGAGGAACATTGCACTGCCTTCACTGCCATGCCTCTAAAAGTAAACTTTAAAAAAAAAACTAGGCTAAAGAATAGAACAAGCGAAATGCAGCACTTACCTACTTACCACAACGGGTCTTATTATGAGGAGAGAGGAGGAGGGCGGGTGAGAGGCACTACATCTGTAGTGCCTCGGGTTCCTCTCCTGCGCGCTTTTATAGGAAAAAAAACCTACCCAGGTAAGCTTGCGCTACACCAGCTTCCGGGTCCCGGCTGCCCCTCTGGTCGTCGTCACTTCCCCCTGCTGCTCCCGCTCTTTCTTAGCTGTAGGCTTCCGGGTTCGTTTAAACTCAGCTGCTGCTCGCACTCAAAATGAACGTTGTGGTCGAAGGGTGAGTATTTATATTCATTGCTTTCCTTCCCGGCTGCCCCTCTGGTCGTCGTCACTTCCCCTGCTGCTCCCGCTCCTTCTCAGCTGTAGCCTTCCAGGTTAGTTTAAACTCGGCCGCTGCTCGCACTCAAAAAATAAAAAAATCATCATCAACGACACCCTCACAGGCATAAAGTTCACCAAGGAGGAAGAATCCGACAACAAACTCGCATTCATGGACGTCACAGTCGAAAGAAATGACAAGGGAAAACTACAAACCTGCGTATACAGAATACCGACAACACTGAACAAATACTTAACTAAACCAGCAACCATCCCAACACGCACAATCGAAGCTGTATCAGAACACTATTCCAACGAGCCACCTCACACTGCAACACAGATGAAATTCGGAAAACAGAGCAGAACCACCTATACAACGTATTCGAGAAGAACAGATATTCAAAAAGTACAGTCTGCAGATTCCTCAACAAAAGACCACGACAAGCGGACCAAACACAGCCAGAAACCCTAACCACCTTACATTACATCAAAGAAGTTTAAGAAATGACAGCCAGACTACTAAGACCCCTCGAAAGTCGATTAGCACACAAACCCACCAACACGCTAAAACAAAAACTAACAAACTTAAGAGACCCAGTACAACCCATGGACAAAACCAACGTCATCTACAAAAGTCCATGCAAGTACTGCCACAAACACTACGTCGGACAAACAGGAAGAAAGTTAGCCACCAGGATGCACGAACACCAGCTAGCCACAAAAAGACACGACCCTCTCTCCCTCGTAGCCCTCCACATGGATGACAAAAAAAACACCAATTCGACTGGGACAACACATCTATCCTGGGACAGGCTAAGCGAAGGCATGCCAGAGAATTCCTAGAGGTCTGGCACTCCAACCACAACGCCATAAACAAACACATAGATCTAGATACCATCTCCTAACTCCTCAGAAAACGAACAGGAAATGACATCACCACAAATCGCAGGAAACCTATCCATGACAAACATATAAATAGAAAGCAGGAGACAAAAGCTTCGCTTCATTTGGAGGTCGCCACTGATGATGTTACCGAGCCAGGTAATGAAACGTCTGGATATCAAACCTACAGCTCAGCGAGCAAAGCTACACCCTAAGCCTGTACAAATGTAGAATAACTTGCAAACATCTTTATTCAATACCCTGACTGGTGAAGGCCAGTGTTCCAAAAGCTTTCTTCCCTTCCTTGTTTGCAAGTGACTCTACTGTTCAGAAAACAAGCATCTGAACCCCAAGGTCGTTCTGTTCCATGACACTGCCGAAGGCCCGACCTTTCACCATGAAACGCCTTCCTCGATTTCATTTTGCAAAATGCAAGATCGCACACTTAACGGTATTAAAATACATGTGGAAGTTCTTGGCCTGCTTCCTGAATATCAAGGTTCTGCTGCAATTTCTAATAACCTTCTTCAATGTCCACGATACCGCCTATTTAAGTGTTATGTGCAAACTTATTAAACATGTTTTGTCCGTTATCGTCCAAACAATTGATAACAAACGGTCATGTTCCCAACACAGTCCCCTGAGACACTCCTCTATTCACAGGCCTCCAATCTGATTTGCATTCTTTCCCTTTTACACTCTGCTTCATTCAATCAAGTCAATTGTACATCCAATTTCCGAGGTCCCCCGGAATCCATGAGATCTCACCTTCCAATGCGCCTGTCACTTGAAACCTTTTCAAAGGCCATACTTAACTCCACGTAGACTACTTTGAACATCCAGCCCTCATCAACCTTCTTGGTCACTTCCTCAATTAATTCGAACAAATGTGTGAGGCATGATCTCCGATTTACAAAGCTGAGCTGACTCGTCCTAATCAAACCCTGCTTTTCCAAAGACAGACATTCCTTTACTCTTAAAATCTTCTCAAGTCGCGTACCTAGCACCGATGTTAGGCTTACTGGTGCACAGTGCCCAGGTTTTTCTTTGCAGCACTATTTGAATAAGGACACGGCAATCGCTGACTCCACTCTTCCAGGACTTAAACTTTTACTAACGATCACGCAAAAATATGAGCCTGTGTGCACACTTTGACCCTCACTTTGACAACCGTATTATGCTGGCAAGTCTCACCAATCGTCCTGCATATTTGTTCCTCTAATTATGACAATAAGCAATAACTGGACCCATAGAAGCAAGTGAAGACGCACAATTTTATAAAATACATTTTTTTTAAAAAAAGATGCTTTTTGTAAGCCTGTTCGATTTTACATGTTGGGGTTGATATTAGCACTGTTGCCTCACAGCACCAGGGTCCCAGGTTCAATTCCAGCCTCGTGCGACTGTCTGTGTGGAGTTTGCACATTCTCCCCGTGTCTGTTTGGGCTTCTTCCGGGTGCTCCGGTTTTCTCCCACAGTCCAAAGACGTGCAGGTCAGATGAATTGGCCGTGCTAAATTGCCCATAATGTCAGGTGTATTAGTCAGAGGGAAATTGGTCTGCGTGGAATACTTTTTGGAGGGTCGGTGTTGACTGGTTGGGCAGAAGGGCCTTTTTCCACACTGTAGGTAATCTAAACTAATCAAATCTAATCTAAATTTTTGAATGCATGAATGGGGGGGGAGGCGAGCGGTGGTCGGAGAATGTGCTTTACTGGAAGTTTCAGAAGCCTTTGGATAACTTTTAACACGGGGTAAAGAGTAACTCGGAAGATTACAGGGTTCACGAAAGATCAAGGAGGCAGCCTATGTGTTTGACAAGGAGATGTGTAAGATCCTGAACAATTACTTTGCCTCAGTACTTGCCTTGGAGAAACACGTGGAAGACCGGTAACTTGAACAAATAAATAGCGATGTCTTGGATTAGAGTCCTCAATAGAGAACAGGAAGTGCTGCAGGTATTGCAATACATAAAAATAGATAAACCTTCAGGCTGTGATTAAGTGTGTCCCAGGACATTGTTGGAAACTAGGAAATAAATTGCAGGCTCTCCAGTCGCAATATTTTCATCACTGACAATCACCTTGAGGTAGCAGACGTGTGGAGGGCTGTCAATGTTATCCCATCGCTAAAGGGCTGCAAAGAAATGAAAAAAGAATCTGCAGATCAGTAAGACTAACCTCAGGTGTGGGGATGCTTTTGGAAGGGATTCTAAGAGACAGGATCGTCATGCATTTGGAAAGGTAAAGCCTGATTCAGCATAGTCAACACTGCTTTGTGCTTGGGAAGTCATGTCTCATAAGCCTGTTGATGTGTCCAGGGAGGTAGTCAAGACATAGATGAAGGCGGACTCGATAAAGTTGTCTACATGAACGTCAGCAAAGCTTTTGACAAGGTTCTACACATAAGTCTGATTGTTAAAGTTAGATCACATGGGATCAAGGAAGTGCTCGCCAATTCGGTACAAAATTTAGTTTTTTGGTAAGAGACAAAGGGTGGTGGGATAGGTTTGTTGTATTGATATGAGACATCTGCCAGCAGTGTGCTAACGGGATCAGTGCTGGGTGCATTGTTGTTTAAAATTTATGTAACTAATTTGGATGAGAATATCAGGCATGGTCAGTAAGTTTGTCGGGGTACACAAAAAATGATGGAATAGTAGACAGTGAAGAAGGTTCTCTAAGAATCCAAGGGGATGTTGATGAGCTGGGTCAGTGAGCTGGGGAAAGCAGATGAAGCTTATTTGAGAGGAAATACGAATTTTTGCGTTCTAATCTGGAAAAGAAGAGGGCAGGACATAAATCATTCATGGTCGGGTCCGGCCTAGTGTTGTAAGATACTGAGGCTCAGAGCTTCAGGTACGTAGTTTGTTGACAGTGGCGTCATAGTTAGACAGGGAGGTGATGAAGACATTTGTCATTCTTGCCTTCAGTGGTAAGAGAATTGAGACTAAGAGTTGGGGTTTTATGTTCTGCCTGTACAAGATCTCGGTAAGGACACTATAAATGCACCGTTGATTTTGTGGAAAAGAAAGCTCAACTGGGTCTCTTATGTCGTTTAGTGAACGACATCTGACAATCATACATCGTCTGGCCTTCACGTGACATCCAAACCACAACAATGCGGCTGTCTCTGAACTGCTTCTGGGCAATTAATGATGAGCAATGTTTTCTGGTCCATCCATTAATAACTTCACGCTAAGAATGAATATATACAAGGACGCATTTCCATCGCTACCCGTGTAAACTCCTCCAGCTGTAGCAATTTATATTAGCTTTGCAACATTGTTCAGGCTCTTACCATTCTAAGACACTCTCTGCGACCATCTCCAGCACCTTCAACTCTCCTGTTCCTATCATCACATTAAACCCGATAACGTTTCCTCTTCCTATTGCGCTCCTCCTGCTTGGAGACACCCTGCACTATCTTTCGCACCGACTTTCATATTTTGGTAGCCAGTTGTCTTTTAAAAATAAACAGAATTTTATTTTTAAATTGTTTAGACATCTTTTAGAAGGTCTTCTTAGCTTTTCTGAATCGAATGTGATTCTTTCCGTCCTGAGTGAAGGCCAAGTGGGAAATGTCTGGTTGAGATTTTGACTGTAACAATGGAATGCTCTTTCGTTGAATGATTTACACTGTTCCTTCAAATGTTTTCCAGCGTTCTCTTACAGACGCAGATTTCAGTCGGTTTACCTTGTTTAACTTGATCAGTCCTTCTCACCAACTCATGTAATTGGCTTTGTTTCTATTTCCAAATGTGGTCTGTCCTTTCTCCAGTCACTTTGAAATCTCATAATTCCTTAGAATTTTACTTCATCACAATTTCCCGGAGGATCCCTCAGTGTGCCATCACGAATTCACTCAGCTTCATCATTCAAACGTCGAAATGAGATAGGTAATGTCCCTAGCCAGTTGCATAATGTGTTATTCAAAGCAACACGGGCAAAAACACTCTTAGATCTCCTCTTCGAATATGACCCTTTCCAATGTGACTGTCCCTGATTATATAAAATTGATGTTTCCCCAAAATACTGCCTTTGTTACAAATTCCAATGAATTCCTGTTTAATGCAGTGTTCAGCACTGAAATGTTCTTAGGCAGCCGAAAAATAGTTACCTGCTTGAATTTAAGACACGTATTACCCAAGATTTGCATTCAGACTGATTATGCTGCACAATATGAAACTACATACTTATTAAGTAATGCTTTTGCTATCCATTACTGCGAGGTTTATCCATCCTGCAAGCCCATTCCGCCTGAACCTCTACAACCACTGAATATTTGTGTTTCACATTTTGTTCAAACTGTGTTGTAACAAACACTCTGTGCCTCTTGTGTGAAGATGCCATCTATCATATTCCATATATTTTGTACATTCCAAGACAGCAGGAAAATTTACTTTTTTGACCAGAATTTTCTGTCACAAACCTATTCACTGATGTACAGTTTTAACTAAACTCTGTCCCATCCGGTTCCTTTCTGCTAATCTTCAGCTATATCTACATTCTGGTCCAATGCATTACCTTTGCAAATTCTTCAGATTTGGAAATATACTTTCACCTGAGCCTTGTCCCTATATCATCGCTGTCAGCTTGAAGCCCGACCCATAATCATACCTATAAGATTGGTCAGGACACTGAACCTAACGGTTCCACTGCAACAGGATTCTTTTTATTCACTCGTGGGATGTGGGCTCTCTGGCTTGCCAGGACATCATGCTCAACCCTTAACGGAGTTACTTGCTAGGCTGCTTCAGTGGGTAACAAAGAGGCAGCTCCATTGTTGTGGGTGTGGAGTCACACTATGATATCCACAGTAGGTTAGGTTGGGAGGTAGCCTTTACTGAAGATATGAATGCGTCAGGTGAATTTTGCTTAACTTTAGCAATTGCTTAATTTTTTTTTTGTTAATTGTTGATTATATATGGTTTTCGAAGCGTTTAATTAAAATTTACTAATTTTGCAATTGTGGGAATCAAACATCAGCTGAGTTTTGGATAAATCCTATAGTGATAACATCCCTTTGTCTGCGCACAGTTTTCCCATCTCTGAGCACTGACACCGTTGCAACATGAATCGCAACATCTTGTTCCCACACAATTGTTTTATTCTGAAATCCTCCTATACTCTGGTGATATGACTCAGTATCTCTCCATGTGGTATCCCTCATTGTCTGGGTCTAATTGCTGCCTCTGTAAGCATATTGTGCAGCTACGTCCGATCCAGAGCCAACAGTATTCTCCACTCCAGGGAGATGAGAACGCACAGGACAATGGACACTGGGATTTTCCAGACCTCTGTTGGATTTCATGCCATTCTCCATGTGTAATGCTGACTGCGTCAGGCTAATTTCCAATTTTGTCTATTTCTCATTCTCCTGTAGGTACTTAGGAAGTTCCTGGCTCAATAGACATCCCAACCGCTGGTTGTCTCGTCCATCATCTCACTGACGATAGTTGGTCAGTCAGAGAGACAAAGGATAGGACGATCTGAAGCCTTTAATAAATCCATCAGAGAGGTAAGATCACATCAGGTGAACAGAGCACAGAGCAATGGGAGGGTTACAAACATCGGATAATAAGACATGACATAGATACAGTGCTGGATGAGAGCACAGTGCAGACATACCCCAAGCTGAATCACCACCTCTATTTCAAGTTTTGTTGTACTATGACATATTAGGTAGTTGACAGTATCAATCCAGGACACTGCTGTCTTAGTGAGCATCATTATAACAGCGGTGAAAGCAGGTCTCCTATGAGAGGATGGTACTGCAGCCTGACATCTTTCTGTTCTCTGTTCCCTCTCCAACATTGTATCAATGGGATGTCTCATGGATCGGCGCCCTCAGTCACTTTAACTCTTGTAATAGTTCCTACCTCGGTAGTCTCCTCCCCTCGCTACAGTCTGTACGAATATTTCATACTTGCTACAATCCAGACTACCTCCATATAATTTATTTCAGTCTCTACAACATGCCTTACCTTGATAGTCTCCTCCTCCAATAACTCGAGACATATAGTCATGCTGCAAAGAAACAGACCCTTTGTCCCAACTCATCAATGCTGCCCAGCTTTCCGAAACTGAACAAGTCGCATGTGCCTCTGATTGGCTCATATCGCATCAAACCTTCACTTCTCCATGGACCTGCCCAAATTTATTTTACATATTGTAATTGTACTTATTTCAAACAGTTCCTCTGGTAGTCCATTGTATCTATTCACCATCCGCTGTGGGAAATATTGCCTCTCAGGTCCCTCTTTCAATCTTTGCTCTCTCATCTCATTTTTATGTCCTCTAATTTTTGACTCACCCTTCCTCGTCTATTATCCTTACTTAGGCCCCGTATGGATTTAAAACCCCTTATAATGTCACCCCATAATCTCCTATGTCCAAGGGAAATATGGAAGACAGAGTTGCTTAAAACTCCACCTCAGGTACTCAATGCTCTGACCAATGAAGCCTAGTGTGCCAAATGTTGTTTTCGTTTCCCTAACCACCTGTGATGTCACTTCCAAGGAACAATGTAATTGCACCATTTGGTCTCTCTCTGTTCGACAAGACTGCTCCGGCCGCTGCCATTAAAGGTGTTAGTCTTCCCTTGTTTTCTTAACAAAATCCAACACGTGAATTAAACTCCATCTTTCATTCCTTGGGTCAATGTTGGAGTTGATCAAGATCCTCTTTGATAACTGTATTCACTGCCCACCATGCCATTAATTTTGTCGACTCACCATTGGTCACGGACCTCCAGTCTGAATACCAACACTCTACCCCCACGCTCTGTCTCCGACTTTCAAGCCAATTTTTAAATTCAGTTGGTAGCGCTCCCTGATCCCATGTGATCGAACCTTGCTAACCAGCGTACCATGCTAAACTCTGTCAAAGGCGCTGCTGACGTTAGTAAAGGCAACGTACGGTCACCTCTTCAATAAACTCAATTCCGTTTGTTAGACATGACTTTGTATGCACAAAGCCGTGCTGACAATCCTTAATCAATCTTTGCCTTTCCAAATGCATATAACTTCTGTCATCAGAATTACTTCCACAACTTACTACCACTGATATCTGGCCAGTTGATCTTTACTTCCCTGGCTTTCCACCACAGTCTTTCTTCCACAATGGTACAGCACCACATACATATTCAAAGCGGCATTCAGCATGGAAACAAACACTTTGGTTTATAATAATCATAATAAAAAACTAAGTCGCCCCACCTGCCTCTTCCTGGCACAGATCCTTCTAAACCCTTCTAATTAATGTACTTAACCAAATGTCTTGCAAAAGATGTACTCACATTCATCCCTTCTTTGGGAATGCTATATAACACACAAACCACTGACTGTGTAACAATTTTAACTCTTATGTCCTTTTTAAAAAAATCTCTCTTCTAATCGTAAAAAATGTGGCCACACCTTTGAACACACTTTTTCTGGAGAAAAAGACACCTGAAATTAAATCTATCTATACCACGGCTTATTTTATAAACTTTTATATGGTCGTATCTCAATGTCCAGGTTCTCTTGAAAACCAATACTTTGCCTATCCAGACTCTCATCATGACTCAATTCTTCCAAACCCAGCAATATCCTGATAAATTTCGTGTGAACACTCTGCAACTTAATAATATTATTGCTGCTCGTCGGATGATGCCTGAATTGCTGTGCTCTTCCAGCACCACTGATCCAGAATCTGGTTTCCAGCATCTGCAGTCATTGTTTTTAACGTCATTTTTATTCCTATAACTGGGCTTCAGAACTGGACTTAGTATGACATAAGAGATCGAATCAACGTCCTGTACACCCTCAACATGAGATCTGAACTCCTTTACAAAATGGACTGAACGAAGTCGTCACGCATGCCAAGCAACATCTTATCGATCTTGTGATGTAAACTTCAACGAATTATGTATCTGATACCCGACATCCCTCAGTTCTACAATACTACCAAAGGCCCTATCATTAAATGTGTAAGCACGATGCTTGCTGGTTGAACCAAAATGACTTACCGCGCATTCATCCAGATTAAACTACATCGACAGTTTCCAGCTGCTTCACCCATTTCATCAAGATCCCTTTGTAATCTTAGAAAGATTCCTTCACTGTCCATTGTGCCACTCCAGCTTTACAGCACATCATACATAGTGTCAATGGTACAACTATCTCTGCTAGGGTCCCCGCAATTTCTTCCCCAGCTGACCACAATGTCCTGAGATACCCTTGAACCGGTTCTAGGCATTTATCTACTTTAGTGTTTTCAAACCTCCAGCACTACCTCTTCTATAACATGAACTCTTTTTAAGACACATAGGTGTACAACATGCAAACACACACTTCAGTCCAACTCGTTCCTGATGTTTAGATAACCTGGATAAATCTAGTCCCATATACCAGCATTTGGCCAATATCCGTCTGTACCCGTACTATTCATACACCCATAAGAAATATTGCAATTGTATCAATCTCCACTATTTCCTCTCTCATTCCATAAATGCATCGCCATGTACGTGAAAAAAATGTCCATGAGGTCCGTTTTAAGTCTTTCCCCTCTCACGTGAAAACTATGTGCAAGAGTTTTGGACTCCACAACACCTGGGAAAATACCTTGACTATTTTCTTATCCATTCTCCTCATGTTTGCATCAACAGCTGTAAGGTCTCAGATGCTCCAGCGAAAATATCCACAGCCATTTCAGCCTCTTACGAAAGCTCAAACATTCCAACCCTCGAAACATCGTGTCAATCTCTCGTGCCCCTTCCTAGATTCATAGCATCCGTCTGATATCAGGGAGACCACAATCGCACACAGTTTCCCAACAGTGGCCAAAATTATCATCTTTATTTCCCTGGGTTCTCCAGTCTTTCTCCGCAGTAACGTCTGGAGTGAAAAGAAATTTTGAGGATCTTCACCAGCTCCTGCGGTTCCACACATCAATGGCGTTAATAATTATTAAAGACCCCTATTTTCTCCCTGGTTATTGGTTGCCCTTAATGTACTTGTACAATCACTTTAGATATTTCTTAACCTTCTTTGCTAATGCTATTTCATGTCACTTTTTGCATTCCTGACTTCCATCCAAAATGTGTTCGCACAATCCCTATACTTCTCGAGGCATTTACTTGATGCAGCTCACTTTACGTGACATGTGCCCTCTTTTCCTTGACAAAAGCCTCAGTTGTCAGCCAGTGTTTGCTTTCAATCAGCATTGAGCTGCAGAACAACAGGGAAAATGCTGGCTCTGAACACTCATTTTATCTCAGATTTAAAAATTCTCACTTCCCACCTCCCTTTACTTGCAGATAATCTCTAAAAGTTCATGATTAATATTATCAAAATTGACCTTGCCCCAATTTGTAATTTAAATTGTGGACTAAGCCTGCCCTTTTCAGGAAGAATTTTCAAACTCACAGAACTGTGGTAACTTTTCCAGTGTTCTCCCAATGACTCCACAGTCCATTTCCAAATGTTGTTTCCTAAATGGAGAACAGGTTTTGCCTCTTTCTCCAGTCGGGCCGCTTACACATTGATTGGGAATCTTCTTGAAAGCACGTAACAAATTCCTCCGGGTGTAGGTTTGCTCGCTGAGCTGTAGCTTTGATATGCAAACGTTTCATTAGCTGGCTAGATATGATCATCAGTGGCGACCAAGTGAAGCGAAGCTGTTGTCTCCTGCTTTCTATTTATATCTTTCTCCTGGACGGGGTTCCTGGGGTTTGTTGTGATGTCATTTCCTGTTCGTTTTCTGAGGGGTTGACAGATGGCATCTAGACATATGCGCTTGTTTATGGCGATGTGGTTGGAGTGCCAGGTCTCTAGGAATTTTCTGGCATGTCTTTGCTTCGCCTGTCCCAGGATAGGTGTGTTTTCCCTGTCGAAATGGTTGGTTTCTTTCATCCGTGTGGAGGGCTACGAGGGAGAGAGTGTTGTGGCTAGCTGATGTTCGTGTATCCTGGTGGCTAACTTTCTTCCTGTTTGCCCTACGTAGTGTTTGTGGCAGTACTTGCATGGAATTTTGTAGATGATGTTTGTTTTGTCCATGGGTTGTACTGGGTCTTTTAAGTTTGTTAGTTTTTGTTTGAGAGTGTTGGTGGGTTTGTGTGCTACTAGGATTCCGAGGGGTCTCAGTAGTCTGGCTGTCATTTCTGAAACTTCTTTGATGTATGGTAAGGTGGTTAGGGATTCTGGCTGTGTTTGGTCTGCTTGTCGTGGTTTGTTCTTGAGGAATCAGCTGACTGTACTTTTTGAGTATCCATTCTTCTTGAATACGTTGTATACGTGGTTCTCCTCTGTTTTCCGAAGTTCGTCTGTGCTGCAGTGTGTGGTGACTGGTTGGAATAGTGTTCTGATACAGTTTTGTTTGTGTGTGTTGGGATGGCTGCTGGTGTAGTTAAGTATTTGTTCAGTGTTTGTCGGTTTTCTGTGTACGCAGGTTTGTAGTTCTCCCTTGTCCTCTCTTTGAACTGTGACGTCCAGTAATGCGAGGTTGTTGTCGGTTTCTTCCTCCCTGGTGAAGTTTATGCCTGTGAGGGTCTTGTTGATGATGTTAAACGTCTCTTCGATCTTGTTTCGTTTTGTGATGACAAAGGTGTCCTCTACATGGCGGACGCAGATTTTTGGTTTGATAATTGGGAGGGCTGTTTGTTCAAGTCTTTGCATTACTGCTTCTGCTCTGAATCCTGATAGCGGAGATCCCAAGGGTGTGCCGTTGGTTTGTTTGTAGATTATATTGTTGAAGGTGAAGTGGGTGGTGAGGCACAGGTCCACTAGCTTCATGATGTTTTCGTTGGTAATGTGATTGATGGTGGTTGGTGTGTGTGTGTGATGGAGTCTTCTAAAAGTCTAGAAAGTGTTTCCTTTGCCAGGTCGATGTTGATGGAGGTGAACAGTGCTATTACGTTGAATGAGATCATTGCTTTCTCTTCCTCTATTTTGGTGTTTTTGATGATTTTGGAATTACTAGGTGGAGTGGATGGAGTGACTCTTCTACTAGGTATTTAAGTCTTGCGTGTAGTTCTTTGGCCAGTCTGTAAGTTGGTCTTCCGGGTAGTGAGACTATAGGTCTGATGGGGGCTCCTGGTTTATGAATTTTTGGTAGTCCATAGAATCGTGGGATGTCCGTCCATTCGGGATTCATTTTTTGGAATTCCTTCTTGTTTAATTGTCCGGAATTGTGTAATTTTCTTCGGAGATATGCAATTTTGCATCCTCGTTGTGGTGTCGGGTCTAGCGCCACCTGCTGGTAGGTGTTGGCGGCTGGGAGTTGTGCATTGGTTTTCTCTATGGAGTCCCTTCTATTCATTATGACTGTGAGCCGACCTTTGTCTGCAGGTAATATAACAATGTTTTTGTCTTTTTTGAGGTTTTCTAGGGCTTTCTTTTCTTGTGTGTTCAGTCTGGTTCCTTCGCTCTTTCAGCACAGAGTAGGTGGAATTGTCTGTCTGATCGTTTGTTGTGTTTCTTGCATGAGATTGTTGTCCTTCAATGTGATTTCTAATGCCGCTAGTAAATCCTTCAGCCTCTCGGTTATTGAAAGTTAATCCTTTTTAAAATACCGCTTTTTCTGTGTCTGATAGTGTCCAGTCTGATAAGTTCTTTATCAATGCCCCTGTGTTATTGGTTTTGTCTTTTTTGTGAGTTTGTCAAGTTTTTTGCTTGAGGTCCCGATTTTTCTTTATCTGTGTTTGTCGTTGTTTGGTGTTCATGGTTCGTTCTACCGCGTCTGTCCATATCTTGATTTGTTTGAATAACGGTTTTTGGCGCGCAATTTCCGGGTTACATTTTCGGAGTCTGTGGTGGGTGCAATTGATTAGTTCTCGGAGCATTCTGCGGCCGTTTTGTTCTGTTAATCTTCTGGCTTGAGGTGTTTTTATCCGCGGTTTATATTGGAGACATTTTGGCAGTACCTGTTTTCTTAAACATTCATGCAACAAGTACAGTTATTCACGGGTGGAACTTTCTCGGATGGCATTCCTTTCCCATCTTCAGGCAAGTTGTAGCGTGTTGTGCCCATAGGTTTTTGCAAGGTTTGTGAAGGTTTGTAGCTCAGGTTGAGGTTTTGGGTGTAGATTTGCTCGCTGAGCTGTAGGTTTGATATCCAGACGTTTCATTACCTGGCTAGGTGACATCATCAGTGGGACCACCATCTTAAATTACCATGTACAACCCATGGACAAAACCAACGTCATCTACAATATCCAATGAAAGGACTGCCACAAGCACTACGTAGGACAAACCGGAAGAAAGTTAGCCACCAGGATGTACGAACACCAGCTAGCCACAAAACGACACGACCCTCTCTCCCTCGTAGCCCTACACACGCATGAAGAAAACCACCTTTTCGACTGGGACAGCACATCTATCCTGGGCCAGGCTAAGCAGAGACATGCCAGAGAATTCCGAGATGCCTGACACTCCAACCACAATGCCATAAACAAACACATAGATCTAGAAGCCATCTATCAACACCTCAGAAAACGAACAGGATATGACATCACCACAAACCTCAGGAATCCCATCCAGGAGAAAGATATAAATAGAAAGCAGAAGACAACAGCTTCGCTTCACTTGGTGGTCGCCACTGATGATATTGCCTAGCCAGGTAATGAAACGTCTGGATGTTAAACCTACAGCTCAGCGAGCAAACATGCACCCTAAACCTCAACCTGAGCTACAAACCTTCACAAACCTTGAAAATTCCTCCCATTCGAACGCTTAACACTGTGGCAGACCCAGTCGAGGTTTGGAAAGTTTAAAAATCTCTACCATTACAGCCCTATTATTCCTAGTGAAACTTGAGGTCTCCTGACATGTTGATCCTCAATCTACCACTAATTATTAGGAGTCAGTCATACAATTTTTATTCCTCAGTTCGGGTAATGTAGCTTCACTGGACCATCCTGCATGTGTGTCCTCTCTAAGTTGTGTTATGGTGTTTCATCCGATGAAACCCATTAGCCCTGCTCTTCGCTTACCTCCCGTTATATCCTTCCTGTATCATCTTTACCCTGGAACATTGAGCTACAAGTCCTGTCCTTCCCTCAGCTGTGTTTCTTCAATAATTGTGGTGACCCAATCTCAAAGTCCCGGCCATGCACTGAATTTAACTGCTTTAGCTGTCAGGCCCACATTTCCTCATTGATTGCGGGGTTCTTGCCTCTCTTGTTTATTCAAATCGCTCTCTTCAACTTGTCTACCTGCCTCAAAATTCTTTCTGGCGTCACCATCGCAGACTACTTTAATTCCTCTCAAGAACCTCCAGCAAATCTCCCATCTATGATATTGATTCCCGCGCTCGCATTTCAGGTGTCTTCCCCACCCTATCTATTTTTGCTGACCCTCTCAGCAATCTATGGACTGGTACACAGAGTACCCTTCATTCCTCAGTACTCTAAAAGTACAGCCGTTCATTATGTCTGTCTTTGCTATTCATACCTGCCACACTGCTCAGATGTAAATTCCATCTGCCATTACGTTGCTCAGTTTATCTTTTGATTTATATCAGACTGTAACCTGAGGCTATCTGCCTCACTGTGGACAGCGACCTCACCTATGAAGAGTCCATAGGTTTCCCTTTATTTAAAATTCATTGATGGAATTTGACCATCACTGGCTCGGCCATCATTTCTTACCTATCTG
Organism: Chiloscyllium plagiosum; assembly: GCF_004010195.1. Taxonomy (NCBI): domain Eukaryota; kingdom Metazoa; phylum Chordata; class Chondrichthyes; order Orectolobiformes; family Hemiscylliidae; genus Chiloscyllium; species Chiloscyllium plagiosum. The sequence continues at coordinate 9,012,736 of NC_057717.1, read as the reverse complement.
TAAGTATATGAAGAAGGTGGTGGGGAGATGCCCTCCTGACCCACTGCAATCTTTTGGGTGTCGGGGCAGGTACAGTGTTGGTGGGATGGAGCGTGGCTTGGAGCGGCCATTGGAAATGCTGGTACTCCCGTGCGCCTGTCACTCCTGGCCTTCCAGGTGAGCGTGCTTCCGGGTTTGTGAAGCGCTGTTGGAAGAACCTGAGTGACCCCAAGTGTTTTTTCGGTATTTTATTTATTGTTCATTCATGGGACATGAGCATTGCTGGCTGAGCCAACATGAGTTTTCTGAATTTGAGTTGTCCCTAAGACGTTGGTGGAGAGCTGCCTTCTTGAGTCACTACGCCAGCCGTTTGACCTCTTGTTATCTTTGTACGCTCCTGCAGGTGCTACAACATTCCTCATATCTGTAACATCGTACAGACAATGCAGCTCTTCCTTTTATAAGTGACATTTTCGTCTACCTCCAACTCTTCTAGTTTCTCACAATATCTCATCTCCTCCTTTCCCTACTGCACTATTTATCTCTCGGTTTGATTTTATTTCTGATTAAATTTCTGACCACCTGTAAACTCTTTCATTTTAAATATATTACCCTCTGTATTCTTAACCCTCTCTGTCATTGCAACCAAACATTTCAAAGGTTTCCCTCCTTCAATATCTATGAATTACAGCGGCTAGATGTGTTAAATAGTCGCTTCTCACCCTCTTTATGCATCCCAGGTCTCCCAGCCGCTACAATTCCAATATTTTGAATTGCTCCCATGCTCGGTTCCTCCTCATGTCCTGAGGGTCATTGAACAACACCAATGCTGGAAAAATGTCTATGTCCCTCCAGTTATTGGAAGTCTTCTAACTCTGTAACATCCAACAGTCTCCAATACCTGTAATACTCCTCCTTTTATATTTGTTGAAGTGTCACATCTATGTAAGCATATCATAAAAAGTCCTTTAGACGCTAAGAACTCTATCATCCGAAAGCGACCATCTCTCCCAATCCTTTTTCATTCTTTAGTGCCTGAAACTCTCTCTGCAACTTTCAGTAACCTCCTTTAGGTATTACACGTGTGCCGACCTGTGCTGATAAACTGTTCCTTCAACTCCAGCCCATCAATCACTATAACACCCTCTGTCACCTCTACTTAAAACTTTACTGCTGTCTTGCCGTTCCAACGGTGATCTTGTGATGGAGCAGGGGGAAATGAGACGTTATAAATCTCAGCTTTGGCTTGAGAACTACCATTAGCTGGGAATCACAAAGGCAAAGAACCTGAGAGGGAGCAGAAAAGACTGGAAAATATAAATCTAGCAGCGAGGGTCGAAGCTGCCTGGCGCTTGTAGTGGGAGAAGCAGCAGGGGAAGGGGGGAGACTGGCTTTCAATCACTATCGAGTTCCAGACGGACTGTCCATGTAAGGGAGAGTGGGCCTGTCGTTAACTAACGTCTGGGAGTTATACAGGCAGCAAAGTGACGCCTAGTTACACCCGGGAGTCACAGAAACAGTGAACCTGCGAGTGAGCAGGGTGGATTGGGAGATCGAGGATTACACGCATTTGCGAGTATATGAGACGTTGAACGCGTGAGGGAGCAGAGTGGAGTGAGAGCGGGAGGCTTGCAGGTACCTGGAGTCGCACAGATACATTTTTGCTGCTCGGACCTTCCTGCACTAAGTATGAAAGAAGTGTAAGATACATCAGAGAAAAAGCTTAAATCATTTGGCTGATAATATACCGTTGCTTGCGACTTAAAGTAAATTGCTATAAGTTCGCAAACTTGCTTTTGAACTACTGAAAGAAGCATTACACTCCGAAATAAAAGGAATAAGTGAAAGTCTGAGTCAATATAATAAACTTGTCAGAGTCACCCACAGTTCGAGCAGGGACTTAAATGTTATTTCCTTGATGTTAAATTTGTACTAAGTAAATTAAATGATACTAAATTTATATTAAGTAATGAATTAAGTAAGACGAGGTAACGTGTTGTTTAAGGTATGTATAAGACTTGGCAGCATATCTGTGTGAAATGTGAAATGTGTTCTGTTACACGGGGAAGTCATAGCCCCTGCTGATGCTTTGTATAAACACTGGGTATTATAGTTCAGAAAGTGACTGGAGACTCTGTGGGACATCTGAGATGCTGACAGTTGTGTGGATAGCACATGAAAAAAGGTTTTTATCCTGCAGACTTGACGGCCTGGAAGAAGGAAGGTGAATGGGTGTCCAGTCAATCGAAGAGAAATAGTCAACTAATACAGAAATAACCTGATGTCCCACTCAAAATTCAGTTTTCCACTTTGGAAGCTGATGAAGGTGCGGGACTCTCGGAGAGTGCAGTCAGAGCCTCAATCATTCTTTACTAGTTTAGATGCGTCCGCTGCTGCTTCTCAAACTCCAAGTCCGAATAGCCCTCGACTCCCGTTACTGTTTTAGATCCTCCCGCTCTGTGCTGCTCGCTCTCAGGTTACCTGCCTCTGCGACCTCAAGCACCCTGACCGTGCAGGAGGGGAGAACGAAGGAACTATGAGCAGTAGCCAGAGAGGCTTCAGGAAATTGAAGAAGATGTTTCTGTCACTGTCAGTGTAATTCCAGGGTCGTGGGATCAAGAATGTCACTGTGTCTGCAGGACATTCATTTGAGCGTAGTGAACATTCAAAGGTCATGTCCGCGTTGGCAAAAATGACATGGGTATGAAGTGTGAAATTGTCTGGGAATCAGAATTTAGGGAGCTAGGTGGATGGTTCGCAAGCAGGGCCTCAAATGTAGCAATCCCTGGAATACTCTCTGTGCCGTGTTCAGGTGAGAACAGAACTCGGTGGTTTAGGTATCTGCGAATGTGACTGGAATGATGATGTAGGAGGAAGCTCTTCAGACTCTTGGGACATTGTGCCTTTTTCTGAGGAAGTTCGGAGGCGTAACAAATGGCAGAGCTGAGACTGAATTCGTTGCAGGATGTGTGGAAGTTTTTGAAAATAAGTTATCATGTATGTGGGATCGGAAAAGGAATAGTCGAATAGACGATAAGGATTCACAAAATAATTGGATATACCGCTGGTACTAATTTACAATAACAAGTTTTAAACAGAAGATGGAGTTAGAAAGGAATTCTAAATCTTCAGTACTCTGCATGGACGTGAACACTTGGAGTTTGGAGAGTGACAGATGCAGATTGCTGTGTGGAAAACTGAGAGCTTGCTGAAGGAATGGCAGGTCTGGCTGTTAAATATTGTCGGATAGAAAGTATTCCGAAACAGCAGAAGAGACGGGAAAGGATGAAGGGTATACATATTGTTTCAGATTAGTGTTAGCTAAGGAGCCCAAGAGTCAGAGGATACGTCAAAGGAGTTGGCTGGAGTACCAGAACAAAACGTGCACTGTTACATTGTGGGGTGTAGTCTGTAGGCTCCCAACCATTGGAAAGGTTGGAGAGATAAAAGTGCAGTGACATGTGAGAGCGATGATAATAGTACACAGAAGTTATACTGAGAAACTTAACTTATACTGATATGGTTTGGTGTACTGGTGGTGCAGGGTCATGAGGGCCGGGTGTTCCGAGATGACATGGAGGAGTGCTTACTGCAGGAGTATGTGCCCAGACAAAAGGTCATTCACTATTGGGCCTGGTAGTTGGGAACGAGGTGGGGCAAGTGGATGCAGAGTCGGTAGGGGAACGTTATGGGGACAGTGATCATTTCATTGTAATATTCATGATGATGGTCGACAATGATATACAATAAGTGAGAGTGAGAAAAAAATATTTGACTGAAAACAGCCTTCATTTGGGCAAGAATGATTCTGGGAAGGATTGACTGGAACACCAAGTTGCTCAGCAAAGAAAAGAACTGAACAGTGGTTTGAGTCCAGTCGACGAATGGTCCCTCAAATAGGGAAGGCAGTAGAAGTAAAATCCAATGCTACCTGGATGACGGAGAAATAAAATAGAATTGGCATCAGATAGAGAATCAAATTGCGACCCAGGAGGAATGCTGAAAGCACAGGCGGTGTTGCGGAGGGCGAAATGGCATCGCAGACTACAATTATGAGAATACTGTGAGTCCAAATGGAGCTGTCCCAGAATCTTCTGTGGGCACCTCACAGATTTGTGAATTCAAAGATGGATTAAAGCTCGTTCGAAACGAGAAAGAGGATTTATAAATGAAAACCTTTCTCTGCGAATACTTAGGATACTCTTGCATCTATTGTAGGTGCAATTTGTTACGCGTGGGGTAAGTCCTCCTGCTAATTTAAACCAGACATACGGAAAATCTCAACTTGCCTCGTAACTTGTTGAAGTCTGAGTGACAAAGATCTATCAAGCAAACTAAAAAAAGTTATTCTTCAACTCCAAGGAAACAAGGGGAATATCAAACAAAAGATGTCTGCACTGTAAGCCTCCTTTGTTTGATTGGATTATCTACCTCCCAATCTTCAAGAATATACTGTTCCCATTAAATAACACTGACAAAATCTTACACCACTCAGTTATTGCTTCCTTTTGTATCTTCCTCTGTAGATGTTTTCCTCGGTCACCTTTCCTTCAGTCTTTTGCTGCGCACATTTCATATAACAGGAAGCTTTTTGAACAGGATTCACAGACAACATAGTGATATTTGCCTTTCTGGCTCAGTTCGCTTACATCCTCATTGAACATCGCCTTCCCTTTCTTCTGGACCTCTCTGGCTTTGAAAGGAATAAGCCAATAGGGGTGTTGTTTTGCCAGACAGCATTCCCTATGTCGACCGTCTGCACAAATGTTTTAGTCCTCGCAATCTTATTCTTGAATATCTTCATACACTGCTATAACACACATTTCAACTGTGGTCTTTGCTCCTGAATAGGTATTTTACTGACTTATCCCACTCCTAAGCACATCTGCATTGTTTAGTGTATTTTGAGGTCCCTCCTGTTCCATACCATCTGGATGTTTGAAA
>NC_057717.1:9005046-9007380 GCF_004010195.1 Chiloscyllium plagiosum | reverse complement strand
TTCACATCTGTGTAAGCATATCATAAAAAGTCCTTTAGACGCTAAGTACTCTATCATCCGAAAGCGACCATTTCTCCCAATCATTTTTCATTCTTTAGTGCCTGAAACTCTCTCTGCAACTTTCAGTAACCTCCTTTAGGCGTTACACGTGTGCCATCCTGTGCTGATAAACTGTTCCCTCCGCTACAGCCCATCAATCACTACAACGCCCTCTGTCACCTCTACTTAAAACGTTACTGCTGTCTTCCCGTGAAAGACTGCTGTCTTTCCCCCTGCTCCATCTTGTGATGGAGCAGGGGGAAATGAGACGTTGTAAATCTCAGCTTTGGCTTGAGGACTACCATTAGCTGGGAGTCACAAAGGCAAAGAACCTGAGAGGGAGCAGAAAAGACTGGAAAATATAAATCAGCAGCGAGGGTCGAAGCTGCCTGGCGCTTGTAGTGGGAGAAGCAGCGGGGGAAGGGGGGAGACTGGCTTTCAATCACTATCGAGTTCCAGACGGACTGTCCATGTAAGGGAGAGTGGGCCTGTCGTTAACTAACGTCTGGGAGTTATACAGGCAGCAAAGTGACGCCTAGTTACACCCGGCAGTCACAGAAACAGTGAACCTGCGAGTGAGCAGAGTGGATTGGGAGATCGAGGATTACACGCATTTGCGAGTATCCGAGACGTTGAACGCGTGAGGGAGCAGAGTGGAGTGAGAGCGGGAGGCTTGCACGTACCTGGAGTCGCACAGATACATTTCTGCTGCTCGGACCTTCCTGCACTAAGTATGAAAGAAGTGTAAGATACATCACAGAAAACGCTTAAATCATTTGGCTGATAATATACCGTTGCTTGCGACTTAAAGTAAATTGCTATAAGTTCGCAAACTTGCTTTTGAACTACTGAAAGAAGCATTACACTCCGAAATAAAAGGAATAAGTGAAAGTCTGAGTCAATATAATAAACTTGTCAGAGTCACCCACAGTTCGAGCAGGGACTTAAATGTTATTTCCTTGATGTTAAATTTGTACTAAGTAAATTAAATGATACTAAATTTATATTAAGTAATGAATTAAGTAAGACGAGGTAACGTGTTGTTTAAGGTATGTATAAGACTTGGCAGCATATATGTGTGAAATGTGAAATGTGTTCTGTTACACGGGGAAGTCATAGCCCCTGCTGATGCTTTGTATAAACACTGGGTATTGTAGTTCTGAAAGTGACTGGAGACTCTGTGGGACATCTGAGATGCTGACAGTTGTGTGGATAGCACATGAAAAAAGGTGATTATCCTGCAGACTTGACGGCCTGGAAGAAGGAAGGTGTATGGGTGTCCAGGCAATCGAAGAGAAATAGTCAAGTAATACAGAAATAACCTGATGTCCCACTCAAAATTCAGTTTTCCACTTTGGAAGCTGATGAAGGTGCGGGACTCTCGGAGAGTGCATTCAGAGCATCTATCATTCTTTACTAGTTTAGATGCGCCCGCTGCTGCTTCTCAAACTCCAAGTCCGAATAGCCGTCGACTCCTGTTACTGTTTTAGACTCTCCCGCTCTTTGCTGCTCGCTCTCAGGTTATCTGCCTCTGCGACCTCAAGCACCCTGACCGTGCAGGAGGCGAGAAAGAAGGAACTATGAGCAGTAGCCAGAGAGGCTTCAGGAAATTGAAGAACATGTTTCTGTCACTGTCAGTGTAATTCCAGGACCGTGGGATCAAGAATGTCACTGTGTCTGCAGGACATTCATTTGAGCGTAGTGAACATTCAAAGGTCATGTCCGCGTTGGCAAAAATGACATGGGTATGAAGTGTGAAATTGTCTGGGAATCAGAATTTAGGGAGCTAGGTGGATGGTTCGCAAGCAGGGCCTCAAATGTAGCAATCCCTGGAATACTCTCAGTGCCGTGTTCAGGTGAGAACAGAACTCGGTGTTTTAGGTATCTGCTAATGTGACTGGAATGATGATGTAGAAGGAAGCTCTTCAGACTCTTGGGACATTGTGCCTTGTTCTGCGGAAGGCAGCAAATGTAGACGTTCGGAGGCGTAACAAATGGCAGAACTGAGACTGAATTCGTTGCAGGATGTGTGGAAGTTTTTAAAAATAAGTTATCATGTATGTGGGATCGGAAAAGGAATAGTAGAAGAGACGATAAGGATTCACAAAAAAATTGGATATACCGCTGGTACTAATTTACAATAACAAGTTTTAAATAGAAGATGGAGTTAGAAAGGAATTCTAAATCTTCAGTACTCTGAATGGACGTGAACACTTGGAGTTTGGAGAGTTACAGATGCAGATTGCTGTGTGGAAAACTGAGAGCTTGCTGAAGGAATGGCAGGTCTGGCTGTTA
>NC_057717.1:8974628-9004546 GCF_004010195.1 Chiloscyllium plagiosum | reverse complement strand
TTCTAATCTTATGGTGTGAGCAAGACATTTATAAAGCAGCTGAAGATGTTTGTGCTGAGGAAGATACCTTGAGAATCTTTTGCAGACATGTCCTGGACTGCATGGATTTTTGTACAGAAACCACAATCATTGTGCTTTATGCTTTAAATCACTCTAACCAGGGAAGTTTACAACTCATTCCCATTAAGTGAAATCCTGCTCAGGCTCCTTGAGACCGTCCTTAGTTAAATGATGCCTTGATATCAGGGCCACTCACTCTTCCCTGAGCCCTATTGTTCACGTCTTTTGCTCACATCAATAGGCCACAGTGTGGAGGTAGGGAGTGCTTTTTGACCAATCAGAGTTGAGGGCTCTGACACAAATTGGACACGAAAAAGGATATTAAACCTTATGATATAATGACATATCCCTGTTTGTGGACTTCTCACGTTCTATTATTGGAAAGTAGAGGCTGTTATTTTCCTGGAAGCTCTGTTATTGAATATTACCAGATTGACTGGACCATCTCTGGGTGAGGAATTGGGGCAGTATCCACAGTGAAACTGGGTCTACAACTTGACCAACAAACGAAGCACAGGTTGCAGAAAGGGGAAGCTCAGTTAGGAGTGGTGAGGGCCCTCTTTCATACCACTGCCCGGGTTTTCCAATTACACTTTCCAAACCAGCCCAAACTGGATTTGACAGTTTTGAGGGGCTGAATGGTCTCCTCTGTTTCTGTGATAGGAGTAAGTAGCCTCTAATTGCTCCTGTCTTGCAGGTTTGATGGGCTGAATGGAACACAGAGACATGGGACTGAGGAGTAGGAGTGGGTCATTGGACACTTTGAGCCTTCTCTACCAGGGACTAAGATTGTGGCTGATCAAGTTGTGATCTCAGCTCCACTTTCCTGTCTGTGTGCTATTATCCAAGAATCACTTCTCTGTCCAATATTTAACTAACTCAGCGTTGAAAAATATAAACAAAGAGACATCTCAAACTTGTGGGGAAGAGAATTCCCACTTGAAATGCCTGTTTACAATTTCTACTCATCCCTCTTATAGAGTCATAAAGCATGCAAGTGTGTCAGTGCTAACCAGATATCCCATTATGATCGAGTCTGATTTGAGAGCATTTGTCTCATATTTCTGTAAACCTCCTTATTCAAATACCCATCAAGATGCCAGACTCCACCACTTCCTCTGGGAGATAATTCCATATGGACACTCCCTCTGTATGAAAACATTGCGTCTAAGTTCCCTCTAAAATATTTCCCCTCGAACCTTAAAACAGGCCTCCAGTCTGAAAAGCAATCCTCCACCAACCTCTGTCTCCTCCCTTCAATCTAATTTTGTATTCAATTGGCTTGGGTGCGCTGGTTTCCATGTGACCTAACCTTACTAACTTACCTAATATGCAGAATCTTGTCGAACAACTTGTTCCAGGCTGTATGGAAAACATCTACAACAATGCCTTCATCAATCTGCTTTGTCACCTCTTTAACAAACTCAGTCAAATTCGTACAATGCGATTTCTCATGCAAAAAGCCATGTTGACTATCCCCAATCAATTCTTGCCTTTGAAAATGCATGCAATTGGCTATCCCTCAGAATCGCCTCCAACAACTCACCCACCACTGATGTCAGTCTCACTGGTCCAGAGTTCCTTGGGTTGTTGGGTAACTGTTTTATTTTCTACTGCCACTCTTCCATTGATCACAGCAAATTATCGGTGTAACCAGGTTGATGATATAGCCAATGTTATAGGTCTCACATTGGGTCAGGGTCATCTCGGAAGAGGTCAGGTTGATTTCCTTCATTTGTGAAAATAACAAATTCATGACGAAAACAATGTTCCTCAAACTATGATGGAAGTTGAATGTCAAACAGAATAGAAATTTTAAAAAATGTACATTGATATTTCCATTTCTGAAAATACCGAGGAGCACAAACATACACAGACACACACACAGATACATACACAGACAAGCACACTCAGACACACACACACAGGCACACTCAAACACACACACACAGACATGTACACACAGACACACTCAAACACACAAAAACACAGACACAAAAACATGGTCACACACACAGGCAAATGCACATACAAGTATACGCACAAACACAGACAAATGCATGTACCGTAGACCGTAAATAATTAGAGCAGAATAAAAGCCCATTTGGCCCATCCAGTCTACTGAGCGATTGATCATGGCTGACATGCTTTTCAAGCCAATTCTCCTGCCTTCTCACACCAAGCCTTGATCCCATCATTAAGCATAATTGATCTATTTATATCCTAAAGATGCTCATGTGTCTGTGAGTCCGTGTTGCTCTGTGTACATGTGTTGTCTCCGTGTGTGAACCAGTGTCCTGCCCTGTGATCCATGTTGGATAGTGGGGTTTTAGCAGTTTTGAGGCACATCTTTGTAACTTGGTCTGTGCCTATCCATTGAACACCTGTTTTAATCACTCTCTGCTGCTCATGTGCTCAGTAACATGAGGAATCCCCACAACTGTTAATGATTCAGACCAGGCTTCTCACTTGCATTTCACTGACATTTGACTTAACTCTAGTTTTTTTACGTTCGTGGAAGTGCTGGGGATGGTTTCCTGGAGGCTATGTATTAAACTGCTGTGGAAATTCAGGAAGACCAGAGGCTTTGGTGACCCAACTCTGGATGAAACATGGTGACTGTAATTACAGTATCTGGATCTGCACCATGACCAACAAATGGAGCAGAGGCTGCAGAGAGGGGAATCTCTGTAAAATGGAATGAGGGAATTGCAATCAGATCAGTTTTGAAGAATATTGGAACAGGATTGAGTGGCTCGCTCATGCAACCTATTCAGATATTTATGTTAGTAACAAGCCTATTTCCCTTTTCTCTCAGTGTCCCACTCTGGTGGGTAGTGAGTCACCTCCTCCTGTTCCTGGGGAACAGAAATCTGGGGCCTCACTAGCCTCCAGATTTCCCTGTATCCCAGCCTCGAGCAGTTGAGTGACTGCCTCCTGTTCCTGTGTCCCAGTCTCGAGCAGTTGAAAGACTGTCTCCTGTCCCCGTGTCCCAGTCTCGAGCAGTTGAGAGACTAATTCCTGTTTCTCCCTGTTCCTGAGCAGCAGAGTGAATGCTCTGAATGATGTCACAAGGTTAAGGAAGGACTTGATAACAGGGAATTTCAAACTTGTAGCAGCATTAGACAAAAGTATCTAGAAACGTCTCCACCAAACATTTTATGCAGCCCGTCTGTTATTTTATTCCTGCCCCCTTTTATAAACAGGGTGAAACATATACAACAGTGCAGTGTTCCGACAATACTCCCACATACAGGGAAGACAGATTAAAAAGATAAAAAGATTTATGGTCTATCCCTCAGCAAACCTCATCCATTCCATCCAAACCGAGGCTGCATAAATCTTTAAACCGTATATTGTAATGAATTAGTACAGTAAATGTCACACTTTACCATTACAGTCACTGACTGCAGCACTGCACCTTTCACCAAGATCTTCTCCAGAAAGTGCGTGAGCTGACTGACCACGTGATGCCGATGCGGAATTCCAGTTCTCTCCAAGACATTCCCCTCTCGGTTTTGAAATAAAGTTCCTTCTAAATGTAGACTACCAATCCCAAATTCAGGCACAGTTTCAAGTCTTGCAGAGCGGATTACATTCCTGCTTTCAGCTGAGGGTGCAGTTGGCAGAGAGAGGGATCCTGAGGCTTGGCTTTGCTGCTCAGCTGGTGCCAGAGACGGACTCCCATAACAGTGAACGGGAGCTCGCTTTATAAAGAAAGTGGTGCAATTCACTCATTGTGTTGCAGCGAAATTGCGTTTAATAGACACACCTTACTAGATAACTGCCTGTGTATGGAATGGAGGATCAAAATTGAAGGATCAAAGCGAATACAGTAGTTCCTATTTTATATGTTCCGCTATTTAAACATACTAAAGGATATGAACACTGTGTGGGGAAAACTGAATTGAGGAGATTTTCACCATGAATTAGAATGGAGGATGCTCAGTGTGTTGAATGACCTCCTCGTTGCCCAATGTTTCTGTACAGTCTGTGGAAAAGCTCTGTAAATGCTGTCACCTGCTCTCAGATGTTAGATCTCTGCAGGGTCAATAGGTTAGTGTTTCCCATTCCAATACTGAGGCTGGTACCGGGTGATTTGTACGGTTTTATACTTTAAGACCCCGGAACAGTTTAAGACAATAGAGTGTCTTGCTTGGCCGGTTCTGAGACGATTGAAGAGTTTATCACATCTCTGTGTGTCTGGAGTCACGTTTAGGCCAGACCAGGAAAGCATGGGTGATTCACTTCCTGAAACTACATTGGGGAGGGAAATTGGTGTTTACAATCGACATTGGCTTCAAGGTCACTGTTAATGACTCCAGGTTTTACATCTCGATATTTTATTAATTATAACTTCCACCGGCTGCCAGAGCATTAGCCTGGTCTGGATTAGTAATCCAGTGATATTTCCACAACAGCACCATCTCCACATGGGGACCTATCTAAAACCATACTGAGCTGCTTATTTCTGTGCTACTTGGCAGCTCTGTCAACAAGAACCCCCACCAGTGTGACTATTGTGATGGGACTCAGGGCGTGGTAAATGGTCAGACTGTAGTTATTCCCTTGTTATGGGATTGGACATAGCTGAGTAATTTTCCACATTGCCAGTGAGAGTTGCAGCTGGAATGAAATAACTTCCCCAGAGACACGGCTTGTTGTGCAGCACAAGTCTTCAGTCCTATTGCAGGAATGGGTTCAGGGCCTATTGACTTTGTCTTAACTACTGTGTTCAGCTGTTTCTTCATGTCACATACAGCAAATCAATTGATTAAAGACTGGCATCTGTGATTCTGCGGGCAGCATGGCGAGGCTGAGGTGGATCAGCAGCTCAACACTTCTGGCTGACGACGGTGCAGATAATACAACCATGTCTTTTACACTGATGTACAGGGCTATCACATGATTTAGGATGGCGACGTTCATGGAGTCCTCTCTTCCAGTGAGTTGTTTAATATTCCATCGACATTTATGTCTGGATCTGGCAGCACTGCAGAACTTCGATCTGATCTGTTAGTCTTGGGATCATTTCGCCCTCTGAATCAGATATAAGTCCTGCTGTTTTGAATGTAACCAGTCAAGTGCGGTAGCTTTAATAGATTATTGTCAGGTTTAGGTACACATGGTTCCGACCCTATTATGTTCACTCACACTCGTTACTGAACCAAAAATCAGCTTGATGGTAATGGCAGACTGAGGGATTATCCTGGGGAAAATGTTACGGATTGTAGTTGAGTACAGTTCTGTTGCTGCTGTGATTGTACTGCACCACATGAATGCCCAGGTTGAGCTCCAATATGTTCAATTAAATTCTAATGAGTATCCCCCAGTCAAACCAAGACCCATCCACCCATCAGCCCTGTACTCAGTGTCTTAACCTGGTTTCTGATGTGGTAACACTTCCATTTTGCTATTCTTATTCTGCTGAGGGTCTCTCCCTGGTGTCATGCCTCCAATTTGTTACTTAAATCAAACACCTTAACATATGTATCTGAATCTTTTCCATTCCCCCATGCCATTTTCTGTGCTTGATGTGAATGTGTTCCCCTCTGTTTCTCTCACTGACCATGATTAAGAGCTTATGCAGTTTCAGATCAAGTAATTTGTGCACCTTGCATAATCGGTCACTTTTCAGTGCATGGCGTTCCGTGTTAGACAGGGCGTTTGAACATCTTTAACACACGTCTATGGACCTTGTTTAAAAACAGAAATTGCTGTCGAAACTCGGCAGGTCTGGCAGCATCTTCTGGAGTGAAAGCAGAATTCATCTTTCAGGGCCAGTTACCCTTCTACAAATCTCCCATTTTCTCCAGCAATTTTTGCATTTTCATTTCCAGGATCCATAGTAATTTGTTTAATTGAAAACTTGTTCTGAGCATATTCATTTCTAGAGAAACTCAACAGGTGTGGCATCATCTGCAAAGACAGAGAAACAGAGTTAGCCTTTCAAATCCCGTATGACACTTATTCAGAAATGAAAAGGATTGGAAAATGATCTTTATAATCCCTTGACATATGTGAGGAGTGGGTTGACGGGTAAAAGAGGGTGTGGCAAAAGATGAACATGCTTTTAGTAGTGGTGAACGAGAAGATCATGTGAAATAGCTTTAAATTAAGATGTAAATGGGGAAAAGGGGTTCTCTCTATTGAGTGAACGATAAAGAATATACAACCACACAAAGTCATAGGGAGGCCAGGAGGGAGAATGTGCAGAAACTGGAGAACAGTTATAATGGGGTCAGACTGTGAAGTTATGAAATTGTACATTAACTCCTACAGGATGTAACGTACGAAAGTGTAAAGTAAGGTGTTACTCGAGCTTGGGCTGTGCTTCCTTGGAACATTGCAGCAGCCCAGGACCGAAATGTTAGCATGAGAGCAATGTAGGTTATTGAAATGGGAAGCAATTAGAAGGTCAGGGTTATTTCTACAGACAGAGTGGGAGTGTTCCTCAAAGCAATCTCTGTTGGTCTCGCCAATATAGAGAGACTGCATTGTGAGCAGCAATGATAGGAGACCAGATTGAAAGTTTACAAGTGAAATACTGCTTCACCTGGAAGGTATGTTCGGTGCCTTGGACAGTGAGGAGGGAAGAGGTGAATGAGCAAGTGTTGCAGCTTCTGCAATTGCATGGGAAGGTGCCATGGCGGAGTGGGGAAGTGTTCGGGGTGATGGAGGGTGACACAGAGGGAATGGTCCCTGTGAAATGCTGACAGTGGGCGGGAGGGGAAGATGTGTTTGATGGTGCTGTCCTGCTGGAGATGGTGGAAATGGCATAAGATGATTATGTGAATGTGGATTCTAGTTCAGGAGGCAGTGTGGAAAAAGGGAGATATATCATTGTTCTGGGAAGGAGGGGATGGAGTGAGGGCAACACCGTGGGAGATGGGACAGTCACAGCTGAAGGCCCTGTCCACAAATGTTTGGAGATTTTTGGTTTGAAGGAAAAAGAGGTCACGTCAGACGCAGCTCACTGGAATGTGGCATCACCAAACAGAAACAACACACATGGAGAAACTTGGAAAATGGATTCAGCCTTCCCAATCATGTGTTCAGCCACATGCAGAAGCTCCCCCTGAATGATTGAAAAGAACCAAGCATCTAAATTGAGGATTTCTGCCTCACATCTGATCTGAAGCGAAATGTGAATATAGACCAGAGGAAGGTCAGTGAGTATACGTGAGCAGACATTCAAGCAGATATCCCAAACCGCTCAGTAATTATTGTTTCTGTTCAAAAAGAAGAACTCGATAAGAAGGTGAAGAAGCTCTCAAGGATACTATTGATGAGCATTAGTGGAAGTAGCATCAAGCTGCGTTTTGTGCTGTCATTTTGCCTCTGGTCTCAGTGTGTCTCCGTTTCTCCAGTCATGCTGCTTCACACCATCCACTCACATCTCGTTCCGGAAAGTTTCCTTCTTGGAGTAAACCTTATTGAAAACATCTCTCCCCCTTTGCACTGAATTCACAATGTGATCCAAATTTCAAAAAGTATACTCAGCCTTCATCTCACTCTGCTAAAGGCAAATGCACGCTGACCGTGTGGTACAAGAATTCCCCTTCTTATATGTTTCAGGCCGTGAAATGCGCTTTCACTGCAGAGATCATCGCCCCATTTGGACAAAGCAATTCAGGTGTTTGACCTCTTATTGGTACTCGTAATCTTTCGTGCTGCCTTTGTATTGTAACATGGAGAAAACCAAATCACAGTATGAAGCTTGGGCTGAGTGTAATTTACCTGT
The DNA here is from genome assembly GCF_004010195.1 of Chiloscyllium plagiosum. NCBI lineage: Eukaryota > Metazoa > Chordata > Chondrichthyes > Orectolobiformes > Hemiscylliidae > Chiloscyllium > Chiloscyllium plagiosum. The sequence goes on along the minus strand of NC_057717.1, from coordinate 8,996,742 downwards.
CATTTGAATACTGTTTAAAATTTGCAGTGCTTAACTTTAAATGCTTGTTCGTAAAGTTAGTGTCAGATAGCGTGTCGGAGGTTGAGGGATGACATTATAGAAGTTTATAAAATCATGAGAGGAATGAATAGAGTGACCAGCCAAGGTCTTTTCCGGGGATGGGGGAGTTCAACCATAGAAGGCACAGGTTAAAGGTGACGAAATGGACGAAGGGTTAATGTTTTCACACAGAGGGTGATGTGTGTATATGGAATGAGCTGTCAGAGAAAGATTGGGAGATGCAAGTACAGCTATAACATTTAAAACTCATTAGGACAAACATATGAATGGGAAAAGTTGAGAGGCACATGGACAAAATGCAATCAGATGGGACTAGTTTAGTTTGGAAAACCTGGTCAGCATGGACAAGTTGGACCAAAGGGTCTGCTTGTGCGCTATATGACTGTATGAATGTAGAAAGTGAGGAAAAGAGGAGAAAAGACATGATGTAGTCAATTGGAAAGAAATAGAAAAACAAGCCGCATGAGCTTTTCCGAGCATATAAAAAAAGTTCAGGATGAGTTTGTGACCTTAGGTAGAAATTAAGGCAGGAAAGTACATTGAGGATAATTGGAGGGTGTTATTGAATAATTGGCAACATGGAACAGACAGATAATTTACACACATGGTTTACATCTTTCCTCACAGGGGAAGGCACAGTAAGTATTTCAGTGATGTAAACCAAATGGTAATAGGAGGGAAGTTCCTGAACCGTCTCTAACAAAAGGAACAAGGATTTTTCTAACAGATAAGAGTAAGAGTAGACAGGCCAGCAGTAATTCATAGCTGGTTTTAAAAGAAATGGTCACAGTCTTGGGGTCACGGCGTCCTCTCTATCAGATGTTAGTTCTGCTGTTTGTTAATGTAAGCAGTAAGTGCGGTAGCTTGAATGGGTTGCCATCAGGTTTAGGTACACACGGTCCTGACCACAGCATGTTCACCCACACTCATCACTGAACCGGAGATCGGCTTCATGGTAATGGTAGACTGAGAGATTATATTGTGGTTTAATATAATTATGCTGCTGCTGCTGCTGCTGCTACAGCTGCTATGATTTGCAGCATCACATGAATGCCCAGTTTGAGCTGCAATATCTGCAATACAATTCTGCTGCCTGTCCTCAATTCGCACGGGGACCCGGTCACCCTTCCCCTCTGTACACAGTGTCCTATATTGATTTCTGATGTGGGAACGCTTCCTTTTCTTAAAATTCTCATGCTGTTAGAGTATCTTCATGATGCCATGCCTCCAAATTGTATCATTCCTCAAAAACATTTAACGTTTTCATCTGAATCTTTTCCCCTCCAGTAATGTCATCTTCTGTTTAAAGCGAATGTGTTTCCCTCTGTTTCTCTCCATGAGCATGATAAAAAGTTCTGTCGTGTCGGTGATGACAGCCTTATGTAGTTTCAGAACTAATGAATTTGTATACCTTGCGTTACCATGCACTTCCCGGTGTATGACGCTCCATGTTGGACAGGGCGTGTGAGCAGCTTTGACACATATGTTTGAAACTTGTTCGAAAACAGAAATTACTGAAGACACTGACAAGTCTGACAGCATCTGTGGAGTGAAAGCAGAGTTAATCTTTCGGGTTCTGTAATTGTTCCTCAAAGCATCCAGTAAGTCCAATAATTGTTGTTTTTGTTTCAGATTTCCTGTATCCAATGATCTTTGCTACATTGAAAATGTGTTCTGTAACTTTTCATTTTTGAATGAACTCAGTGGGTCTGGAAACATCCGCAGAGACAGACAAACAATGTTAATGTTTCAATCCAGTGTAAATCTTCTTCAGACGTGTAAAGGATTTCAAGTCCAGTGCAAATCTTCTTCAGACGTGTAAAGGATTGGAAAGTGAGTGCTTTAGTATCTTGGCAGAGGTGGGAAAGAGTGTTTGGAGGCCCAGTGTGAAATACAAATGGGCTTGAAATTGTGGTGAAAGAGACACAGATATATAATGGGTGTAAATTAATGTGTAAATATTAGAAATTGATTTTCTCTGTTGAATGCAACATAAAAAGACACGATCTTAGGGAGCCCAGGAGGGAGCGTGTACGGAAAATGGAGAGCAGCCATAATGGGTTCAGGCTGTGAATTTATGGAATTGAATATTAACTCCTACAGACTGTAACGTACCAAAGTGAAAAGTGAGGTGTTACTCGAGCTTTGGTTGTGCTTCATTGGAACATTGCAGCAACCTGCATTTTCTTAGATTCCCTACAGTGCGGAAACAGGCCCTTCAGCCCAACAGGTCTATACTGACCCTCCAAAGTGCATGTGAACCAAACCCATTCTCTACCCTAATGCTATTCATAGAACTTTGACTATTGCACCTAACCTCAACATCCCTGAACACAATCGGAAATGCAGCATGGCCAGTTCACCTAACTAGCACAACGTTGAACTGTGGCAGGAAACTGGAGCACCCGGAGGAAATCTAACCCAGTTCCATGATGCTGTGAGGCAGCAGTGCAAACCACTGAGCCACCGTTCCATCCAGGACCGATATATTATAAGGTCACAAGACAATACGAGCAGATATGAAGCCATTCGGACCATTAAGTCTGCTCCGCCATTCGATCACGACTGATCGATTTTCAACCCCATTTCCCTGCTTCCTCTCAGTAACCTTTGATCCCCTTGGCAGTAAAGAACTTATCTGTGTCTGTTTTAAGTACACAAAATAGAACATAAAGCATAGAAAAGTACAGCACAGGACAGGCCCTTTGACCCACGATGTTGTCCCGAGACTGAATCCTAATTGTGGGCGGCACGGTGGCACAGTGGTTAGCACTGCTGCCTCGCAGCGCCAAGAGACCCGGGTTCAATTCCCGTCTCAGGCGACTGACTGTGTGGAGTTTGCACGTTCTACCCGTGTCTGCGTGGGTTTCCTCCAGGTGCTCCGGCTTCCTCCCACAGTCCAAAGATGTGCATGTCAGGTGAATTGGCCATGCTAAATTGCCCGTAGTGTTAGGTAAGGGGTAAATGTAGGGGTATGGGTGGGTTACGCTTCGGCGGGTCGGTGTGGACTTGTTGGGCCGAAGGGCCTGTTTCCACACTGTAAAGTAATCTAATCTAATCTAATGTAAAATATAGTAACTTAACCTACGCACCCCTCAACTCACTGCTATCCATGTGCATGTTCAGCAGTCGCTTAAATGTCCTCAATGACTCTGCTTCCACGACCATTCACAACTCTCTGCATAAAGAACCTACCTCTGACGTCTCCCTTATTCCATCTTCCTAATATATTCAAAATATATTGATTTCTCGTACTTGTTAATCCTGCCCTGGGGAAAATTCTCTGGGTATTGACTCTTTCTATTCCTCTCATTATTTTGTACACCTCGATCAGCTCTCCTCTCTCCTCCTTGTCTCCAGAGAGAAAGGTCCAAGCTTGTTCAAACTTTCTTCATAAAGCAAGCCCTCTCGTCCAGGCAGCATCCTGGTAAATCTTCTTTGCACCCTCTCCAAAGCCTCTGTATCTTTTCTGTAGTAGGGCGACCACAACTGGGCATAATATTCCAAGTGTGATCTCACCAGGGAGTTGTAGGGCTGCAGCAAAACTTCACGGTTCTTAAACTCGATCCCCCTGTTAATGAAAACCAAAACACCATCTGCTTTGTTGACAGCTTATTCATTTGGGTGACAACTTTGATGGATCTATGCACTTGCACACCCAGCTCACTCTGTTCCTCCACACTGCCAAGAATCCTGTATTTAATGCTATGTTCAGGATTCGAATTTGACCTTCCAAAATGCATCACTTGGCATTTATCCAGGTTGAACTCCATCTGCCCTCTATGCTATCGACGACACCTCCAACCTTTGTGTAATCAGCAAATTTACTAATTCTCCCCACAACGTCCTCATCCAAGTCACTTTTAAAAACTACAAAGAGCAGAGGCCCAAGAACACAGCCCTGTGGGATCCCACTCAACACTGTCCTCCAAGCAGAATACTTTCCAACTACAACCACTGTCTGCCTTCTGCCAGCCAGCCAATTCTGAATCCAGATAGCCAAATCTCCCTGTATCCAATACTTCCTGACTTTATGAATGAACCTTCCATGGGGAACCCTATCAAATGCCTTGCTAAAGTCCACATGCATCACATCCACTGCTCGACCGTCGTCGACCTGTCTTGACACCTCCTCAAAGAAATCAATAAGATTTGTGAGGCATGACCTCCCCTCACAAAGCCATGCTGACTGCCTTTAATCACATAATACTTTACAAAATAGTCATAAATCCTATCCCTCAGATTTTTATCCAAACATTGCTGACCACAGACGTTAGACTGACTGGTCTCTAATTGCCAGGGATTTCCCTATTACTCTTCTTGAAAAAAAAAACAACATTCGCCTCCTTCCAATCCTCTGGTACGACTCCTGTGGAGAGTGAGGAGGCAAATATCCTTGCCAGAGGCTTAGAAACCTCCTTTTCCACTTACAGAAGCAGTCGAGGATAAATCTGGTTGCCCTGGGGACTTATCCATCTTCATGCTTTCCAAAATTGCTAGCACATCAACTTCATCAATCTTGATCTTATCAAAACTGATCTGTCCCAGCTCCTCTAAGTTTTCATTTACAACAAGTTCCCTTTCCTTGGTGAAAATCGAAGCAAAAAAACTCACTTCGGGCTTCCCCTATCTGCACAGACTCCACGCATAAGTTCCCTACACTGTCCCTGATCGGCCCTACCTTCTCCCTGATTACTCTCTTATTCCTCACGTATGAGAAAAATGTCGTTGGATTCACCTTACTCCTTCTTGCCAAGCCTTTTTCGTGCCCCATCATGGCCCGCCTCTGTCCATTTCTGACGTCCTTTCTAGCAAGTCTGTAATCCTCTAAAGCTGTGCTAGATCCTTGTTTGCTCCATTTTACCTAAGATGCCTGCTTCCTTTTGTCGAGAAGTTCCTCTGCTCTCGTCATCCAAGGTTCCTTAATCTTACCCCTTCTTACCTGTCTCAGAGGAACAAATTTCTGCATCACTCGCAACAACTGCTCCTTAAATAGTCTCCACATGTCTGCTGTGCCCTTTCTGTGGGACAATTGCTCCCAGTCTGTACTTGCCAACTCCTGTCTGATAGCATCGTAATTTCCTTTTCCATAATTAAATATCTTCCCTCGGAAACTGCTCGTTTCACTCTCCCAGACACTGCTACATGTGAGGCAGTTGTGATCACTTTCACCAAAGTGCTCTCCCACCGTGAGTTCTGACACCTGTCTTGGCTCGTTGTCGAACATCAAATCCAAAATAGCCTCTCCCCTCGTCGGTCTGTCTACAAACTGAGCAAGGAAACCCTTTTGAACACACCTATGGGCTTCATCCACACCATCTGCACTTAGGAGGTTCCAGTCGATATTGGAAAAGTTGAAATCACCCATAGCAATAACCCTGCTACTTTTGCATTTTTCCAGAATCTGCCCGCCTATGAAATCTTCAATCTCGTTTCTGCTCTTCCGTGGTCTATAGGAAGCTCCTAAATGCGGTGACTGCTCCCTTGCTGTTCCAAACTTCCACCCAGGCAGTTCCCTGAGGTGGGAATTGAACGCGGTTTTCTGGCGCTGTGAGGCAGCAGTGCTAACCACTGTGCCACCGGGCTGCCCATAAACAGCTGCGAACATTTTAAACCCTGGAACAGCAAGCAACCATCCCTGTCCCTGTGAAACCTACGTCTCCGTTATGGCCACGGCATCGTAGCCCAAGTACTGATCCATGCTCAAGTTCGTCACTCTTATTTCGGTCATTCCTTGCATTAAGTCAGATGCTCTTTTACCGATCCCTTTGTTTCATCACGTGAAAAACCTTCCTGATAGATTCAATATATCCTGTCACTGTCCCGTCTGCAAGTAAACCCCTCTCTTACATGTGGTCTGATTCTGCCTCCCTACCAAACTAGTTTAAACCCGCCAGAATCATACGAGCCAACCTCCCAAACAGGACATTTGTGCCCCTCCTGTTTATGTACAAACCCGTGCTTCGTGTACAGGTTCCACCTTACCCAGAAGGTATCCCGATGGTCTCGGTGTCTGAAGCCCTCCGTCCTGCACCAGCCTCACAGACACGTGTAAAGCTGCTTTCGCTGATTGTTCCTCATCTCACTAGCTCATGGCACTGGTAGCAAACCTGAGATCACTACTCTACTCGTCCTGCTCTTCGCTTCCAAACTAACTCTCTGTAGTCACTTTTCAGATCCTCAGCCTCGCTCCTGGCTATATCGTTGTTGCCAAATGATCTCGTTTCCACAGCCTTCTGTGGTAAGGAATTCCACAATTTCACCACCCTCTGGCTAAAGACGTTTCACCTTATCTCCGTTCTAATGGGTTTTCCCTTTTGTCTAAGCCTGTGTCCTCCTGCCAGTGCCAACGTCCTCCCAATTTTGTCTGTATCCAAGTCATTAAGTATTCTGTAAGTTTCAATTGGATCTCCTCCCCCCACCATCCTTCTAATCTATCGAGTATAAACCCAGAGTCCTCCAACGATCCTCATATGTTAAGCTTTCCATTTCTGGTGAAACTTCTCTTGACACAAACAAAGGCTAACACAGCCTTCCTGAGGTATGAGGAACGAAATACTGGAAATGTGGTCTGACCAGAGACTTATGAAGCCACAGAATACCCATCATTATATCCTACTCCTCTCGAGATGAATGGGAACATTGTATCTGCCTTCTTAACTACTGAGCTGAAAATGTGTTGCTGGAAAAGCGCAGCAGGTCAGGCAGCATCCATGGAACAGGAGAATTGACGTTTCGGGCATAAGCCCTTCTTCAGGAATGGATGCTGCCTGACCTGCTGCGCTTTTCCAGCAACATATTTTCAGCTCTGATCTCCAGCATCTGCAGTCCTCACTTTCTCCTCGAAGTTCTTAACTACTGACTCAACCTGCAAATGTATTTAAGGCGAATCCTGCGCTTGGAATCCCAAGTCCCTTTGTTACTCGGATTACTGAAGTCTTTTCCCATTTAGTAAATAGTCCATATCTGTATTCTTCATACCAAAGTGCATGACCTCACACTCTTCCACATTGGATTCCATCCGCTACTCCTTTTCCCATTCTCCTAAACTGTCGAAATCTTTCTGCAGGCTCCCTGCCTCCTCAATACTACATGCCCCCCACCTATATTTGCATAATCTACGAACGTAGCCAGAATGCCTTCTGCCCCGCCACTCAGATCATTAACCTTTATAGTGAAATGTTATAGTCGCAACACTGACTCTTGGGGAACACTGCTAGTCACCAGCTGCCATCCTGAGAGGGGCAGTTTTATCCTCACTCTGCATCCTGCCAGAGAGCCAACCTTTGTCCAAGCTAGCACCTGGCCTCTGACACCATAGGATCTTATCTTAATCTGCAGCCTCCTGTGCGGTACCATATCAGAGGCCTTCAGGAAGTTCAGATCGGTAACTCTCTCTGGTCCAACCCGTCATTACCTCCTCAAAGAATTTTCATTATCTTAAGAGCAATGTCGGTTATTGAAATGGGGAGCAATCAGAAGGCCAGGGTCATTTCTACAGACAAAGTGGAGATGTTCCTCAGAACAGTTTCTGTTTGGCTCAATAATGTAAAGGGGACTGCATTATGAGCAGCAATGACAGGAGACTGGATTGAAAGAGAGCAAGTGTAATGCTGTTTCACCTGGAAGGTGTGTTTAGGGCCTTGGACGGTGAGGAGGGAAGAGGTGAATGGGCAAATGTTACAGCTTCTGCATTTACATGGGAAGGTGTTATAGGGGTGTGGGGAAGTGTTCGCGGTGATGGAGGGTGCCACAAAAGGAATCGACCCTGTGAAATACTGACATTGGATGGGAGCGGAAGATGTGTTTGATGGTGCTGTCCTGCTGGAGGTGGTGGAAGTGGCGGAGGATGATTCTGTGAATGCAGATTTTAGTGCAGTGAGAAGTGAGGGCAAGGGGAGATCGATCATTGTTCTGGGAAGGAGGGGACGGAGTGAGGGCAGAAGTGAGTGATATGGGACAGACACAGCTGAAAGCTCAGTCCGTCAGAGTTAGGAGATTTCTCGATTGAGAGGAAAGGATGACATGTATGAAGCTTCCCAAAGGAATGTGGCATCATCGAACAGAAATGACAGAGCCAGGGAAACTGGGAGAATGGAGTCACCCTCAGCTGATCATGTGTTCAGCCACATACATAGGTTCCCCCGAATGATTGAAAAGAGCCAGGCATTTCAAACACAGTTTTATGTCACATATCTTGTCAAATACGGAGTTTGAAAATCGACACAGGTCAAGGTCAGAAGATGTGTGGGTGGGACATTACTAAGCAGGTGCTTAGTAATGCTTAGTAATGATTGACTCTGGTCAAAAAGAAGATGATATGAAGATGTGAAGATGAACCACCCATGATGCACAAAGGCTGTGAAGGATACTCATTAATCACAAACTGAAAAATTCAGATTGGCGAGCACTAGCGTCGGCCACATTTGGGAAGTTTACTTTTGGAACCAGAAGCAGGTTGTATAATGCAAAGTATAAAGAAAAATATTCCAAAACTGGCAAGAAATATGAAAAGAAACTAACCGCAAAGGGTTTCCCATATCAAATAAAAAACGTTCAAGATGCGTGTGTGACACTTGGAAGAAAGGCAGGAAAGAATATGTTGGACACGTGGAGGATGTGACTGGGGAACTGGTTTCAGGGAACAGGCAGAGAACTTAAAACAGTATTTTACATCTTTCCTCTCAGGAGAAGGCACAAAGAGTTTCAATATTATAAAGAAAATTGTAGTCAGATGAAAGTTTTGTATTGTCTCCAACAAAACAAGGCTTTTCTCAAACAGAAAAGCCAAAGGATAAACAGCTCATCAGCAATTCATAGGTTGTTTTAATAGAATTGGTTACAGAGTGACTGGTGGCACTGTTTGAAATATTCCATAACTCTCGGGATTAAAGGAGTGTCCAGTGAAACTGGCGAAACTCCAAAGTGGCGCCTGTCTTCAAGATGGGAGTGAGTCTTCAAGTGTTTAGATGCTCTCTTTGTCTGAATAGTGGAGCATATTTGAGAGGCTTAATGGTCTCATGATGCACTTGCATCCTGAGTGATTTTAAAAAGAGTAAAACTCTGCTCCTTCCTCTTATGCGTTACATACTGGGGGATGAACATTTTGCTAAAGTAGAATTATTTTGAAAATTATCTGGACCATTGTACAAACGAAATCATCCAGAGATTCTAGAAACAACACTCATAAGAACATTTTATAATCATGTGGGGGTATAGCATAGTTGAGAGAGATAGTGTGTGAGAGAAAGTGCTGGATTGCAGTGGTGAGAGTGATGGATCCTTATTCTGGGGAAACGCGAACAGATATACAGTGAGTGTGAGAGAGTTGAGAGAATACGGTGACCCTTATTCTGACAAAGCGGGAAAGGTTATTGATGTTTTTCCTGTATTGCTGGATTTTTCTTTGGACTGCAGGTACTGCACTGTGCTGGGTGGTGTGCTCATACCATGCTCGGTGGATCTGGTGATGCGGCTCCCTCAGGGAAGAGAATGATCCCCTTCTATACTTGACCATTCACCAGGACCTCTATGGCCCTGTCGACAAGCTGTGGTGTAATTTCCCCTTATCTGCCATACTCGGGTAAACAATGTAGGGCAGCTCAAAACTGAGAAACCTCGACCGTGTGCCCATTGGCCTTCTAAAGATGGCAGCAGTGCCAAGGATCACTGAATATCCGGGGTACCCGGGCGATGGTGTGTACCTCCAGCCATGATGGGTGGGAGAATCGGGCTGGTATAGAATGAGAGGAACACCATGTAATTGGGTGGACAGTTAATGAGGTGAGTTCGATACGATAACACCAGGATACTAGCTCTTCCTCGTGCAGACATTCCTTCTGTCAGATTCAATGAAAATGGCACTGAGACAAGTTATTGTTCGATTCAGTCCAATGAGTCGAAGACTCTGCTGAGCCTACTCCCAGTTACAAAGCTGCAGGACAAATGCTTCTGCAAAGCTCTCCATCATCTTAACTTACACCGATATCCTGCTCAGCCATCATTCCTGAAAACAGTGGCCTATATTGCAAGATGCAATCGAAATGTTATCATTTCACAATTTTTAAATCCAACCATCGGATCCTTCTGTGAAATTCTCTCTCAATCTCCCCCTGCCTTTTAACCAAGCTCCTCCCATTTGTTGGTATTTAAACTGATTCCCCCGCCATCTCTCTCTGGCAGTGAGTTTCACTTCCACAGCACTCCTGTGTTATGCCACAATGTAGACACGGAGCTGCATCTGAAAGGAAGCTGCACATCCTGCCACTTCCAGCATGAGCTGCAAGTTTCCCCACGCTGGGGAGTGATCTAACACAGTGTTACTCAGCAATGCAGCGATTGGAGTACACAGCTGTGTATGCTGGGAAGGTAACTGCTCCAGATTAATAGATAAATTCACTGCTATTCACTGCACAGATCCCCATGCTGCACAGATATCCAGTCCGTGTGAATAGAACAATGCCTTTGTCTGTTCTGCACAAGATTATCGAGTCTAAGTTTATAGATCAGTGCACTGTTGGTCAGTTAAGTAGTGAACTGGTGAGCTCTAAACAGTGTTAGATCCTGGACGGATTGCTGAGCAGTACACTAGCCTGGTCTACGCAATGCTTCATGCTGAAGAGGTATCTCATTTGGGCTAATCGGGGCTGGATCTGAGAGGTGGATTCGACATCCAATATAGTTCCTGACATGATTATCACTCCTCCAGCTCGGCCTATTCTGCAGGTAAATGTGAGGTGATGTGTTTCAGATAGAATTTACTTGGTCAAAATATTCGACATTAAGCAAAACACTATTTATTCGAATACTGTCGACAAAAGACAACAACACGAAGAGGAACTTGCAATAACTTAATTCTGTTGGAAAACTTAGCAGAATAAGAGTTTATTTAACAGCGATAAAGTAACTGCTCCAATATGGTATCAAATGTCAAAAAACAAATGCAGGAAACAGATTGTCTCACATGCAGTTCTCCAATCCAGGAGGAAAGAACATCAAAAGACAGTTCTGAGAGAAATCACAGAGAGAGTGTGTAGAACCAGGGACAGATTTCCTGCCTTCCAACTCTGCTGAGACCCCAGCAATAACTGGCGAAAGATAAAACTAAGAATCCTGGTTCTGTGAGAGATTGACCATCACTCCAAAGGACCAGGCCGCGGTTGCAAGAACACAAGGAATGGACTGTATCTACATCGTCTATGACTCTGTAGGTGTCTCTCAAAAATGTCTAAACCCACCTAAGCCGTTCAATGCTGGACAGACAAAAGTCAAAGTTAAACATAAATAAATAAAACGAAAAGATGCAGCAAGCATGGTGATCAGACACAGACGGCCTCGGGAGCCCAGCAATTCCTAAACTGCCATAACACAGCAGAATTATCTCTCTCCCTCACCTCTATGTTTACAACTGGAGATGTGCCATTAGCCCAATAATCAGCGATATCAAAATCCCACCCACACCAAGTATTATTGTGATATATCGGAGTTGCCGTGAAATGGGTTAACTGGAGCTGTTTGTTCAGTGACTGAGATTAATATCTGTCTTCCTGGACCTAACTGAGTCACTGGAGGGTTTCCCTCTTCCATAAATGGGGAGTTCTTTCAACATGTGATGCCATAGTATTCGGGGCAGAGTCAACCTCAACAAGATTGGGATCAGCAGCTACAGAGAAAGAGAGAGAGATCAGAATCTGAGAACATTAGAATGTTCTAACAATGGATTTGAATTTGAGAACATGAGGCTGGAATCTTTCAACAATGGATCAGAATTTGAGAACATTAGGCTGGAATGTTCCAACAATGGACAGGGGTTTATCCTCGGGTCTTCACTGGCTTTCTCAGGATTTGTCACGGTTACAGTTGCGGATACGAGCCGTACTAATGATTATTCAAGCAGGGTACTATCCCATCCTCGCTATTATTGGTGTTCCTGGTAAGTCTATCTCTGTCAATTCTTAAACGATGTTGCATGTTATTGCTATTCTGGTTGATTATATTTAACAAATACATAAACTTTCAGTCACAAACGCCACTTCCTTCTCATGCAGTTCCAAACTAATTACCCATAAACATCTGAGAAGGAATAAGATGTTCGGACCCTTGAGTCCCTTATTACTGTGAACTGTTTTATGCCTCCATATTCTCTCTGTGATCAAACCTGCTGACACCCACCTTCATAATATCCCCAATCTCCAGCTCTGCCTGAGTTCTGTTGCTGACTTCGCCATCATCTACCCCTTCATAAACGACAGATTTTATGGCTCCAGTTCTCTTCGGACCTCTCTTCCAGTTACAAATAGTTTGACCACAAACTTGTTCTTGTCTCTACAGTTACTTCACAACAGGGACTCTTAAACAGAGTAATACTGTCACTGACTGTGTAATTCAGAGGCACAGATTATGACTGTAAAAGCATTGCCTGAAATCCTATCACTGCCGATGACTAAATTTAAATTCCAATATCAAAAATTGGAATGAAACCTAGTTTCACTCATGGCAATCATAAATAATCAGGATTTCTTTTCTTATTTTATTAATAACCTTTCGTAAAGGAACCTAACATTTTTGCCCTGTCTGAGCTAAGTGTCACCTCAGCCCCACAACAATATGGTTGCCTCCATATTGCCTTGACAAATAGCCGCGTGGTCAAGGGCAGTTAGGATGGACAGCAAATGCTGCCCTTGCCATTGATGCTGGCATCCCGCTAAACAACAATACTAAAGGTGAAATAACCAAGGAAATGCGGATGCTGGCGATCTGAAATAAAATTCTCCACCGTGTGAAAGAATGTTGGAGAATCTTAGCAGGTATGGCAGTCTGTCGGAAGAAACACAAATAGCGTTTCGAATTCAGTGAACCTATTAAAACTGAATGCAACTGAGAAATAATATTATTATCTCAGGGATGGTTAGAAGGGTTAGCGGGAGGTTTGTGTTGAGTGGATGATGTACAACAAGAGAGAGAGAGAGAGAGAGAAAGGAAAAGCAAGCAAAGGGATTGCTGATGATGGACTGGATAGAAAACAGAATGGGTAGTTATTCTACCATTTCCCCTTTTCACATATTCCTGCATATCATATTTATTACGGGATTCCCCTGCTGACTGTGAGTTATGTTCCCTCTATCTCTCGTCTCTAAGTGTGGTGATCAACTCCATCAGCAATACCTGTAGTCGCTGAGATATAGAGAAACGTAATGTTCCATTGTCAACAGCTTCTTTGGAGAGAGGAACTGTTGCTGTGCGACTGTGTGGAGATGTAACAGCTTTCTCAGCCAGGAAAAGAAACTGAGGAGACCGAGGCATTTTCAATACTGAGTGAATGCACCAAGAGTGTGGGTAATTGATTTGCTGCTGTCATCTAGAAAGTCAGTGGAGGGTCTGTGGATAGTGTTCTCAGGGTTGTGATGTCAGCTACTGGGTTTATTCAGGGAGCCCCGAGGTTCTGGGGACCCCACTCCGAATACTGCATTTACAGTGTGTCTGGGTCCATGGTAAACAAATGGAGCTGGGACTACAAAGAATGGAAGCTGTGTAAACAGGGAGGAGCAGGGCACTGTACTATACTCTCTGGGATATTCAGGAAAATTTGTCTATGCTGCACCTATTCATGTGTATGGTATAAATCCAGCTTGTCTCACAATTGAGATGGTCACTGAGCTGTATCCCCTCTTCCGCAGAACCTGTCGTCTCACACCACGGACAGGACTGTGCTGACACTCACGATGAAGTAAACTGGTTTGATTCTGGACCTTTGCAGGCAGCAGTGGATAATATATTCATCATCTCTGAAGTGCAGTCCTCCAATGTATTCACGAGCTGACTGAAACCATCTGTCTGCTGAGAGGAATGCATTGGTTCCATCTCCACGGGGGACGGTACAGAAACTAACTTGCAGAAATATTAGGGAACAGAGTGATTGGTAAAAATTGGAGACTGCAGGAAATCAGAAGTAATGAAGAGCATGTTATTGCAATTCTAATTGAATTAATGTTTCATAAGTTGCTGCATCTGATGAGCTATATCCCTGAGTGATTGAGATCAGAACAGAGCTAATGAAAGAATTGTTGATTATTCTTCAAAGCTAGTTAGATTCTGGAAAGGACGCTGCAGACTGGAAAACAACTATTGTAAACCTAAATTTTAAAACAGGATGGAGAGGGAAAACAGAAAACTAAATAGCTTGATATCAGCTGTGAGAATAAAATATCGGAACATTTTATAAGGAACGTGACAACTAGATACTTGGAGAATAATGATTTGATTTGGTTCAGTCGGCCTAGATTGAGGAAAGGGAAATGATCTTTGATAAACCTGTTTGTAGAGATTGTCCGCTGTGACATCGACAGTTGAGGACCAATGGGAGTGGAATGTTTGTATTTTTAGAAGACGCTTGACAGGTTTGAATGCAGGTGAATGGGGAATGTTAGAGTCCATAGGTAGGTCGGGTGGAAGATATACCACATGGATTAAAAATTGGGTAAAGGAGATACGAGAAGAATACTGTTTTTCTCTGGACTGAAGGATTGATGGGTGGCAGCAGGATCAGTGTTTGGGCAATAGCTGTTCACAAGGCATAAAAATGATTCAGATGTGAACAACAAATATCATCAAGTACATTTGTATTTATTAAATGGTAGAGAGGTTGGCGAGTGCTTTTGTTGAAAGAACCTGGATGTACTTGGTCATAAGTCACTGACAGAATTCATACGGGGGCAGGAAGTAAATGATATTTGGCTCTTCATGCAAAATGATTGAAGTACAAAAGTTAGAATATCTTTCCCACTGATCGTGATTTTTGAGAGAGTATTTGGTGAATTTTGTAAAGATTTGGTCTGCTTTGTAAACAATGATCCCTTTGTCACTGAGAGAGGGCAAAGTATTTTGACCAGACTAAACACTAGCATGATGTTAGCATGAGGAGAGAGCGCAGTAACTATGTGTTTACTCTGTAGCGCTGTGAGAGAATAAGGAGTTGAAGTTTGATGGGTATGGAGAGAAACTTATTATGTCCCAAACAGCTGAATAGGGTGAACATTTCATGCTTTTCATTAGATGTTTGATTCACGACAGTTTACATGCATCTGCAGAACCCCCATGTCGATTGACAGAGTGATACAGGCTCTGAATGAACTCTGAACACTTTCATGCACAGTAACTGTGTGACACTGCATTGAATGTCACTTTGTACACAATCCTGTCAGCAGCCAAAATACCTTCATTCTGAAACAGTTAGTTATTCCCCAACGGCTTCTGACCTGCACGGAGACCATGGGTCTGCCTTCTTGGAGATGGAAGGTAACTTGGAGAATGGCTAAAAAATGTTGGTTTCATTCCGACTGCCAGAAAACCATGTTAAAGTAACACATATGTACCATGAGTAATTAAGCCATGTCGATCAATTTGGAGCAGTCTGTCTGTGCAGCCCCTGCTCCATTTGTTTGTGATGTTGGAGCATCTCTGACACTTTCCTGTTCCTGTGTTAGTGGCTTGGCAAGCTGAATAACCTCTTTCTGTTCCTTTGTAAGCGACTCCGGGTGTGAAATTGTTCTTTCTGTTCCGATGTATGTGACATGTGGGAGAGAGCAGACTCCCTGCCTTCCTGTGCAACAGGCAAGAGGGAGAGCGTGATCCTCTTGCCCAATAGTTTTTATGGGATGAATTGCTTCCCCACATTCTTGTGAAACCAGATTGAGGTGCTGAATAAACTCCTCCTTTTACTGTGGAAATGTACTGTGCTGTTACATAAATGTTACCCAGTTTTTAACAGCACGATCTTGAATGTTCTCCACGTCTTGCTGCACATGTTCACAGACTGTTTCAAGAGTTGAAGGGGACAACTTGTCCTGAAAACTTTGTAAACTTTAGTGAATACCCCCTCTTCTGCTGGCACGGTGGCTCAGTAACTAACACTGCTGATTCACAGCGCCAGGGTCCCAGGTTCGAGTCCAACCTTGGGCAACTGTCTGTGTGGAGTTTGCATATTCCCCACTTGTCTGCATGAGTTTCCTCCGGGTGCTCCGGTTTCCTCCCACAGTCCGAAGATGTTCAGGCCGGGTGAATTTGTCATGCTAAATTGTCCATTATGTTAGGTGTATTAGTCAGAGGGAAATGTGTCTGGGGGGTTACTCTTCGGAGGATCGGTATGGACTGGTTTGGCCGAAGTGCCTGTTTCCAAACTGTAGGGAATCTAACCTGCTCAGTTTGGATTCAATGGCTGAATAGCCTCCTTCCACACTCTAGGGATTCTATGATGACAAACTGGAGATGCTTGGGCTGAGGAAGCTACACTGAGGATCTCCTGCAGATGTGTCCCACGGCTGAGATGATTGATATCCACCAATGATAATTATCTTCCCTTGTGCCATGAATAACTCCAAGAAGTGTAGAGGTCTTAGTTAAATTTCATTAAGTGCGATTTACCAGGAGGAAATTTATCAGGATGCTGCCTGGACTGGAGGGCAGCTCTTATGAAGAAACCATGAGGGAGCGAGGTCTTTTCTCACTGGAGGTCTACAAGATGATGAGAAGCATAGAAAGTGAATAGCCAGAAGCATTTTCCCAGGGCAGAAATGTCTATGACTAGGTGGCATAATTTTAAGGCAATAGGAGGAAGGCTTCGGGAAGATATCAGCGATAGAGTTTTTACACAGAGTGGTTGGTGTGTCGAATGCACTGCCAGCAGTGGTAGTAGAGTCAAATACGTGAGGGAAACTTAATAGACTCTTGGATAGGCACATGGAACCAAGTGTACGTTAGCATGTAGGTTAGTCTGATCTTAGAGTAGGATAAACGGCACAACGTCGAGGGCTGAAAGTCGTAACTGCATGCATTCATGTAGAACTCTGATCTCAAAAACTGCATGAATTCATGTAAATCTCCGTTATCTCTCTTTTTAGATTAGAATCAATCTAAACATCAGTGCATAGACAGAGAATACAGGGGGCAACACCTTCACCATATTGTCGAGCTATCACCACTGTTAGCAGCTAACCTGAGAATGCAACTTTAAAAAAAAGGTTTTGTGATTTACATACGAAGGAAGTGAAAGTATCGTGGTATTCTAACAGATGAAAGGCTTAGCAATCAATATTCCAATGTATAATTTCAGTTACATCTCACTGCAAATTTCTGATATAAATTCTGTGTTAGAATTGAGCCCTCCACTATCACTTGATGAAGGAAAGCTAGTGTGTTTCCAATTAAACCTAATGGACTATAACCTGGTCTTTGTGATTTTTAACTTTGGACACCCCAGTCCAACACCAGCATCTCCAAATCAGTCCTGTTCTTTGTCCTGTGTTCTATGGAAGTGCTCAAGAAGACTTGGACATTGAGGAAGATTTGAGACTTGGAGCAGGTCAGCCTTGATCTTAGTGAAGGGCAAGGCAGGCTTGGGATGGGAATGACCTGCCCCTGTTTCTAATGTTCTTCCATTCTATTATTGGAAAGTTAGTTGGTGTTATTTTCCTGGAAGGTCTTTTATGGAATGTTGCAATCAGGGAGACCAACGGATTTTGTGAGGCATCGCTGGGTGAGCCTTGGGGGCTGTATTCACAGTGAATCTGGGTCTACAACATGATCAACAAATGAAGCACAAGTTGCAGAGAGGGGAAGCTCTGTAAAGAGAGATGAGCGACCTCTTTTATATCTCGCCTGTGTCTTCCAATTACATTTTCCAAAGCTCCCAAACCGTGTGGGACAGTCTTGAGGGACGAAATCGTCTCCTCTGTTTCTGTGCACCATGCTCTAACAGTCAGGGGACTCCAATAGCTCCGGTCTCGCCGGTTTGAGGGGTTAAATGGAACGCAGAAACATGGGACTGAGGAACAAGAGTGGGTCATTAGAGAATTTGAGCCTTCTCCACCAGGCATTAAGATTGTCGCTGATCAGATTGTGGTCTGAGCCTCATTTTCCTGCCTGTGTCCCATGATCCGTGACTCACTTCTCTGTCAATCTTTAACTAACTCAGCTATGAATACTTGTAATCAGAGAAGCAACACAAACTTCTGGGGAAGAGAATTCCCATTCGAATGACCCTTTTAGAATTTTCCATCATCCCATTGTGAGAATAATGAGAGTCATACAGCATGGATACAGATCCTCTCGTCCAAATTGTCCATACCAATCTGGCATCTTAATCAGATCTCGTCCCACTTGTCAGCATTTGGCCCCAATCCCTCTTAACCATTCCTATTTATGTACCTTTCCAGATATATTTTAAACGAGTAATCGTACCCGCTTCCACCACTTCCTCTGACAGTACACTCACCAGTGTGGAAACAGGCCCTTCGGCCCAACAAGTCCACACCGACCCGCCGAAGCGTAACCCAACCATACCCCTACATTTACCCCTTACCGAACACTACGGGCAATTTAGCATGGCCAATTCACCTGACCTGCACATCTTTATGACTGTGGGAGGAAACCGGAGCACCCGGAGGAATCCCACGCAGACACGGGGAGAACGTGCAAACTCACACAGTCAGTCGCCTGAGGCGGGAAATGAACCCAGGTCTCTGGAGCTGTGAGGCAGCAGTGCTAACCACTGGGCCACCGTGCCACCCACCAAAATGCAAAACCTCACATATATCTAAATTAAACTCAATCTGCCAGTCCTTGGCTCATTGATGGTCAAGGATCCCGTTATATTCTGAAATAATCTTCTTCACTGTCCACTGGACAACATTGGTGATGTTATCTGTAAGTTTACTAACCATGCCTCCGATAATCACATCAAAGTTGTTTACATCCGTGATGAAAAACAATGAGCTTAGCACTGATTCTTTCAGCACACCGCTGGCCAAAGGTCTTCAGTCTGGAAAACAATCCATTATCTTCAATCCAATTGGTTAGTTTTTCCTAGATTACATATAACCTAATCTTAGTAATCTGTCTACGATGAAGTACCTTATTAAATGCCTTGCTGAAATCTGTGTAAACAATATATATCACAGTGTCTTCTTCAATCTTCTTTGTCACCTCTTCATAATACTCAATCACATTAATTAGACATGATTTGCATCACACAAATCCATATTGACTGTCCCTAATCAGTCCTTGTCTTTCAAAATAGATGTAAATCCTATCTCTCAGAATCCTCTCCAACGAACGCCTCGGCACTAACGTTGGCTGATTGAGTCGATAATTCCCTGTGTTGTTTTGGCTTACTTCTCCCTTTTCTAGCCCCACTCCTCCACTGGCCACACACAAAAAAAGAAATTATAACTAAGTTGGTGATGTGGCCAATGATATAGTTCTCAGAGTGTGTCATGGTCAGTGTTAGGAACAAGTCAGGCAGATTTCTTTAATCTGCTAAAACAACACGTTTATGACCAAAACAAATTTACTCAAACTATGATGGAAAGAGGAATGACGAGAAGATATTGCAAATATGTACATTGATATTTTGCTGAGAAACACACACAGACACACACACACACACACACACACACGCACGGATTGTCGATAATAAACTGAAAAGCGAAATATCTGCAAAGTTAGCTTGAAAGAACATTGTCCAAATATGATTCGAACTCATGACCAAAGGAAAAATGAGAGTTTGACCCAAATGCTGTTCTATTTGTTGAATCATCAAGTCCTACAGCATGGAGAGAGGCAGAGAGGCCCTTTAGCCCAAACTCGTCCATGCTGACCCAAATATCCAACCACACTAACCTCATTTCCCAGCACTTGGCCCTTAGCTTTCTCGTCCTTTCCTGTCCTTGATACTGCCCAAATGCCGTTCAAATATCGTTAATATAAATGCTTCAACCAATTCCTTTGGCAGCTCATTCCTTTTGTGTATCACTCTCTGCGTAAAACAGTTTCCATCAGTTTCCCTTTTATTCATTCCTCTCTCAACTTAAATTGATGCCCTCTCCTCCTCGATTCCCCAACTCTAGGAAAAAAAAGGCTGGATCTATCCTATCGATGTAAACTTCTATAAGATCCCTCTCAGTCTCCTATTCTCTAAAGAAAAAAGTCCTCGCTTGTCCAATCTCTCCCTATAATTCATACTGTTGAGACCTGGCAATATTTTTGTAAAATCCGTCTGCACACATTCCAAATTAAAAACATCCTCCCGATCGCAATGTGACTAAAACTGAACACAGCACGACAAGTGCAGCCTCACCAACATCCTGTATAACTGCAACATAACTTCCCAACTGCTCGCCTCCATGTCCTGAACGATGCTTGCTAGTGTGGCAAAAGCCGTCTTCACTTCCATGTCTAACTATGACCCCACTTTCAGAGAATGGTGGACATAAACTCCATGGTCCCTCTGCTCAACTACACTCCTTAAGGTCCTACCAATCACCATGAAACTCCTACCTTCATCCAACTTTGCCAAAATATCCCTTGGCCCACTTCTCCAGTTTTATCAAGGTCCTGCTGCGATTTCTGATATGCGTCCTCACTGTCCACGATACCACCTATTTTAGTGTCATCTTCAAGTTTCCTCATCATGCCTTGTACATTTGCAAGAATATCATTGATAAAGATAACAAACAGCAATGGGCCCAGCAGCGACCCCTGAGGCACTTCATGTGTCGCAGGCCTCCAGTCCGAGCATCCTTCCACTATTACCCTCTGCTTACTACCATGAAACCAATTGTGTATACAATTTGCAGCTCCCTCTGGGGTCCATGCGATGCTAACATTCCAGAACAGCCTATCAATGGTAACCTTGTCAAAGGCCTTAATGAAAATCATACAGACTACGTATACCGTCCTACACTCATCAGCATTTCTGGTCACTTCATCAATGAACGCAAACAAATTTGAGAGGCATGATCTCCATTCACAAAGCCAGTCAATCTTTCCAGTCTAAAAACATCTAATAATAATAATTACTAAAATTAATATTAACATACGAATTAGTAAATAATAATAATATGACATTTTCAGTGGAGAATAAATTATCCATGGTATAGGATATTGGAACGTGCATCATGGATGAAGGGCAGAATAGATTTTGTACCTGTGTCATTGAACTGTGTTGAAAAAAGATAAGGGTAGCATGGTGATTCCGTGGTTAGTCCTGCTGCCTCATCGTGTTATGGATCCGGGTTTGGTTCCAGCTTCGAGTGACTCTCTGTGTGGAGTTTGCACATTCTCACTGTGTTTGTTTGTGTTTCCTCTGGGTGCTCCATTTTCCTTCAGCAATCCAAAGATGCATGGGTCAGGTGAATTGGCCATGCTAAGTTACCCATAGTGTTATGTGCATTCCTCAGGGGTAAATATGGGGTAGGGGAATGGGACTGGGTGGGTTACTGTTTGGAGGGTCGGTGTGATCTTGTTGGGCAAATGGCCTGCTCCCATACTGGAGGGAATCTGTCACAAAACAATTTCTAAACAAACCTTATCTTTCCAAATGCATGTATATCTCATCCCTCAGAGTCTTCTCAAGTAACGTACCTACCACAGTTGTTAGGTTTCCTGGCCTAGAGATCCCAGATTTTTCTTTGCTTCCTTTCTTGAATAATGGCACAACGTTTGCTACTCTCCAATATTCTGGAACCTAAACTGTAGCTAACGATGATGAAAAAGTATTAGCCAGTGTCCCCGTAGTTTCTTCTGTAGGCTCTTGCAGTGTTCTTGGATGCATCTGTTTAGGACCAGGAGATTTATCCACCTACATATATTCTAATGCATCCAACACGTCTTCCCCTGTGATATTGACTCACCCCAAGATAACACTACTACCTTTGTTAACCTCCCAAGTATTCATGTTTTTCTCCACGGTAAAGGCAGAGGAAAAATATTCATTGAGAATCTCGCAAATTTCCTACGGTTCTAGACATGCATGTACACTTTGGAACTTGAGGGGTCCTACTCTCATTTAGTTATTCTTTTTACTTTAATATACTTAAAGAACCTCTTTGCATTCACCCTAATCTTCTTAGCCAAGGCTATCTTGTGCCCCCTTTTCGCACTCCGATTTCATTCTTCAGTAAACTACTGTATCCACTGTACACCTCCAGGTATTCCCTCGATCCCAGCTGCCTGGACCTTAGCCACGCCTCCTTTTTGCTGGTCAAAGCCTCAATATCTC
>NC_057717.1:8955664-8974128 GCF_004010195.1 Chiloscyllium plagiosum | reverse complement strand
TTTCCTTTAGGACCCGGCCAGCTGGATCAGTATTGCTGTAGCTGAGATGCTCTTGGAGGTGGACATTGAAATCCCCCAGCCAGAGTACATCTTGCATCTGTGCTACCCTCAGTGCTTCCTCCAAGTGTTGATCAACATGGAGGAGTACTGATTCATCAGTTGAGAGAGGTTGGTACATGGTAATCAGTAGTACGTTTCCTTTCCCATGTGTAAACTAATGCCATGAGACTTCATGGGATATGGATTCACTCTTGAGGACTCCAAGAGCAATTCCCTTCCAACTGTATCCCAATGTGTTGCTACTTCTCTGTTTCCATCCTTCTGATGAGACAGGAGATATCCGGGGAAGGTGATGGGGAGTCTGGGACATAGTCTGAAATGGATCATCCACTCAGCACTTCTGACCGAAGATTGTTGCGAATGCAGTGAATTGCTGGGCTCTTCCATTTTGGAGGAAGGGGTTATTTGTGGAATCTCTTCCTCCAGTGAATTGTTTAATTGTTTCCAACGTTTCTTGGCAAGATGTGGAAGGACTTACACCTTACAGAATAATAACGTACAGACAATGTCAGGCTGTTGCTTGACGAGTCTGTTTATTTCAATTCATTGTTTCCTGCCAGCTGTCCCATTATAGAAACATGGCCATATATTCGCCCCAATCCACTCACATTTGATTTTGCAAACTGGGCTTGGAGTTTTACCGAAATGTTTCTAAAAATCAAAATATTTTACATCCATTCTTTCATTTGTCTCCCAGTCTGTTTCGCAAACATCATTCCCATTTCAAAAATCTATGTTAGTGTTGTGTTGTCTATGACTTTTCTTTTCAGCCTCAATAATTTCTCCCAAACCATTTACTTACTATTCTCTATGTTCCATATACTCTATCATTTTCCCACACCAGACTTGGTTTTACTTGTATGGTATGAAAGTTCTGTGAAGACAGAACTGAAGTAGTGGCTTCATAGTTCTGTCATTCCCCTGTTCCCAATTCTCCATTCTCTGGTTTCAAACTGTAAGGAAACTGCAATTGTTTTCTCATATTTTTCACATTGACATGATTTATCAAGTTATTCTAGTTCACTCTTATAACCTTTGTGAATATACTCTTCAGAAACTTATCAGTTCCTGCCTTAAACTGCTCAATAATTGACCTTCCACACCATACACTCACAGGAGCATAGACTCTGTGCCAACAGAAGTACAGCACAATCTATATTAGTCCCACTTTCCTACAGCAGGCCCATAGCCTGGAATGTTATAACACTTCCAAGTACTCGTCCAAGTACTTTTTAAT
This sequence comes from Chiloscyllium plagiosum, assembly GCF_004010195.1. NCBI lineage: Eukaryota > Metazoa > Chordata > Chondrichthyes > Orectolobiformes > Hemiscylliidae > Chiloscyllium > Chiloscyllium plagiosum. The sequence continues at coordinate 8,972,831 of NC_057717.1, read as the reverse complement.
GATTGTGAGGCTACCTGTGATGATTCCCCTCTCAGGAAGTAATCGCAGAACACAACACCCTCGAGGTGAAATAAATGTTTCATTCCTCTCTGAACCTCAAAGTTTTCACTTTAAAAGTGTGCTCCTTTGTTCTTGACCCTCTGACTAAAAGGAACATCTGCTGTCTATCCACCCTGTCCGTGTCGCTCATAATCTTATCCTTCTGAATCACATCCCGCCCCCCCAGCCTTCTCTGCTCCAAAGTAAACAACCCGAGTTTAGCCAGCCTCTCTCCATAGCTGACATGCACCATCCTAGGGGACATCCTGGTGAATCTCCCTTGCAACCACTCCAGTACAATCACATCCTTCCTGTAATGTAGCTCCACGAAATACATACAGTACTCCATGATGGACTAAACAAAGTCCTGTATAGCACTTATAATCTACGCCCAATTAGGAAACACAACATCCGAGGTCCAATTCTTAACCAGCGTATTACCCTGTCCAGCCACATTCAGGGAAGTGTGGAGAAGTACACTCTGAGGCTCCCAGTGTGCTGCCATTCATTGAGTCCTCCCTTGCCTGGTTCCTTCTCCCAAAGTGCATCACCTCATATTTATCAGTGTTTCATTCTACCTGCCATTAATCTACCCATCCGACCATTCCATCTGCATCTTCCTGTAACTTAAGGCCTTCGTCCTCACTGCTAACCACCCAGCAAATCTTTATGTCAAACATACAATTACTTATCACACCTCCCCCACTCTCCACCTAGCCCCCTCCACATTCACATCTATATTTTCTACGAATAACACAAACAATAACGGACACAACACTGATCCCTGTGGTACACCAGGGGACACTGGTCTCCAGTCACACAAACAGCCTTCTCTCACCACCCTCTGTCTCCTACCACTAAGACAATTTTCGTTGTAACTGGTCAAGTTATCTTTCATGTTGTGAGATTTTACATTATTTTTCAATTTCCCAGGTGGAAATTTGTCAAAGGCCTTCCTACAAAACTAAACTATCGACCTCCTCAAACTAATGCAATCAAATCCATTGGATGTGACTTCCTTAGTATAAAGTCGTGATAATTATCCCTGATCAAACCTTGTGACTCTGATTGGAGTTCGACTTTCTCCTTCCTTTTTTTTCTCCTGTAGTTTCCTTAACAATGATCTAATACTCGCTCGTATATAGTTCCCTGGTCTATCTCTCCCAACCTTACTGTGAAGTGGAATCGTATTTGCAGTTCTCCAGTTCTCTGGCACCTCCACTATGGTCAAACTGTAATTAAAATATTCAGTCAGTGTCTTTCCTCCCTTGACCCCAATAGCCGCCTGTGGTACAACTCATTCAGACATGGAGATTGGTCCGAATTTAGCCAGAACAAAGCCTCAAATCCTTTCTCGTATTTTACATCAATCTGTTCAAGAGCTTCCCAGTCCACATTCTTGAATTCTGTACCTGCCTCCTCCTTCTCCCAAGTAAAATAGATGTGAAGGTCTCATGTAACAATCCATCAATGCGCTCCAGCTTGCCACACAGATTGCCCCTTTGGTTTCGAATGGACACTAACTGTTTGCTGATTATTCTGTTCTACTTGTCCGTGTAGAAGATCGTGGGATTCTCCCAGATCTCGCCTACTTGTACTTCTCCATGTCCCTCGGTTATTCAGTACACCCTATGTTTCACTGCAATCACCTCTCATGTTTTGAAACTCGAGACCACAGGCTGAGTTTCCACATCAGACAATCTTACCATCTTAGGGATTAATCAGCATAATACCTTTTGCAGTTCCTCTGTAGTCAATACATTCTTTTTTAGATTGGGACTCCGAATGATACACAATACTTTAAGTTTAGTCTCACCAGCATTCGATGCAACTGGTGCACGACATCCTCAATATTCGAAATCCATTCACATGAATGTAAACGTAATGTTTACTTTCCCATTTGCATATGCTCTTCTCAATACCTCTCCCTTTAACTTTCTTGTGAGCTTACTGTGTGAGTTCGTAAAACAAAACGCTCGTGAATATCTAACTATACGTTATACATTGGTTCTTCATTGCCTATGACCACAAGAATCATCTTCACACCGTTCCAAAAAAACATTGCCACTTCTGGTTTTCCATTCATCGATACATTATCATACTCCCCAGTTATGTTATTACCTTCTAAATATCTAATAGCATGTTCTTTGTTATCGAGTCTAACCCGGCTGCGGATGACAAGATAACTGGTCTGTAGTTCACCACTCTCCAAATTCATCCTTTCTTAAACTATTGGATAATATTTATAACCTTTGCCTTATCCAGATTGGCTAAATGCCTTTCGGGAATGTGTCGAAAAATAAAGTGAAAATCTGCGATGCAATCAACATGTCTATTGCTGCTTCCTCTGAAATTCTTGTATGCAGTACATCTAGTCTGTCAGATTTATAAATACTCAATCCAGCTTTCTTTTCAAAGATAACCCCAACACTGATAAGAAAGATGTTAGACTTTACTTACACAAGTCCCATGGTCACTTGGTATTTCTGGAAGAATTTCTGGACATTCTTCCATGAAGATAGAAACAAAGAAACTGTTTCTTTTCCCTGCGATTTCTCTGTTCTCTGCAATAAATTATCCTGAACGCACACCAACTGTTCCATTTATAGACGCTTTTTAGCAGTCTTTATGCGTTTCTTTCATTTGTACGCTTTTTCCTCTTTCTGATTTTATCCTCAGTTTCTTGGTCATCCTTTGCTGGGTCCTACATTTCTCTGAATCCACTGGCTTACTGCAACACTTGGCATTTTTCTAAGCTACCTCCTTTCATCTAATAGGTAGATGAAGGTGGGATTGAAAGTGATAGTCAGAGAGGAGGGTGGACCAGATTGATAGGAAGGAAGGTGAACACGTAGGAACATTCAAAAGGGCGGTGCTGACTTGGAAGGTTGGTGTGGGATAAGGTGGGATTCGTGGAAATGGGTGATCCCATGTGGTTGGAGGGTCCCAAGGCAGATGAGGAGGCTTTCTTCCTCCAGGATTCTGGTGGCTTGGGTTTGGTGACGGAGCGGTCCCAGGACTCTCATGTCCTTGGCAGAGTGGGAAGGGGATTTAAAGTGCTCAGCCACAAGGCGATGGAATTGTTCAATGTGGCTGTCCCAGAGATGTTCTCTGAAATGATCCAAAAGTTGACCTCCTGCCTCGCCAATATGGTAGAGAAGACCATATTGGGTGTAATAGATGCAGTAGATGAGGCGTTCTGTCTCCTTACATCACCTATCACTTTCAACCCCACCTTCATCTACCTATCACAATCCCAGTTACCTCCCACCTACCACTCCCGCTTCTCATTTATCTCTCAGCCCCCTTGACCCATAATCCTCATTCCTGATGAAGGGCTTATGCCCGATATATCAATTCTCCTGGTCCTAGTATGCTGCCTGACTGCGCTTTTCCAGCACCACAGTCTTCGACTCTGATCTCCAGCACCTGTAGTCCCCACTTTCTCCTCCCACCTTCATGGCTTGCATGACTCAGATTTATAACGGTTACTGCAAATAAAACAAAAACTATCGTGTACTCAAACAGCATAAAAGAAAACCAATACATTGTGGTCACTGTTCCCAAAAGGTCCTTTCCAGCAAAAGTTTCAATTAGCTCTTCTGACCACTCAATACCAATTCCTAAATAACCTGATCTCGAGCTCAGGCTGGTAATGTGTTGCTGCTGCTGTACACGGTCTTAGTGAAATCACATCTGGAGTAGTGCGTACAGATTTAATCTCTTCAATGAAGAAAAGATGTTGTTATATTGGAAACAGCCCAGAGATGGTTCCCTCAACTGATTCCTGCAATGAAAGTGCGAGCTTATAACGACAGGATGATCAGGTTGACCCACTAGCCATTGGAGTTTCCAAAAATTAAAGATGATCTTACTTGAACATAGATGACAGAAGGAGTCAACAAGTGAAGCAAATAACACAGATAGTGGAGGAACCATTCCGTTCTCCAGCCTGTTACACAGGAACAACAGGAGGATATTCCGGCCTTTGAACGTGTTACCTCAAAACAGGATGAGGCTATTCAGCCCCTGGAGCCTGATATACATTTTCAGAAGGAGGCCAATCAGCCACTCGAGCCTATAACACTGGACCCATGCTGCACCAGTATCCTGTTAAACAGCAACAGGATCAGTCCATTCAGCCTCCTCAACTCTGTAACATAAGAACTGGAAGAGGCCACAGTGACTGGAGATTGTTACACTGGGATAACTGGAGGCCATTCAGACCTACCGAGCCTATTGCAAGGGAATTGGATAAAGATAAAAACTATCTGAGACTTCTTTCATGAGAAAGGAAGAGATAATTTAGACACGTGTCTGTTGTATGGGAACAAAACAAGACCAATCAATCCCTCGGTCCCATCTCCGGGATACATGAGGAGACCGTTCAGTATATCCACCTGTTATGGAGAAGTATGAGAAGACCCATCAGCCCCTCAAAATGTTACACAGCAACAGGAAGATTCCATAATCTCCCAATCCTCTAAAACATCGACAGGAGGAGGTCATTCTGGCCTTGGAGATGGCAACATGGGAACACCAGAAAGACGTCAGCCCATCGAGTTTGTACACCAGCAGGATGATGAGTCCATTCAGCCACGCATACCCCTTACATAGCAATTGGAGCAGATCTCTTATAAACGTTTGCCCATGAAATAGGAATTCAAAGAAAACGTAAAGGCTTTCGAAAGGGAAGAACTTATAATAATGGTATACATTAGGGACTAAAGCGTAACAATAAACTATTGTAATTTAAGGCAAATTGTTCGAGTCCATTGTTCAGGAAATTTGCAAAGTTAAACCACAATGCATCAGAGTCAACATGGTTTTACGAATGCTAAATCGTATTTGAATTGTTTGCTTGAGTTATTTGAAGATGTCATAAACAAGGTGGTTCGTGGGAATCCTGCAGATGGAACATATCTAGTCTTCCTGAAGGCATCGGATATGTCCCTTCTTCAAAGAGTAAGTGGTAAGATCAGACAACATGGGTTTAGGAGTAATTTATTAGCTTAGATGGAGGATTGGTTAACCAACAAAATGGAGTCAGATGGATTAAATGTGTCATTTTCTTTTGGCAAATGCAATTTCTGGGGTGCCATTGATTTCAGTACTCATGCCTCAACCATTTGCGATTGATGGTATTACTATACTTGGTTGATGGGATAGAAAATACGATGCCATGTTTTCAGATGACACTAGCATTGGTGGGAAATTACTTCGGAATGATGATGCAAGAGATTTCAAAACTATATGGATAGTTTGGATGAATGGGCCAACATTTAGCAATGAAAATTAAAGTGAATAAATATGGGGCTATTCAAATTGGTCAGTATAATAGAAAGACAAAAATGGAGAGAAAGTTCAAAGTGCTTACGTGCAGAGGGATCTGGGTATCAAATCACAGAAAACCTGCCTGCGGGTACTGCAAAAAAATGAGAAATGCAAGAATAATTTCAGTGTTTATTTATAAAAGGATAGAGTAGAAAGGTAGGGAGTGTTGGTGTAGCTATGCAAGGCATTAGTGAGGCTGCAACCGGAGTACAGTTTGGGTGTCCTGCAGAATGAGGTATTTCCATTGGAGGCAATTCAGAAGAGCTTCATTAGATTGATTCCATATTTGAAGTGTTTGTCTTATGAAGAGAAATTGAGCAGTTTAGGCCTATACTCTCGAGTTTATAATAATAAAAGGAGATTTCATTGAGATCTGTAAAATGCTAAATGTAATTGAAAGTGTAGGTTTGGAGAGCACATCCTTTTCCCCACACACACTCATTCCGTGGTTTCAGAGTTTCCCTTCTCTGCAGCGTCTGCTTCATTTGTAGTTCATGTTGCAGGCTCAGATGCTGTAAATACAGTCCCCATGCTCCATCCAGAGTTGGGTCACCAACTCCTCAGGTCTCCCTAAATGTCTGAGGCAGCTCACAGCACAACTTCCAGCAAACCATCCCCAGCCACTCCACTAATGTTTTAATAACAGGAGTCAGTCAGAAACCCCTCGGCTACAAGTGTTGTGGACCAGACCAGATCCCCGCAAAATATTTTAAGAAGGCCGCTTAGACCCAAACCTTTCCTTATTTTGAATATAGATGGGAAGTGTGCTTTCTAGATATATTGTGACTGGTCAAACTACTCGACATTAAGCAAAATATAATCTATTCACATACTTTAGTTAAAATACAGTCAAAGAAAAGAAAAATTTGGGATGGCGTATCTGTTGGAACACTTACACAAACAATAGATACCCTACCTTCTTGGTTTACACCGCTTGGCACAAAGATATATTCAAATTTATTCAGATGCTTACAGCAGTTTTCCAATCCAGGAGGAAACAACATCAACAGAGATCTCAGAGAGAAAAGCAGCTGGGGATCATGTATTGAAATTTCCAACCCTCCTCGGATCCCCAGCAGCTTCTGAATGCTGCCGCTAAAAACAAAACGAGAAAACCTGGTCTGGGAGAGCTGGCTACTGCGCTTCCATTGTTACCAATGTTTTAATGAAACCAAAAGGCTTTCTCAGTTATTTACTTAAACTGAGTTCTGCACCTCTGCCTTAAAAACCTCTCTTCAAAAAAATAACCCAAGAGAAAAGCACCTTTTTACAGTGATAGTATACTCACAACTCCACCACCAATATAAAAAAAATGATTCATTTTAGACCTCCTAAACTTCCTCTATTAGCAGACTGAAATGCATATATATTACATTGACTCTGAGCATACAAATGTTCACAACTAGATTCGATTTCATTCATTTTACTCCTGCCACAGAATGCCTTTGTCTTCCTTCATACAAGTCTCCACAACGTGTCAAAACGTAGGTTTTCTCGCCCTGTCAACTGTATAATTTCAAATTGAATGGCAGCAATAATAAGCTCAATCGAAACAGATTGGTATTATTCTCCCCAAACCTCTCCAAAAATTTTAAGGGGTCACGATCAGTGATAAAAAAAAATGTCTCAGATATGTTATCCACAATTTAAATGCTGAAATATGGTAACGCCAACGTCAAGCTCAAGGCCTCCTTCCCCATTGTGGAATAAATCTGTTGATATTTCCACTGGACGCTTCAACCACACGTTATATAATGGAGCACTTCTCATCTCTCCAATGCTCCTCATGTCCCAGCATAAAGGAATTACATGCTTCTGTGCCTCTTAATGCTGTAACCTCTTTACCGGCTTCTCCTGGCCTATGCCAGTAAACCATACTCTCACAGGGATATGTTTTAAGAAGATCTTGCATATTCTTCTCAATCCCTCACAGAAACCAAACTTTGATTTCTGAACTAAATCATCATCAGATGCCATTTCAGCTTCTAATCTTGCCGTTTTAATTCTCTGCTCTTCCACACAAGTTCTCACGACTGCAGGAAGTGAATTGTTGAGCTTCTCCAAAATAAGAATCTCTCTAATAGTGTCATTGGTTTGCTCAGTTTTTAATACCCTTACCCACCTTTCAATTTTTTTTTTATTCTTTCAATGTCAATGTGCGTTTAACCAGGGACGCTTTTTTAGATTCCTGACACGCTGTCTGTTGGCTTCTGGCACGAGCTCGCATGCACTTCAGATGGCTTTCTACATCTCCTCCTTCTCCTCCTCAAATACCTCCTCCAATAGGGATGCAAATATCTATCAGCTTTGTTTGGATCAACTAAATCCACATGGTCACTGGTCACTGCATTTGTTTAGCCACTTTCTCAAATGAAATTAAAAAGGCTCCCCCATCCTTCTCATCAGATTTAGATAATGCCTGAATGTATATAAACATATCCCCTCAGGCGTTTGGCTACTATAGGGTTGCTCATCCTCACTAACCTCCTCATCCAGCCTACTGTGTACTTTCATCACCGCCTTCCATGTCCACTTTCCAATCTAATTACTAACTTTTGAAGTTGAAACTCTCTGCTTTTCTTCTCTTTTTCTCTCTTTCTTCTTCATTTTCTTTTCTTTTATTCCTACTTTTCATCATAATTCAAACTGTTTCAATTCTTTCTCATGTTCAATTTGCCTCATTTGAAATTGAATTGGAGCCATTTCTAAAGATTCTGATGGCAGATCCTCCAAATGTAATTGCTGAGCTACAGCTGTAATTATCTGTCATTTTCTCACAGACAATCGCAACCCCAACTCCAGCTTGTCTGCCAATTCCTACAGCTTTGCCTTCATTACATTTGTAAAACTTTACTTCTTCCACGCACAGAGAACTCTTAGTGGCTGAAAGAATCTTTATACACAAAATACTGTTTAAACCAACCGAATTCAACATCTGGAACAAAAGACACTGACAACTACCATACGCGACCTTTGAACCCAATAGCCTCCTGGTGCGGACTCTCCAGTGTCTGCATGAGCTTATTCTGGATGCTCTGGTTTCCTCACACAATCCAAAGATGTGCATGTCAAGTGAATTGGCCATGCTTAGTTGTTCATAGTTTTTAGGGATGTGTGGATTAGGTGCCTTAGTGAGGGTAAATGTGTAATAATAGTGTAGAGGAATGGGTCTGTGTAGGTTCCTCTTCGGAGGGTTGGATGTAGACTTGTTGGGTCGAATAACCTGTTTGCACGGTGTAGGGATTGTTATTCTAAACCCAATTATCGATTTAGAACCAGACAAGAGACCCCAGTTTGCTATAGACCAACTAGAGTGCATCAAACTATTTTAAGAAGGTAGCTTGGATGCCAACCTTTCCTTAATAACAAGATAGATGGGAATTGGATGCCCCAGATGTGATTCCACTCGTCAAACCACTCACCATTATGCAAAACACACTATATTTAAACACTCTAATGTAAATCCACACAAAATGAAGAGGAATTTAGAATAACTTAGCTATTGGAAACCTTAACTGAATGATGGACACAGAACCTGCTACAAATGAACTGTTCCAATGTACTAACATCACCTAAACACACCCCTTGGGGAAAAGAGCATTCAGACATACATTCTTGCATGCAGTTCTCCAGTCCAGGAGGAAATAGTATCAAGTGAGGTTTCAGAGAGAATAGCAGCTAGGGATAATTTATTAAAACTTCCAAACCTTCTGGGACCCAAGCACCTGGTAACTGTTACATCTGCAAGGAAAAAAGCTATAAAGCCTGGTCTGTGTCAGCTGGCCAGTGTTACTACCATTTATTTAAAAACATAAAAGCCTCATAAGTTTTTTAGTTGAGCCGTTTTCAGTAGGCACTTTGGCCTTTAAGATCTCTTACTAAAGAAAGGAGAAAATAATCTTTTCTTTTAAAAAAGTGACAGCATTACCACACAATTTAAATGACTGTTCCTTTATTCAAGGGGCTTCCTCTTGTTACTGACAGCAAGATCACCTGAGAGGGACAGATTCATGTACTGACCAAGTTACAAGGGTGTGTCTCATAACTTCTGAAACACCCCTGTCCATGGACCATCACATGGGACAGACTGCGAAGTGAACAACAGCTTGACACACACCATTTCATTGTTTCTGAACTACACAATGCCAGCAATCGATATGCTAGTGAGCCAAAACCCGAGGCCAGGGAAAGATACAGGGGTATAGAGAGATTCACATTAAAGACAGAAACCGACAGTTAATTAACTGAAAAGATGTTGTGGAAATATGGGGAAAAAGACATGGCAGTGGGACTAACTGGAGAAGTGAGATCTTCGAAAGTAAAATTACAAGAATGAGAACATTGAATAAAGACATTGTGAGATTAGCGGAAATGGTTTGTTACATCAAATTCTGAATTTGCTTCACAGAATATCACAAATACCATAAACTGGGACAAGATGACAGCCCAGCATGGAGAGCTGTGCAGACCATGCTAATGTGTTGCTCAGTAAACTGCATTATCTGCCCAGCATGGAGAGTATTGCAAACTTTACTATCATATGCTAACTATACTCGCAACAGATTACTGTCTACAATGGGAAGGTTTGCTCTCTCTGCGTGCGTGTATGTGTTCATCAGAGTCTTAGAGAGAGTGCTTGTGCGCGATTGGCGTGGTTGAATGCGAAACTCATTGTTTGAGAAGGAACACACATGGAGGAAATTATTTTAAATGCGAACAACTGGCAGGTCTTTTGTTAATTAACAGAGAGGGAACGAGAGAAGTTTCATGGACAGATGAGATAAAGTGTTTGAGAATGTTAAAATAAAGGCATTGCCAGACACAATAGCAATATACCTCGGCATACACATGAATGACAGATGGATGGGAGTTTGGCGTGAGTTCGAAGCAGATTTACTTCGGCAGGTTTGAAGCCGGGAGTGTCAGCAGCAGATTATTGGCTTCATTAAGACTGTATTTAATAGCTCAAGGTTCAAACAGCAGATGGACTAAACCAGTGCGATATATTCTGGAGTGGTGAGTATTTCAAGTTAGAAATGGCTAGGGAAGGTGTGAAGAATGAGCTCATAGTCAAAGGGATCACCCACAGTTGTGACGTATCTGCTTCAGCTGCAGATATTGGCCAAGGATGGGATGGAAACAGTGGAAGGAAGTGAAGTTTGTAACCAGAACAGTGGAGAGTGACCTCCATGATGTTAATAGTTAAATAACATGATACAATAAATTGTAGTTCTACGCTGGAGCTGAGTAGGTCAGCATAGAGACTCGTGAGTAACAACGCCAGAGCAGAGAGGGAGACAGTAATTGAACACGTTTTTTGATGTAGTTAGTAGTGGTCTGTAGAGTGAATATCTGGATTGGGAGTTTCAAAAGGAACAATAATAACGACAAGAAGTGCAGACTATATGAAAGAACAGTAATACACTCATAACTAGTTTATAGAGAGAGAAAAGAAGGGACAGTGACACTTACCAGGAACACCAAACATAGCCAGGAAAGGATAATACAAATATTTAACAATGCGAAGAGCGTAATAGATCCGCAATGATAATGACCACCAATAAAATGCAGAAAGATACCAAACATAATTGGATAAACTCCTGTCTATTGTTGGAACATGCCAGTCCAATGATTCATCCATTGATTCATTCATCTGATCCATTGTTGGAATATTCCAGTCTAATGTTCTCAGATTCTGATCTCTTCTCCCTCTCTCTCTGGATCTGCTCAACCCGGATCTTGGGTTCATGTCACATTACAGGTGACCACCATTGCACTATACACACACAGACACAGACACCACTACACGCACACATACATAGGCACTCCTATACACACACATACACACGGGCACACATGTTCACAGACATGCACACAGACACTCCCACACACTTTTACAGACGCCCACACTCACACAGGCATCCGCTCAGAGACTTCGACCACTCTATACTCATGCACACACATATACACTCTATCTTATAGACACTCATAGCCCCCACCCAGATACGCACACAGACTGCCACACTCAATATGCACCCCCTAACAGACTTAAGACACTCTACATCACTACACACACATATACACTTCCTCTCACACTCACAACCCTCAACCCAGAAGAACACACATACAAAATCAAACAAACAGACGACCTTTATGCACACATATGTTTTGTGGGCTGTATTTGTATTTGCAGAGTTACATTGTACTTTGCTCAAAAATTGCTTGAATTCATGTAAAACTCTGAGTTCCAAAACTGCATGAAATCATGTAAAACTGTATTCTCACTTTTCAGATTACAATCAATCTAAACATCATGGCATAGACAAGAGAACACAGGGGGCTAACACTTTAAGCATATAGTCTATTTAACAGTCAATGTTACAGTTAACCTGAGGCCACACTCACATATGCACCCCCTCACAGACTTAAGACACTCTACATCACTACACACACATATATACTTCCTCTCACACTCACAACCCTCAACCCAGAAAAACACACATACACTATCAAACAAACACACGACCATCATGCACACATATGTTTTGTGGGCTGTATTTGTACTTGCAGAGTTACATTGTACTTTGCTCAAACATTGCATGAATTCATGTAAAACTCTGAGCTCAAAAACTGCATGAATTCATGTAAAACTGTCTTCTCACTTTTCAGATTAGAATCAATCTAAACATCATGGCATAGACAAGAGAACACAGGGGGCTAACATTTTAAACATATAGTCTAGGTAACAGTCAATGTTACAGTTAACCTGAGAATGCATTTTTCTTTTAAAATAAGGCTTTGTGATTTACACATGAAAGAAGTAAAACTATCATGGTATTCGAACAGATGAAAGTCTCAACAGACAATCAAGGTATTTTTCAAGGTATAATTTCAGTTACATCACACTGTAAATTTTTGCTATAAATTTTGTGCCTTAGAATTGTACCCTCCACTATCACCTCATGAAGGAGCGACGCTCCGAAAGCTCGTGTGCTTCCAATTAAACCTGTTGGACTATAACCTGGTGTTGTGTGGTTTTTAACTTTGTACACCCCCAGTCCAACACCGGCATCTCCAAATCATGACTGAACAAACAGCTCAGTTAACCCGTTCCACACATCACTTTTCATATCAGTATAAAAGGGAACATTTACTGGGTTTGGATGGAATGGGTGAGGATTGCTGAGGGATAGACCATAAATCTTTATAATCTTTTTGTAACTTGTATATGAGAGTATTAACAGAACACTGCAGGAGTCTATATATATTCCACTCTGTTTATGAAAGGAGGCAGTTATAAAACAACAGATCGGCTGCATAAAAAAATGTCGAGTGGTAAGTTTCTAGATACCTTAACACAAAGTATGATATTATTGACCAGTGTGAGGCTCCTCCTGGTTTTAAGTGCCCTGCTATCAAATCCTTTCATAACCTTGAGACAGAGCATTGAGATTGCTGCTCAGCAACAGGCCGAAGCAATTCTGTCCCTATGGGCCTCTTACAGAGGGATAAGAGAAGGCCATTTAGCCCATATTAGCCTGTTGCTACTTGAAAAGGTGGAAATCTAGAATATTGGTACATTTTGCCAACAGAATCATTCACAACAAAGAGATGCGTCGCTGCAGCTGTATGAAGTGTTACTGAGAAGGCACCTGGAATACATTGTGTTGTTTGTGTTTCTGTAACTGAGAAGGGATGGACCTCCATCAGATACACTTTGACGGCTGCTCGTAATCCACGGGTTGCTGTGTCATTTAATGTCTCGGATCTGTTACACAGGGACAGGAGGAGGCCATTCAGCCTTTCCAGTCTATTACAGAGGGCCACGAGGAGCCCATTCAGCCTCTCGAGCCTGTTACAGAGGGGCAGGAAGTGTTTATTTAACTTTCAAGTCTGTTACACATATACATTAGTTTTAAATTAGTTTTGGAAAAGGAAAGACCTGATGTAAACATTAAAGTTCTAACTTTGAATAAGGACAATTTTGAAAGTGTTAGGCGAGCCCTGTGAAAGGCTGATTGGGATACCCTATTCGCAGGTAAAAGGATGGTTGGAAAATGCAAGGCCATGAAAACTTGGTTTCAGAGAGTCCAAAGCCAACGTGTTCCTATTCGTGAGAGGGGAAGGTCTGGTGGGTGCAGGGAGTGCTGGATGGCTAGATATATTGATCCTCTGGTCAAGGTAAGGAAGGAGGCATATGTAAGGTAAGCAGAGTTGTTATCAAGTGAGTCCCGAGAGGTGTATAAGGGCAATAAGTGTATAGTCAACGGGGAAATCGGGCCAGAAAAATGTGGACATGAGATGGCTTTGGAAATAGGGTTAACAAGGCATTGAAGAAACTCTACAAATCCTTTAATGGCAAACGATTAACTCGGGAGAGAATAGGGTTCCTTAAAGATCAGTAAGGCTACTTTATGTGTAGAACCACAGGAGATTGGAGGGATGCGAAACAAGTTTTTCTCCAGAGTATTTAATGTGGAGGAGGTTACAAGAGCGAGAAAATGAAGAAATATATAGTGATATCTTGAAAAATGTCTGTATTACAAGGAGGTGTTGGACATTTTAAAACATACAAAGGTGAACAAATCCCTGGGACCTGATCAGTTGTATCCCAGATGTTTGTGGGAAGCTAGGAAAGAGATTGCTCTACATTTTGCTTATATATTTGTATCATTGATTTTAACAGGTGAGGTGTCAAAAGACTGGAGGGCTGCTAACATAGGGCCATTATTTAAGAAAGTAAGGAAAAAGCAGGTAACTATAGATTGGTGAGCCTGACGTCATTGGTGACTCAATTGTTCGAGGGGATTTTCAGGGAAAGGATGTATATGCATTTGGAACGACAAGGACTGAAGAGGGCTTTGTATATTGGAGATCACATCCTACTGACTCGGTGGAATTTTTTGAGGAAGTGATGAAGATGATTGATGAAGGCAGGACAGTGGATGTTGTCTTTATGGAATTCAGTAAGAAAACCAAAATGTTCTACATGGTAGACTGGTTAGCAAGGTCAGACTGCCTGGAATCCAGGGAGAGTTCGCCATTTAGATCACAAATTTTCTTGGGTATTGGAGACAGGGCGTGACAGTGGACATTTGTTCATTAAATGTGGAGACCTGTGACCAGTGGCGTGCCGCAAAGATCAATAGTGGGTCCACTGCTTTTAGTCACTTATACAAATCATTTGCATTTGAGTATATGAAGTACAGTCAATAAGTTTGTAGATAATTCCAAATTTGGTGGTGTAGTCAACAGTGAAGAATGATCTCTCAGACTATAATGGGACCTTGCTTAGGTGAACCGAGGAGTGGCACTTGGAATTTATTTTAGTTAAATGTGAGGTGTAGTATTTTGGCAAGACAAATCAAGGCAAGACATGTAGGTAGGGTCCTGTCAAAAGCTGCCAATCAAGGAGAACTCCATCGAAATTATCGAATCCCTACAGTGAGGAAACAGGCTATTCGGCCCATCAAGGCCACACCGTCCCTCTAAACAGTATCCCATTGGACAAACTCCTACCCTATCCCTCTGAGCCTGCGTTTCCCATGGCTAATCCACCTCGCCTACACATCCATGGGTACTATACACAATTGAGCATGGCCAATCTACCCTTACCTGTATATCTTTATACTGTCAGAGGAAAACATAATATCCGGAGGAAAATCACACAGACACGGGGAGAATGTGCAAACACCACACAGGTAGTCATTCAAGGATGGAATTAAACCCAGATCGCTGCACTCTGAAACAGCAATGCCAGTCACTGAGCTAGTGGGTCACCTTGTGGTGCAGGTTCTCCGTTCCTTGAAAGTGCCATCACAGGTAGACAGCGCAGTGAAGAAGGCACTTAGTGATCTTTCCTTTTTTGGTGAGTGCTTTGAGTCTAAACATTTGCATGACATGTTGCATCTGTACAGGACATTGGTTTGGCTACTTTTGTAATATTGCCTTTAATTCTGGTCACCCTGCTGTCGGAGAGGTGTTGTCAAACTTGAAAGGGTGCAGAAGAGATTTAAAAGAATGTTGCAGGTGTTGGAGGGTTAGAGTTACAGGGAGAATTTGAATAGGCTTGGATTATTCTCAAGTGTTGAGGCTGAGGGGGGAACTTAAAGAGGATTATAAAATCATGAGGTGCATAGTCAATGTCTTTTCCCCAGGATTGGCAAGTCCAAAATTAGAAGACAAAGATTTAAGGTGAGAGTGGAAAGAGTTAAATAGGGACATTTTCACACAGAGACTGCTGCGTGTATGGATTGAACAGCCAAAAGAGGTATTGGAGGCAGGTACAGTTACACCATTTAAAAGGCATTTGGACGGATACATGCATGGGAAGTGTTTATAGGGAAATGGGCCAAGTGCTGGCAAGGGGGACGAGATTTATTTAGGATATTTGGTCGGTATGGACGATCAGACTGAAAGGTCTTTTTCCGTGCTGTATATCTCTGAAACTCTATTGCCTCTTGCGTGTATAACACAGGAACAGGAGGAGGCTATTCAGCTTCTGAATTCTTTCAGTCAGCTTGTTTGCTCAATTGCTGAGAGTAAAATAAAAAATACATCATTCAGATTTTGATGGTGTTTTACAGAAACAGGAGAAAGGCTTTTAGTCTAGAGAAGCTGTAAGGAATGTGAAGAGGCCATTCAGGCCCTCAATTCCATTCCACAGGAGCAGCAGGTGAGCACAGAGCTATTGGAGCCTGTTAGTCAGTAGCAGGAGGAGGACATCTACTTTCGCAAACCTTGGATCAGGAGGCAGTCACTCAGTTGCTTAAGATTGGGACACAGAAACAGGAGGGTGTCATTCAACTGCTTGAGACTGTGACACAGGAATAGGAGGCAGTCACTCAACTTTTTGATACTGGGCCACAGGGACAGGAGGGAGTCACTCAGTGCTCGAATCTGGGGCACAGGGAAATCTGGAGGTGAGTGAGGCCCCAGGATCCTGTTACACAAGGACAGCAGGAGGTGACTCACTCCCCACCAGTATGGGACACTAGGAGAGAAGGGAAGTTTGCTTGGAACAAACAGGAATTTGTTAATGAATAAATTGCATTAGTGGTCCATTCAATCCTTCCACAACAATCACTAAGACTACGGCTGATCTGATGGTGATTCCATCATTCTATTTTACGGAGACTGTCCTCTCTGCAGCCTCTACACCATTTGTTGTTCATGTTGCAGACCCAGATGCTGGAACAACAGTCGCGATGACTCATCCATAGGGATGGGTCTAACCGGATGAGTCAAGATTTGAAGAGTCCAATCACAAGAATTAAAACACAAAATAAAGGCATTGCCAGATGTTTAGTACTCTCACATTCGCAATCCAACACACACAACCAGCCCATCCATTACATATTCAGAATGGAGCACTGTGTAGATCAGGCTCGTGTACAGCTGTATGCAAGCCAGCAATGTCCGGAGTGAAACACTGTGCAGCCCACACCAATGCTGGGCTAAATGTCCAGCATGTAGAGCTGTGCAGTACGCACTGGTTCATTCATATATAAACCCAGGCTGTTGCATTGTTCGGTAACACTGTGTTCGATCACTGCCTAGTGTGGAGAAACATGTAACCAATGCTGGAAGTGACCGGATGTGCAGCTCCCATCCATTTACAGCTCCATATCTCCACTGTGCCTTAGCAAGGGATGCTGCGAATGTGAAAGTCACTGCGATGAAGAGATGTAAATGGAAACAATTTAAATACCAATCGTTCTGATTAAGGCGCGTATCACTCTAGTATTTGAAGATGAAATAACTGAGATAATATCCAATGAGGTTTTATGAATGG
>NC_057717.1:8949179-8955652 GCF_004010195.1 Chiloscyllium plagiosum | reverse complement strand
CAAATATTCAGGGAGACTGGCGAGACTTGCAGGAGCAATAGGGTTGTCATAATAGGTGATTTTAATTATCCTAACCTAGATTGGAACTTCCAGAGTGTTAAGAACTTAGATGGAACGTAATTTGTTAAGCGTGTTCAGGAAAGCTTCCACAAGCAGCATGTAGAGGATCCAACTCGGGAAGGGACAAACTCGACCTACTGTTGGGAAATAGGGTAGGATAGGTGATGGAGGTAAAGTGGGGGAGCCTTTTGGGAAAAGTGACTAGAGCTGTATTAATTTTATAACAGTTATGGTAGGGACAAAAGTGGTCCACAGATTCAAGTTCTAAATTGGGGCATGGCGTATTTTGTTGGACTTAGTCAGGGGATTGCAGGGGTTGATGGAGTAGTTTATTTCCAGGTAAAAGAATCCCGGGCAAGTGGGAGGGCTTCAAAAGTGAGATAGCTCGAGTTCAAGGTCTATATGTTCCTGTAAAGGTGAAGGGAAAGTGAGGCTGGGTGAGAGAACCCTGGATGACAAGAGATATTGAGGCTCTGACCAACAAAAAAGGAGACATCACTCAGGTACAGGCAGCTGGGATCTAGGCAACCCCTGGAGTAACACAGGGGATAGAGGAGTTCACTGAAGAAGGAAATCAGCAAGGTTAAAGTGGGGTATGAGATAGCCTTGGCTGAGCAGATCCAAATTCAGTATAGTAAAGAAAAAGAACAACTAGAGATAGAAAATAGGATGTCTTAACATCCAAAATAGGCGCGCATGTGTAAAACCTCAAGAGATGGTTGAGGTCCTCAATTTTTCTTCTGTATTTGCCATGAAGAAAGACACGAAGACCTATGGCCTTTGGGAGGTTAGTTGCGATATCTTGGCACAGTCCATATGACAGTAGAGGTGCTGTTGGACACATTAGAATGCACAAAGTCAGATAAATCTCTTGGTCCTGGCCAGATATATCTAAGAGCACTGCACGAGGCGAGATAAGACAGTTCAGGGGCCAAGGACCCGGAAGACTGGGCAGTAGCAAATGTTGTGCACTTATTCAGAAGGGCTGCAAAGAAAAGCCTGGGAAATATAGACCAGGAAGTTTCACATCTGTTTCCACAAACCACTTGAGAAGGTTTGGAGATACAAGATATGCATGCATTTGGAAAGACACAGTTTGACTTGGAACAGTCAGCATAGCTTTGTGCATGGAGATCATGCCTTAAAAATTTTGATAGAGTGTTTTGAGGAAGTGACCAGGAGGTTGAACGATGGCAGGGTGGTGGACATAATCTATATGGATTTCAGTAAGGCGTTTGATAATATTCCACATGGCAGGCCGCTCTAGAAGGTTAGATCGCATGGACTCCAAGGTAAACTGGCAAATTGGCGACACAATTGGCTTGATGTTATGAAGCAAATGGTTATGGTCTAGGTATGCTTGTTGGACTGGAGGCCTGTGACTAGTGGATTGCCTCAGGGGTCGGTGTTGTGCCTATTGCTGTTTGCCATCTATATCAATGATTTGGACCAGGGTGAACAACGCAAAGTTAGTAAGTTTGCAGGTGACACTAAAATAGGAGGCATCGTTTACAGTGAGGAACGTTATCAGAAATTGCAACAGTACCTTGATCAGCTGGGAAAGTGGGCTGAGAAATAGCAAATGGAATTTAATATAGATAAGTGCGACATCTTGCATTTTGGAAAGTCAAATCTAGGTAGGAGTTTAATAATGAATGAGAGGGCCTTAAGGAGTGTAGTGGAACAAAAGGACGTTGGTGACCAGGTGCACGGTTGTCTGAAATTTGAGTGACAGATACACAGGACAGTGAAGAAGGCTGTTGGCGCACTGGCCTGGACTTCCTTGGGTCGGGGAGTCCAGAACGAGAGAGCATCGGTTTCGGGTGAGAGGGGAAAGATATAAAAGAGACCTACGGGGTAACTATTTCACACAGAGGGTGGTACGTGCATGGAATGAGCTGCCAGGTGAAGTGGGGGAGGCTGATACAAGTGCAACATTTAAGAGGCATTTGGATGGGTAAATGAATAGGTAGGGTTTGGAAGGTTATGGGCCAGGTGCTGGCAGGTAGGACTTGATTGGTTTGGGGCATGTGGTCGCAAGGATAGATTGGACCGAAGGGTCTGTTTCCATGCTTTACATCTCCATGACTCTATGACTTATACTAATCTCTGTTTTTTGGTGCACCATACTGGTGAGAAGAGTCCAAAGGGATATTTTCCATGAGGAGCTTACAAAGACCCAAAAGACCCTAGGAGTTTTCAGACATCCAACGCAACATCTTTCCTAGCACAGAAAGTAAGGATTTTTCCCCCATGTGCATCTGTGTAAGATACTCTGTGCAAGCCCAGGAAAAGAGAAACCGGGTCCATCTCCAATTCTGTCCCCAAGACCCACTCCACTACACCTAACACAGTGCTCCAATATATACGAAGCTTGCAGCAGGGCCACATGCAATGAGCAAGAGTGCCTGTAGTCATTCTGCATTTAGTGCATGCTGAAGATAATCCCACTTTTAATTTTGAGAGAAACTCTGGTGTCAGACAGACCGAATGAAGATTTTTCAACTGCATGGAATGTGTCCTATTACAGATCAAAATCCTTCGAGCATTTTCACAATTATCTCCCATGTCTCCGAAGAGATCTAAACCCCCAACTCTCGCACAGACGTCACGAATCTGCACAGTCTTGTCTGAGGGGACACTATCCAACTCATGATAAAGGGTGCTGACAGAGAGGGTATTCGTAGCAAAAAGAACTCACTTCTCTGTATCGGATCTATAAGTGTCTGTTAAAAGTCTTTTTTAAACAAATCTCTAATCTGGAAAAAAAAACAGAAGAAGTCTCTGCTAGGTAGTCCATACTTACGAGTTATTTGACCAAATGATATCATTGTTTCTCCCTCAAGTAAGACATGGTGGCTCAGTGGCTTGTACTGCTAACTCACAGCACCAGGGTCACGGGTTTGGTTCCAGCCTTGGGTGACTGGCTGTGTGGAGTTAGTATATTCTCAACTGTGTCTGCGTTGGTTTCCTTCCCCAGTCACATAGATGTGCAGGTTAGATGAATTGGCCATTGCTAAATCGCTCATAGTGTTCAAGAATCTGTAAGTTGGGGCATTAGTCAGGGTAAATATAGGATGGTAGGGGAATGGGTCTGGGTGGGTTACTCTTCCGAGGGTCAAAGTGGACTTGGTGGGCCCAAGGACCTGTTTCCACACTGTAGGGATTCTACTAATTCTAAATCACCCAAGTAAGGTACCCCCCTGGCTGCCGACAGTTTAAATCTGGAATGCATCATCCCCGGTTGACAACACGGTATACCAATTATAGGGGTAAGAAATATGGTTATGGCTGTGTTGCCCTCGATCTGACGCATTGTCCTTCAAGTTTTGACAGTATTGATCATCATTAGATCATGACAATACTCCATAAATGTTGTCATTTTATGTAAGAATAACAGACTAAGACGGGTTCACTTTGTCTGAGAGGGCTCAATGCCATATTGATGCCGAGACATCAGCGGCCCAGGCACTCACATACGATGAAAAAAAAAACTGAATTGATTGTTTTTAATCGGGTAAATCAACTCCCCACAATCTGTGGGGCAGTTGCAATTTTGTTAGCTTGATAAAGAATCGCTTAAGTGCCAAATAAAAGAGCTAAACCAGCCATTATTTTTCCTAGAAACATCTTAGATTAGATTCCTTACAGTGTGGAAACAGGTCCTTCAGCCCAATAAGTCCACACCGACCCACCACCCACTCCCCTATATTTATCCCTACACCTAAAACTACAGGCAATTTAGCATGGCCCATTCACCTAACCTGCACATGTTTGGACTGTGGGAGGAAAGCGGAGCACCCGGAGAATGTGCAAACTCCACGCAGTCAGTCGCCTGAGGTAGGAAGTGAACCCGGGTCACTGGCGTTGTGAGGCAGCAGTGCTAACCACTGTGCCTCCCACATGACTCTGCTCTCTGGGAAACATCAAAGAAAGCATTCACACAGGGTGTAGGAAATGAGGAAGAACATTCATTTTAATAACAGCTATCCGAATTGTGTAATTGTGTCAAACAAATAGATATAGTTCACGTTAAATAAATGATCAAAGACAAATGCAATGAACATACTGAAATAGGGAAACCACCCCCGTGGCTATTTAAAAGGAAACCAATATTTGCCCTCAGTATCAGGTATTTCCCTAAGACCTCCCATAGGCATGGCCTCCAACTTTGTAAAATTAATCTTATCGTCCAGAAAGGCAACAAGCGAATTAATGCATTGCATCACATGATCTACCGAAATTGCGGAATTTGACAAAAAATAAATAAGACCCTCATCGGCATACAATATAATCTTACGTGACTTCTATCCCACCTCTGGGCAGATATGTTGGTATCCCTACAGATGGCCTCCGCCAGTGGCTCAATCACCAACATAAACAACAATGGTGAAAGGTGTCAGCCTTGTCGGCTGCCTGAGAAATATTAATATTACTGGTTGGCACACCATTAGTGAGAACTGCAGCCAGAGGATCGCGGTAAAGGACCCTCACCCACTTGATAAAAACTTTGCATAGACCAAACCGTTCTAATGTACAGAAGAGATCCGGCCACTCAACCCAATCAAATACCTTCTCTCATCTAAAGAGATCAGTAATCCCTGGACAGATTATTGTTGACACTCTTGGATCATATTGAGTAACCTCTTTACATTGTAGGAAGATCTGCGTCCCTTTATAAAGCCTGTTTGGTTCTCTTTGGCAACGGAAGGCACCAAAGTTTCCAGCCTCCATGCACGGGTCTCAGGCAGGATTTTGAAACCAACATTTAAATGTGAGATTGGCGTGTAAGAAGCACAATCCTTCAGGGTCTTCCTCCCTTCAGCATCAGAGAGATATGAGCCTATCTTAAGGATGGAGGGATGGGTTCGTGACTGTATGAGTGACGGAACGTGCTAAACATCAGCCCTGACAATAGGTGTATAAATTATGTATAAAATTCACGAGGAAATCCGTCAGGAACGTGCGCCTTTACATTCTGAAGCTGCTTCTCACCCTCCTACGCTGACAATGGTGCATTAAGGCACAACACTTATTCAGGGGTTACTCCTGGAAGACCCAGGTTCTTGAAACATGACTCCATCTTAATCCATCTATCCTCACAATGTTCAGTCTGAAATAATTCGGTGAAAAATCTGGCACAGGAGACATTAATCTTTTTGAAATTGAAGGTAAGGATGCCTGTACCTTCCCTAATTGAGGTAATGGCTTAAGAGGGGCGATCGTTTTCCTAGCAAGTTAGAATAAATACCTGCCTGGCTTATCACCATGTTCAAACAGCCTTTGTTTTGCAAAACTAAGTTCCTTCTTGGCTGTCTGTGTGAGCGTGGAATTCACTGTACACTGAAGCGTTGTAATCCTCTGCAGCTTAGACACTGAGGGACAATCACAGTATGCACTGTCGGCTGCCCTCAGCTTTGCCTCAAACCAGCGTTCCTGCTCCCCCTTCTGCTACATCATAAGGAATAATTATTCCCTTGGCATAAGCCTTAGCAATTTCCCATAGAGTGGATGAGTTACTGGTTGAATCTGAATTAATGGCGAAGAAAGATCAGTATTCATTGCAGTGGTCAGCACATTGGCACAATTGTTAGCACTGCTGCCTCACAGCGCCACAGAGCCGGGTTCAATTCCTGCCTCAGGTGACTATCTGTGTGGAGTTTACACATTCTCCCTGTGTCTGCATGGATTTTCTCCCACAGTCCAAAAATGTGCAGGTTAGGTAAATTGGTTCTGCTAAATTGCCTGTAGTGTTAGGTGAAGGGGTCAATGTCAGCGGGTGGGTTGGTTTGGACGTTTTGGGCCGAAGGGCCTGTTTCTACTCTGTAAGTAATCTAATCTAACTACTCAATTAACCAACTAGTCTTAAGAATAAAGGGATACATTCGCTAGTGTCTCGAATCTATTATATTGCCCTTAATCTTAATCAATAAGTATACTGCTTCATGGTCAGAAATGGTAATATTCCCAATTGTGCAGGATGCCACCGAATCTAAGATTGTTGCAGGAATGGGGAAGATATCAACCCTCGTGTGGGATTTATGCCGGTTAAAGAAAAAAATAAAATCCCTGCTTGTGATGTGGATCTGCCACCAGACATCCACCAGCTCTCGTTCTGCACACATATCCACTAATTGCTTACATTATAACGAGGGTGTTGGGGCACCTTTCGACATTCTGTCCACCGTGGGGTCCAATAGACTTTTGAAAACTTCTACAATAATGTGCCACGATGCAAGATAACTGAATTTGGAAAATTTCAACAAGGAATTTAAGAGGGTACGCTGGGAGATGAGGGGGAGGGGGCGCAATAAACATTCAAAATACTATATTCTTTACTATAGTTCAAGGCTTTGGGTATTATGAGCCTCCCTTGAGTGTCAAATACAATCTAGTAGGTTAAATGGAAGATT
>NC_057717.1:8947563-8948976 GCF_004010195.1 Chiloscyllium plagiosum | reverse complement strand
GTCTCATAGAGCTTAAAAACTACACAAACTAAGGCTACTACAACTGCCAACTCTCAAAACATTCAAAAACGAAGCATTTTAAATAAATGGCTGGGATGGAGTGAATTAGGGAACCATTTTGCCCGTTCTGTGATGCAGAGCCCAACAAAGCAGACCTTCCAGATCGCCACCATCTTGGATTTCCCCTTAACATTTTATTGATATTATCATTTCATTTTGCATTATATTCCTGGATGTGCTGGAGCAGTGTGATCTTTTTACCACTGTCAGCATTTCCCCAACACTGCTCATTCCTGCAATTCCCCGATAATCCTTGACTCCGTTATTCTTTATGAACCTTCTGTCTGTGCCTCAAACATATTCAATATCTCTACCTCCAATGCTCTGCAGGGAAGAGAGTTCCAAATACTCTCACCATTGAGAAAACAAAAAATAACTTCATCTGTGTAAGAGATTACTTTTGTCTCCTTACCTGAGAAAGGATATAATTAAATTGGAAGCAGTTCGGAGATGTTTCACTTCATGTATTCCAGGAATGATGGTCTTATATTATGGAGGCTTTAACGGGTTACTCTTGGAATGAGAGGCGATCTTATTAAAACATACAAAACCGAGAGGAGAGTGATCAGATAGATACCCACTGGGTGTTTGTATCGTCCAAACTTCTTGTTTTTATAGAATCTCTACAGTGTGGAAGCAGGACATTCCATCCATCAAGTCCACATTGACCCTCGGAACAGTATTCCCCCCGGACCTGCCCCCCTACTCTATCCGTGTAACCCTGCATTTCCCATGACTAACGTATCTAACGTACACATCCCTGGGCACTATGGGCAATTTAGCATGGCCAATCAGCTCTAAACTGCATACCTATGGACGATGGGAGGAAACTAGAACACTGGGAGGAAATCCACATAGACATGGGGAGAATGTTCAAAATCCACATAGAGGATTGCCCGAGGTTGGAACTGAACGCAGCTACTTGGTGACGGGAGCTATCAGTGCTAACCACAGATCCACCATGCACATCCGTTAGTTTTGTTAGTTACTTGTGGCTAACTAAAGAAATCTGCCTGACTTGTTCCAGTCACTGAACCTGACTCAGTCTGAGAACTTTATCATCGGCCCTATCACCAACCTGGTTACATTTAAAATTTGGTGTCAGCAGTGGAGGAATGGGATGAGAAAAGGAAACAGTGATATCCTCCAACATCCGTCAGAGCAGGAATTAGGATAAATCCACAAAGTGGGATTTCAGTGAAGTGGGAATTCTCTTTCGAAGAAGTTTGGGGTGGCTGGACCTTTATATTACATCGAAGCTGGCTTTGTCTGATTTTCCATGGACAGGTGAATCAGGGATAATGGTGTATGGAAAGAAAAGTGCAGCTGGGACCACAATGAGATGAGCCATGA
>NC_057717.1:8945128-8946825 GCF_004010195.1 Chiloscyllium plagiosum | reverse complement strand
CTGCATCAGCATGCTGACTTTATGTTTCATACACAGGAAGACTGCAATGCCTTTACTATTCCTTTTCTGGAAGTCCTCTCCATTCAGTAACAGCCTGCCTTTTGATTCTCAGTGTCATCCTCAAACTCGGATGTATATTGCACTCAGCTCCCTCCTTCAGGCCGTCAGCATAGATTGCAAATAACTGATGCCATCAGACTGATAGTTGTGGTACTCCAGCAGATAAACCTTTATCATAAAGATCCAATAATCCTGACTCTCCGATTTCTGTGTTAACCAATCATCATCCCATGTTAATACAGTATTCGACGTCCTGGAGCTTCTGTTTTGTGTAAGAACTTTTGTTTTGTAATACCTTGTGGAAAATCTCTGGAAAGCCTCGTGTCCACCAGACCCCCTTTATCAAGTCCGTTGTTATATTTTCAGGCATCTCCTGCAATACGTTGCATTATTGTACAGGGCAAAATATCATTTCCCTTTCACAAAACCACCCTGACTCTGCGTGAATCTTTTCTAAATGTCCATGCTTGCCAGGTTTTCCAAACTATACTTGTCCTATCTGTTTTCATTCGGTCCATGTGCTTCTAAATGTTACCCATTCATATGTTCGTCCAAATGAGTTTTAAATGTTGTAGCTGTCCTTGCATCTCCCACTCTTTCGCTGGAAGCTCATTCCATACCCACACTGCTCTCTGTTTAAAAAAAGCTGCCCCTTAGTCCCTTTTAAATCTACCTCTTTCACCTTAAGGCTGAAACTTTATTGCTGGAACAGCACAGCAGGTCAGGCAGCATCTAGGGAACAGAAGATTCGACGTTTCGGGCACATGCCTTCACCTTAAACCTATTCCCTCTATGTTTGGATTCCCCTATCCTGTGGAAAAGGCCTTGGCTATTCACCATATCCATACCTCTCATGATTTTATAAGCTTCTATAATGTCATTCCTCAACATCCTACACTCCAGCTGATGCTAACTTCAAGGACAAAGGTTTAAAGATAAGCACTGCAAATTTGAAACTATAGTAAACATGACAGGTAAACAATACTCAGCCCAAACTTCATACTGTGATTTGTTTTTTCTCTCTATTACAATACTAAGTCAGCATGAAACGCTTACTAGTGCCAATAAGAAGTCAAGCATCTGAATTCCTTTATCTAAAGGGGGTAATGATGACGACAGTGAAAACGTATCTGTGGCCAGATCTATATAATACCACATGGTCAACATTCTCCCTCCTGGCCTCCGTATAACTTTGTGTGGTTGTGTCTTTTTTATCTTGCATTCAATAGAGAGAACCCCTTTCACCCATTCACACCTTAAATTCGACCCGTTATACAGAATATTTTCGTTCCTAAAAGCCCGTTTTTCTTTTGCCACACCCTCTTTTCCCTGCCACCCATCCTCCACATCTGCCAAGTGATTAAAAGACAATTTTGCAATTGTATTCAGTTTTGAAGAATTGTCACACTGGACTGGAAACTCTAACTCTGTTTCTCTTTCTCTGCAGATGTTGACAGACCTGCTGAGTTTCTCCAGAAATGAATAGGCGCAGAACAATTTTTCAATTAAATCAATAATTATGGATACTGGAAATAAAAATAAAAAAACCTTTATGGAAGGTTCAATGGACCTGAAAGTTTAACTCTGTATTCACTCCAGAAAATTCTGCAACATCTTTAGCAATTTCTTCAGCAATT
>NC_057717.1:8935374-8944628 GCF_004010195.1 Chiloscyllium plagiosum | reverse complement strand
GGGACGAATTGAGGGTGGGAGTGGGTGTCCCTACTGTCAATGCTGGTATAGGGGAAGGGGGGAAGAGTGAGATGTCCGGAGGGTGTCTGACCACAGTGTTGTATCCATGCAGTGGTATTAGTGTGCGGCGCTATTGCGTCAGTGACAGAAAAAGTGGGGGAAGAAAGGTGCTGAAGTCAACAGTGAGTGTGGTCGTCCTTGAACCTTATTTGAAGATAGAGTGTGAGCCTTATTCGGAGGTATGTGTTAAAACAGATATACAGCGAGTGCCAGGGAGCAGAAGAATATGGTGACACTTATCTTGGCAAAGTGGGTGGAAAGAATATTGATGCTTGTCCTGTATTGCTGACCAAGTCTTCAGATCATCTCAGCGTTGAGGTGAGTCTCCCGGAAAGTCTTGTCCAAGTCAATCGCTAATAACGCCACAGACCCTTTCCCTCACTTCCCACAGAATCAGTTTGGGTGGATCTTACAAATAGCAAAATGAAGCAAACATTAGTGTATTATATATCAAAACTAAATCTGTCACGTAAATACTTTACAACATATGTTATGGAAATTAGATATGCAAGTATATGCAAGGGGGATCAATGACACAGTGATATTATCGCTGGGCTCTTAACCCATAGATCCAGGTAATATTCTAGGGACATGAATTCAAATCCTGCCATGGCAGATGGTGGAATTTGAATTCAATATGTATCTGAATCAAGGGTTTATGATGACCAGGAATCAATTGTCAATTGTTGGAAAAACACATCTGCTTCACTGGTGTCCTTGAGTGAAGGATACTGCTGTCCTTACCTGGTGTGACCTGCATGTGACTCCAGACTCAAGACAACGCTGCTGACTCTTAACTGCCCTCTGGCATGGGCAATAAATGCTGGTAATCCAGCGACGCCCTCATCCTGTGAATGAGTAACATATCATCGTGGAGCTGCAGTAATAATAGATGGTCTCAAATTGCACTGAAACTGCAGTGACTACTAATACTGTGAAGAAAAACTTCCGTAAGTGTGTATTGGGTAGGTTGAACAGTACGTTGTGAACCAAACTGGAGAGCAGGTTATTTCAGATTTGGTGTTGTGTTGTCAGGAGGACTAACTAATAACCTTGCGCTGAAGCAGCTTTTGAGGAATAGTGAAATCAATATGTTGCATTTTTATACGGCGTCTGAATACAATATCGAATGTTTGAACATTCTGGTCAAACATCATGAAAGCCTGGAGGCTACAGGGTCAAGTACGCTCCAATGAATTGGGGAAGTATAATATAACATTCAATGGGAGAAGCAATGATTGTGAGAGTCAGAGTCCGATAGCACGGAGAAAGGCCCTTCCGCTCAAACTGTTCCATTCCAAACAAAATGTCCATGCACCCCATTTCCCTGCCCTTGCCCCATGTCCTTCTTTTTCTTTCCAATCCGTGTATTTGTGCAAATGCATTTTAAATTTTTGAATTTAACCACTTCTGCTGTCATCTCATTCCATGTGTATACCACTCTGTGTGTAAAAGAAGTTGCCCCTCAGGTCCCCTATAACTCTTTCCCCTCGGATCTTAAATTGATGCACTCTCGTCGGTGGGTTGCTCAATCCTGTGGAGAAAAGACTGAGTGCATTCACTCTATCCATGCTTCCCATGATCTTATACACTGCTATCAGATCCCCCTTAGTCTCATACACTCTAAAGTAAAAACTCTTATGTTGCCCAACCCCTCACTGTATCTCAGACCATTGAGTCCGGGCAACATCCTTCTATATTTGCTCTGCACTATTTCCAGTTTAATAACATCCTTCCTATCGCAAGGTGAACAACACTGAACATAACACTACCAGTATTGCCTCACCAGCATCCTGTATAACTGCAACATAACTCCCTAATTTCGATACTCATTACTCTGACTGATGAAGGCCAGCGTGACAAATGCCTTTTTCACTGCCCTATCTCCCTGCGACTCCACTTTCAGAGAACCTTGAACCAGAATTCCAAGGTCACTTTGTCTCAATACATTCCTTAAGACCCTACCATTCACTATGAAACTACTACCTTGATTTGACTTTCTCAAATGCAAGAACTGACACCTATATGTATTAAACTCCACTTGCTATTTCTCAGCAAACTTCCTCATCGCCCCTCTTAAGCCATTACCTCAATTAGGGAAGGTACTGGCATCCTTACCTTCAATTCCAAACAGATTAATGTCTCCTGTCCAAATTTTCACCGAATTATTTCAGACTGAACATTGTGAGGATAGATGGATTAAGATGGAGTCATTTTTCAAGAACTTGGGTCTTCCAGGAGTAACCCCTGAATAGGTGTTGTGCCTTAATGCACCATTGTCAGCGCAGGAGGTTGTGAAGCAGCTTTAGAATGTAAAGGCTCACGTTCCTGATGGATTTGCTCGTGAAATTTATACGTAATTTATACACCTATTGTCAGGGCTGATGTTTAGCACGTTCCGTCACTCATACAGTCACGAACCCCTCCCTCCATCCTTAAGAGAGGCTCATCTCTCTGATGCTGCAGAAAGGAAGACCCTGAAGGATTGTGCTTCTTACACGCCAATTTCTCATTTAAATGTTGGTTTCAAAATCCTGTCTGAGACCCGTGCATGAAAGCTGGAAACTTTGCTGCCTTCCGTTGCCAAAGAGGACCAAACAGGCTTTATAAAGGGATGCAGATCTTCCTAAAATGTAAAGAGGTTACTCAATATGATCCAAGAGTGTCAACAACAATCTGTCCAGGGATTACTGATCACTTTAGATGAGAGAAGGTATTTGATTGGGTTGAGTGGCCGGATCTCTTCTGTACATTAGAACGGTTTGGTCTGTGCAAAGTTTTTATCAAGTGGTTGAGAGTCCTTTACCGTGATCCTCTGGCTGCAGTTCTCACTAATGGTGTGCCAACCAGTAATATTAATATTCCTCCAGGCAGCCGACCAGGTTGACACCTTTCACCATTGTTGTTTACGTTGGTGATTGAGCCACTGGCGGAGGCCATTTGTAGGGATACCAACATATCTGCCCCAGAAGTGGGATAGAAGTCACGTAAGATTATATTGTATGCAGATGAGGGTCTTTTCTTTTGTCAAATTTCGCAATTTCGGTAGATCATGTGATGCAATGCATTCATTCGCTTGTTGCCTTTCTGGACGATAAGATTAATTTTACAAAGTTGGAGGCCATGCCTATGGGAGGCCTTAGGGAAATACCTGATACTGAGGGCAAATCCTGGTTTCCTTTTAAATGGTCACTGGGGTAATTTCCCTATTTCAGTATATTCATTACATCTGTCTTTGATCATTTATTTAACGTGAACTTTCTCCATTTGTTGGACAAAATTACACAATTCGGATAGCTGTTATTAAAATGAATGCCCTTCCTCATTTCCTACACCCTGTGTGAATGCTTTCTTTGATGTTTCCCATAGAGCAGAGTCATGTGGGCGGCACAGTGGTTAGTACTGCTGCCTCACAACGCCAGTGACCCGGGTTCACTTCCCACCTCAGGCGACTGACTGCGTGGAGTTTGCACATTCTCCGGGTGCTCCGCTTTCCTCCCACAGTCCAAGCATGTGCAGGTTAGGTGAATGGGCCATGCTAAATTGCCTGTAGTGTTAGGTGTAGCGGTAAATATAGGGGAGTGGGTGGTGGGTCGGTGTGGACTTGTTGGGCTGAAGGACCTGTTTCCACACTGTTAGGAATATAATCTAAGATGTTTCAAAGAAAAATAATGGCTGGTTTAGCTCTTTTATTTGGCACCATAAGCGATTCTTTATCAGGCTAACAAAATTGCAACTGCCCCACAGATCGTGGGGAGTTGATTTCCCCGATTAAAAACAATCAGTTCCGTTTTTTTCATCGTATGTGAGTGCCTAGGTTGCTGATGTCACGGCATCAATATGGCATTGAGCCCTCTCAGACAAAGTGAACCCTTCTTAGTCTGTAATTCTTACATAAAATGACAACATTTATGGAGTATTGTCATAATCTAATGATGATCAATACGGTCAAAACTTGAAGGACAATGCGTCAGATCGACGGCAACACAGCCATAACCATATTTCTTACCCCTATAATTGCTATACCGTGTTGTCAACCGGGGATGATGGATTCCAGATTTAAACCGTGGGCAGCGAGGGGGGTACCTTGCTTGGGTGATTTAGAATTAGTAGAATCCCAACAGTATGGAAACAGGTCCTTTGGCCCAGCAAGTCCACTTTTGACCTTCTGAAGAGTAACCCACCCAGACCCATTCCCCTACCATCCTACATTTACCCTGACTAATGCCCCAACTTACAGATTCTTGAACACTATGAGCAATTTAACAATGGCCAATTCATCTAACCTGCACATGTTTGTGACTGGGGAAGGAAACTAACGCAGACACAGTTGAGAATATACGAACTCCACACAGCCAGTCACCCAAGGCTGCAACCAACCCTGTGACCCTGGTGCTGTGAGTTAGCAGTACAAACCACTGAACCACCATGTCTTACTTGAGGGAGAAACAATGATATCATTTGATCAAATAACTCGTAAGTATGGACTACCTAGCAGAGACTTCTTCTGTTTTTTTTTTCAGATTAGAGATTTGATTAAAAAAGACTTTTAACAGACACTTATAGATCCGATACAGAGAAGTGTGTTCTCTTTGCTACGAATACCCTCTCTGTCAGCATCCTTGATCATGAGTTGGATAGTGTGCCCTCAGACAAAACTGTGCAGCTTCTTGACGTCTGTGCGAGAGAGTTGGGGGTTTAGATCTCATCGGAGACATGGGAGGATATTTGTGAAAATGCTCGAAGGATTTTGATCTGTAATAGGTCCCATTCCATGCAGTTGAAAAATCTTCATAGGATGTGTCTGACACCAGAGTTTCTCTCAAAATTCAAAGTGGGATTATCTTCAGCATGTACTAAATGCCGAGTGACTACAGGCACTCTTGCTCATTGCATGTGGTCCTGCTGCAAGCTTAGTATATATTGGAGCACTGTGTTAGGTGTAGTAGTGTGGGTCTTGGAGACAGAATTGGAGATGGACCCGGTTTCTCTTTTCCTGGGCCTGCACAGAATATCTTGCACAGATGCACATGGGGAAAAAATTCTTACTTTCTGTGCTAGGAAAAATGTTGCCTTGGATGTCTGAAAACTCCTCGGGTCTTTTGGATCTTTGTAAGCTCCTCATGGAAAATATCCCTTTGGACTTTCTCACCAGTATGGTGCACCAAAAAACAGAGATTAGTATAAGTCATAGAGTCATGGAGATGTAAAGCATGGAAACAGACCCTTCGGTCCAATCCATCCTTGTCGACCACATGTCCCAAACCAATCTAGTCCTACCTGCCAGCACCTGGCCCATAACCTTCCAAACCCGACCTATTCATTTACCCATCCAAATGCCTCTTAAATGTTGCACTTGTTTCAGCCTCCCCCACTTCACCTGGCCACTCATGCCATGCATGTACCACCCTCTGTGTGAAATAGTTATCCCCGTAGGTCTCTTTTATATCTTTCCGCTCTCACCCTAAACCTATGCTCTCTCGTTCTGGACTCCCCGAAACCAGGGAGTCCAGACCAGTGTGCCAACAGCCTTCTTCATTGTCCTGTGTGTCTGTGACTCAAATTTCAGACAACCGTGCACCTGATCTCGAACGTCCTTTTGATCCACTACAGTCCTTAAGACCCTCTCATTCATCATTAAACTCCTACCTAAATTTGACTTTCCAAAATGCAATATGTTGCACTTATCTATATTAAATTCCATTTGCTATTTCACAGCCCACTTTCCCAGCTGATCAAGGTACTGCTGCAATTTCTGATAATGTTCCTCACTGTAAACGATGCCTCCAATTTTAGTGTCACTTGCAAACTTACTAACTTTGCGTTGTTCACCCTGGTCCAAATCATTGTTATAGATGGCAAACAGCAATGGGCACAACACGGACCCCTGAGCCACTCCACTAGTCACAGGCCTCCAGTCCAACAAGCATACCTACACCGTAGCCATTTGGCTCATTACGACAAGCCAATTGTATCGCCAATTTGCCAAGTTTACCCTGGAGTCCATGGGATCTAACCTTCTAGAGCGGCCCACCATGTGGAATCTTATCAAACGCCTTACTGAAATCCATATAGATTATGTCCACCATCCTGCCCTCGTCAAACCTCCTGGTCACCTCCTCAAAACACTCTATCAAAATTTGTAAGGCATGATCTCCACGCACAAAGCTATGCTGACTGTTCCAAGTCAAACTCAGTCTTTCTAAATGCATGCATATCTTATATCTACAAACCTTCTCAAGTGGTTTCCGGAAACAGATGTGAAGCTTACTGGTCTATATTTCCCAGGCTTTTCTTTGCAGCCCTTCTGAATAAGTGCACAACATTTGCTATTGCCCAGTCTTCCGGGTACTTGGCCCCTGAACTATCTTATCTCGCCTCGTGCAGTGCTCTTAGATATATCTGGCCAGGACCAAGAGATTTATCTGACTTTGTGCATTCTAAAGTGTCCAACAGCAACTCTACTGTGATATGGACTGTGCCAAGATATCGCAACTAACCTCCCAAAGGTCATATGTCTTCGTGTCTTTCTTCATGGTAAATACAGAAGAAAAATTGAGGACCTCAACCATCTCTTGAGGTTTTACACATGCGAGCCTATTTTGGATTTTAAGACGTCCTATTTTCTATCTCTAGTTGTTCTTTTTCTTTACTATACTGAATTTGGATCTGCTCAGCCAAGGCTATCTCATACCCCACTTTAACCTTGCTGACTTCCTTCTTCAATGAACTCCTCTATCCCCTGTGTTACTCCAGGGGTGCCTAGAACCCAGCTGCCTGTACCTGAGTGATGACTTCTTTTTTGTTGGTCAGAGCCTCAATATCTCTTGTCATCCAGGGTTCTCTCTTCCAGCCTCACTTTCCCTTCACTCTTATAGGAACATATAGACTTTGAACTCGAGCTATCTCACTTTTGAAGCCCTCCTACTTGCCCGGGATTCTTTTACCTGGAAATAAACGACTTCATCAACCCCTGCAATCCCCTGACTAAGTCCAACAAAGTACGCCATGCCCCAATTTAGAACTTGAATCTGTGGACCACTTTTGTCCCTACCATAACTATTATAAAATTAATATGGCTCTAGTCACTTTTCCCAAAAGGTTCCCCCACTTTACCTCCATCACCTATCCTGCCCTATTTCCTAACAGTAGGTCGAGTTTGTCCCTTCCCGAGTAGGATCCTCTACATGCTGCTTGTGGAAGTTTTCCTGAACACGCTTAACAAATTACGTTCCATCTAAGTTTTCAACACTCTGGAAGTTCCAATTTAGGTTAGGATAATTAAAATCACCTATTATGACAACCCGATTGCTCCTGCAAGCCTCGCCAGTCTCCCTGAATATTTGTTTCTCTAATTCCCATTGATTATTTGAAGACTTATAGTGCAACCGCTATAACATTACCACCCCCCTCCCTTACTTCTTTGCACCATTCACAAAACCTCATTGGATATTACCTCAGTTATTTCATCTTTAAATACTAGAGTGATACGTGCCTTAATCAGAACTATTGATATTTAAATTGTTTCCATTTACATCTCTTCCTCGCAGTGGCTTTCACATTCGCAGCATCCCTTGTAAAGGCACAGTGGAGGTATAGAGCAGTAAATGGATGGGAACTGCACATCCTGTCACTTCCAGTATTGGTTACATGTTTCTCCACACTGGGCAGTGATCTAACACAATGTTACCGAACAATGCAACAGCCTGGGTTTATATATGAATGAATCAGTGCGGACTGCACAGCTCTACATGCTTGACATTTAGCCCAGGATTATAGATCCAGCATTGGTGTGGGCTGCACAGTGTTTCACTCTGGACATTGCTGGCTTGCATACAGCTGTACACGAGCCGGATCTACACAGTGCTCCATCCTGAATATGTAATGGATGGGCTGGTTATGTGAGTTGGATTGCGAATGTGAGAGTACAAAACATCTGACAATACCTTTATTTTGTGTTTTACTTCTTGTGATTGGACTCTTCAAATCTTGACTCATCTGGTTATACCCATCTTCATCACTTCCTCAACAAAATTCCACCGTGTCAGTAGAATGTGATCTCCAATGTACAAAGCCCTCTTCAGTCCTTGTCGTTCCAAATGCATATACATCCTTTCCCTTAAAATCCCCTCCAACAATTGAGTCACCAATGACGTCAGGCTCACCAATTTATAGTTACCTGGTTTTTCCTGACTTTCTTAAATAATGACCCTATGTTAGCAGCCCTCCAGTCTTTTGAAACCTCATCTGTTAAAATCAATGATACAAATATATAAGTAAAATGCAGAGCAATCTCTTTCCGAGCTTCCCACAAACGTCTGGGATACAACTGATCAGGTCTCAGGGATTTGTTCACCTTTATTTGTTTTAAAATGTCCAACACCTCCTTGTAATATAGACACGTTTCAAGATATCACTATATATTTCTTCATTCTCTCGCTCTTGTAATCTCCTCCACATTAAATACTGAGGTGAAAAACTTGTTCCGCATCCCTTCAATCTCCTGTGGTTCTACACATAAAGTCGCCTTACTGATCTTTAAGGAGACCTATTCTCTCCCTATTTAATCTTTTGCCATTAAAGGATTTGTAGAGTTTCTTCAATGCCTTGTTAACCCTATTTCCAAAGCCATCTCATGTCCACATTTTTCTGGCCCGATTTCCCCGTTGACTATACACCTATTGCCCTTATACACCTCTCGGGACTCACTTGATAACAACTCTGTTTACCTTACATATGCCTCCTTCCTTACCTTGACCAGAGGATCAATATATCTAGCCATCCAGCACTCCCTGCACCCACCAGACTTGCCCCTCTCACTAATAGGAACACGTTGGCTCTGGATTCTCTGAAACCAAGTTTTCATGGCCTTGCATTTTCCAACCATCCCTTTACCTGCGAATAGGGTATCCCAATCAGCCTTTCACAGAGCTCGCCTAACACTTTCAAAATTGGCCTTATTCAAAGTTAGAACTTCATTGTTTACATCAGGTCTTTCCTTTTCCAAAACTAATTTAAAACTAATGCACATGTGTAACAGACTTGAAAGTTAAATAAACACTTCCTGCCCCTCTATAACAGGCTCGAGAGGTTGAATGGGCTCCTCGTGGCCCTCTATAATAGACTGAAAAGGCTGAATGGCCTCCTCCTGTCCTTATGTAACAGATCCGAGACATTAAATGACACAGCAACCC
>NC_057717.1:8924936-8935008 GCF_004010195.1 Chiloscyllium plagiosum | reverse complement strand
ACAAAGTTAAAAATCACACAACACCAGGTTATAGTCCAACAGGTTTAATTGGAAGCACACGAGCTTTCGGAGTGCCGCTCCTTCATCAGGTGATAGTGGAGGACACAAATCTAAGGCACAGAATTTATAGCAAAAATTTACAGTGTGATGTAACTGAAATTATACATTGAAAAATACCTTGATTGTCTGTTCAGTCTTTCACCTGTTCGAATACCATGATCGTTTCAACTATTTCTTGTGTAAATCACAAAAGCCTTTTTTTTTTTAAAGTTGCATTTTCAGGTTAACTGTAACTTTGACTGTTACCTAGACAATATGTTTAAAGTGTCAGCCCCCTGTGTTCTCTTGTCTATGCCATGATGTTTAGATTGATTCTAATCTGAAAAGTGAGAATAGAGTTTTACATGAATACCTGCAGTTTTTGAGCTCAGAGTTTTACATGAATTCATGCAATTTTTGAACAAAGTACAATGTAACTCTGCAAGTACAAATACACCCCACAAAACAAATATGTGCATGAAGGTTCGTCTGTTTGTGTGTTTGTGTATGCGTGTTTTTCTGGGTTGAGGGTCGTGAGTGTGAGAGGGAGTGTATATGTGTGTGTAGTGAGGAAGAGTCTCTTAAGTCTGTGAGAGGGTGCATATGTGCGTGTGGCAGTCTGTGTGCGTGTCTGGGTGGGGGCTGTGAGTGTCTGTAAGAGAAAGTGTATATGTGTGTGCATGAGTGTAGTGTGGTCTCAGTTTCTGAGCGGATGCCTGTGTGAGTGTGGGTGTCTGTAAGGGTGTCTGGGAGTGTCTGTGTGCGTGTCTGTGTACATGTGTGCCCATGTGTATGCGTGTGTATAGGAGCGCCTGTGTATGTGTGCATGTAGTAGTGTCTGTGTCTGTGTGTGTATAGTGCAATGGTGGTCACCTGTAATGTGACATGACCCTAAGATCTCGGTTGAAGCCCTCCCTCTGGGTACCAAAATTAGCTGTCAGCCTCTGCTCGGCCACTTTTCGCTGCTGCCTGTCCTGAAGTCCGCCTTGGAGGATGGTGACCAGGAAGTCCGAGGTTAATGATCTTGGATCACTGAAGTGTTCCCCAACTGGGAGGGAACATTCCTGTCTGTTGATTGTTGTACGGTGCCCATTCATCCGTTGTCGTAACCTTTGCTCAGTTTCCCAGTGTTTGTTCAGTGACTGTGATTAATGCCAATCTCCATTGATTCTAATTATCCCAGTGGAGGGTTTTAATGATAAATGGGCGCCGTTCAATGTGTTATCCCATAACATGAGCGGGAGCATCACCGACAGCACTGAGAGGGATCAGCAGATCCAGAGAGAGGGGGAGGAGAGATCAGAATCTGAAAACATTAGACTGGAATGTTCCAAAAATGGATCAGATGAATGAATCAATGGATAAATCATTGGACTGGCATGTTCCAACAATAGACAGGAGTTTATCCAATTATGTTTGGTATCTTTCTGCATTTTATTGGTGGTCATTATCATTGCGGATCTATTACGCTCTTCTCATTGTTCAATATTTTTATTATCCTTTCCTAGGTATGTTTGGCGTTCCTGGTAAGTGTCACTGTCAAGGTTTTTTTCTCTATAAACTAGTTATGACTGTATTACTGGTCTTTCATATAGTCTACACTTCTTGTCACTATTATTGTTCCTGCTGAAACTCTCAATCCAGATATTCACTCTACAGAATACTACTAACTTCATCAATGAACGTGTTCAATTACTGTCTCCCTCTCTGCTCTGGCAGTGTTATTCATGAGTCTCTATGTTGATCTACTCAGCTCCAGCGTAGAACTACAATTTATTGTATCGTGGCCTTTGTTATTTAAATATTAACAGCATGGAGGTCACTCTCTACTCTTCTGGTTACAAACTCCACTTCCTTCCACTGTTTCCATCCCATCCCTGGCCAATATCTGCAGCTGTAGCAGACAAGTCACAACTGTGTGTGATCCCTTTGACTATGAGCTCATTCTCCACACCATTCCCTGGCCTTTCCTAATTGGAAATACTCACCACTCCAGAATATATCGCACTGGTTTATTCCATCTGCTGTTTGAATCTTGAGCTATGAAATACAGTCTTAATGAAGCCAATAATCTGCTGCTGCCGCTCCCAGCTTCAAAACCTGCCAAAGCAAATCTGCTTCGAACTCACGCCAAATTCCCATCCATCTGTCATTCATGTGCATGCCGATGTATATTGTTATTGTGACTGGCAATGACTTTATTTTAACATTCTCAAACACTTTACCTCATCTGTCCATGAAACATCTCTCGTTCCCTCTCTACTGATTAACAAAAAGCCTGCCAGTTGTTCGTATTTAAAATAGTTTCCTCCATGTGCATTCCTTCTCAAACATTGAGTTTCGCATTCAACCACGCCAATCGCGCACGCGTACACACGCACTCTCTCTCAGTTTCTGATGAGCACACCCACAATCGCAGTAAACCTTCCCATTGTGGGCAGTAACCTGATGCGAGTATGGTTAGCATACGATAGTAAAGTTTGCAATACTCGCTATGCTGGGCAGATAGTGCAGTTTACTGAGCAACACATTAGCATGGTCTGCACAGCTCTCCATGCTGGGCTGTCATCTTGTCCCAGTTTATGTTATTTGTGGTGTTATGTGAAGCTGATTGAGAATTTGATGTAACAAACCATTCCAGCTGATCTGACAATGCCTTTATTCGATGTTCTCATTCTTATCATTTTACTCTCGAAGATCTCACTTCTCCAATTAGAACCCACTGCCCTGTCTGATTCCCCATATTTCCACAACATCTTTTCCGTTAATTAACAGTTTGTTTCTGTCTTTAATGTTAATCCTTCTCTCCCCCTGTATCTTTCCCTGGGTTTAGCTTTTGGCTCCCTAGAGTATCAAGTGCTGGCATTGTGTAGTTCAGCAAGAGTGAAATGGTTTGTTTCAAGCTGTTGTTCACTTCGCAGTATATCCTATGTGATGGTCCATGGACAGGGGTGTTTTAGAAGTTATGAGACACATCCTTGTAACTTGGTCTGTACCTGAATTTGTCCCTCTCCGGTGACCTTGCGATCAGTAACACGAGGAAGTCACTTAAGTAAAGGACCAGGCATCTAAATTGTGTGACAATGCTGTCACTTTTTTTTAAAAAAGATTATTTTCTTCTTTTTAAAATAAGAGATCTTAAAGGCCAAACTGCCTACTGAAAATGGCTCAAGTAAATAACTTACGACGCTTTTAGGGTTTATAATAAATAGCAGTAACAACGGCCTCGTAACTTATCCCAAGCTGCTACTCTCTCTGAAAACTGACTTGATGCTGTTTCCTCCCGAATTGGAGAACTGTATGAAGTATGTATGTCTGAATGTTCTTTTTTTACCAAGGAGAGTGTTTATGGAATGTTAGTATATTGGAACAGTTCATCTGTAGAAGGTATTATATCCATTATCGGTTAAGGTTTCCAATAGTTAAATTATTCTAATTTCCTCGTCATTTTGAATGGATTTTCATTAGAGTGTTTAAATATAGTGTGTTTTGCTTAATGGTGGGTGGGTTTGACGAGTAGCATCACATCTGGAACACCTAATTCACATCTACCTTTAAAATAAGAAAAGGGTGGCATCCAAGTTACCCTCTGTAAATAGTTTGAGGCAGTCTAGTTGGTCGAAAGCAAACTGGGGATTCTGGGGGTTCTAAATCGATAACACCAAATTGGGTTTAGAATTACAATCCCTACAGTCTGCAAACAGGCCATTAGACCCAGCAAGTCCACACCGACCCTCCGAGGAGTAACCTACCCAGAGCCATTCCTTTGCCCTAATATTTACCCCGAAAAGGATCCTAACCCACATACATCCCTGAAAACTATGAATAATTTAGCTTGGCCTATTCACCTGACATGCACATGTTTGGATTGTGTGAGGAAACCAGAGCATCCAGAATAAGCTCATGCAGACACTGGAGATTATGCACCGGGAGATGATTCGGTACAAAGGTCGCATATGGTAGTTGTTAGTGTCCTTTGCTCCGGATGTTGAATTCGGTTGGTTTAAACAGTGTTTTGTGTATAAAGATTCTTTCAGTCACTAAGAATTCTCTGGGTGTGGAAGAAGTAAACTTGGGGGTTTTACAAAAGGTAATGAAGGCAAAGCTGTAGGAATTGACAGACAAGCTGGAGTTGCGTTTGCTTTTGTCTGTGCGAAAATGAGGGATAATTAAAGCTATAGTTCCGGAATTACATTGAACGGAACCGCCATCAGACGCTTTCGAAATGGCGAGAATTCAATTTCAAATGAGGCACTTTGAACATGAGAAGGAATTGAAACAGTTTGAATTATGATGAAAAGTAGAAATAAAAGAAAAGGAAATGAAGAAGGAAGAGAGAAAAGGAGAGAAGAAAAGCAGAGAGTTTCAACTTAAACGGTTAGCAATTAGAGAGGAAAGTTGACATAGAAGGCGGAGATCAAGGTAGATGGTAGGCTGGATGAGGAGGATAGTGAGCTTGAGCAACCCTGTAATAGCCAATGGCCTAATGAGGTTCTGTTTAAATACATCCAGGCATTATCTAAATTTGATAAGAAGGATGGGAAGCCTTTTGAATTTCATTTGAGAACGTGGCTAAACTAATGCAGTGGCCAGTGACCATGTGGATTTAGTTGATCCAAACAAAGCTGATAAGTATTTGCATCCCTATCGGAGACGGTACCTGGTCAGTATGGGGTGGTGAAGAAAGCCATCTGAAGTGCACATGAGCTTGTGCTAGAAGCCGACAGTCAGCGTTTCAGGAATCTAGAAAACGGTCCCTGGTTAAACTCACATTGAGTTTGAAAGGATAAAACAAAGAAATTTTGAATAGTGGGTAAGGGTATTAAAAACAGAGCAAAGCTATGACACTGTTAGAGAGATTCTTATTTTGGAGAAGTTCAACAATTCACTTTCTGCAATCGTGAGAACTCGTGTGGAAGAGCAGTTACAACGGTAAGATTAGAAGCTGAAATGGCTGATGATGATGATTTGGTTCATAAATCAAAGTTTGGTTTCAGTGAGGCATGGAGAAGAATGTGCGAGATCTTAAAATATATACCTGTGAAAGTAAGCTTTACTGGCATAGGCCAGGAGTAGCAGGGAAAGAGGTTACAGCATTAAGAGGTACAGAAGCATGTAACTCTTTTATGCTGAGACATGAGGAGCTATGTCATTCAGAAGGACTGTTGGAGAGATTAGAAGTGCTCCATTATGTAACGTGTGGTTGGAGTGTCCATTGGAATCATCAACAGATTTATTACACAATGGGGAAGGAGGTCTTGAGCTTTTTGTTGGCGTTACAACGTTTCAGCATTTAAATCGCGAATAACATACATGAGCCACATCCTTATCAATGATCGTGAACCCTTAAAATTTTGGAGAAGTTTAGGGAAGGAAAGACCAGTCTGTTTCGATTGAGCTTATTATTGCTGCCATTCAATTTCAAATTATACAGGTGACAGGGCGAGGAAACTTAAATTTTGACACGTTGTGGAGACTTGGATGAAGAAAGACAAAGGCATTCTGTGGCAGGAGTAAAATGATTGAAATCTAATCTAGTTGTTTACATTTGTATGGTCAGAGTCAATGTTAAGGAAGTCTAGGAGGTCTAAAATGAATCCACGCTTGCATATTGATCGATTATTTTATTAAAGGTGGAGTCGTGAGGATACTATCACTGTAAAAAGGTTATTTTCTTTGGGATTTTTTTTGAATAGAGGTTTTAAATGCAGAGGTGCAGAACTGCTGTCCGAAAACAGTTAAAGCAAATAATTGAGAAAGCCTTTAGGTTTCATTAAAGCGGCGGTAAGAATGGAAGGGCAGTGGCCAGCTCTCCCAGACCAGGTTTCCACATTTTGTTTTTAGCTGCAGCATTCAGAAGCTGTTGGGGATTCTAGAAGGGTTGGAAGTTTCAATACATGATCCCCAGCTGCTTTTCTCTCTGAGATCTCTGTTGATGCTGTTTCCCCCTGGATTGGAAAACTGCTGTAAGGATCTGTATTTGAGTATATCTTTGTGCCAAGCGGTGTAAACCAAGTAGGTATGGTATCTATTGTTTGTGTAAGTGTTCCAACATATAAGCTATCCCAAGATTTTCTTTTCTTTGATTGTATTTTAACTAAAGCATTTGAATAGATTATATTTTGTTTAATGTCGAGTGGTTTGAGCAGTTGCAACATATCTGTAAGGCACACTGCCCATCTATATTCAAAATAAGGAAAGGTTTGGATCTAAACGGCCTTCTTTCAATATTTTGCGGGGGTATAGACTGGTCCACAACACTTGTACCAAGTGGTTTCTGACTGGCTCCTGTAATTGAAAAGTTAGTCCAGCAGCTGGGGATGATTTGCTGGAGGTTGTGCTATGAGCTGCTTCCGACATTCAGGGAGACCTGAGGATTTGGTGACCCAACTCTGGATGGAGCATGGGGACTGTCGTTACAACATCTGGGTCTTTAACATGAACAACAAATGGAGCAGAGGCTGCAGAGAGGGGAAGCTCTGAAACCACGGCGTCAGTATGTGTGCGGGGAAAGGGAGCTGCTATATCCACCCCGGATTTTCCAGGAACAGCTTCCCAAGCTTCACTTAACCAAGGAGCAGAGTGTGAGGGGCCCTGACTGAACAAGGAGCTGGTCATAGAATGGTGTCACCTCCTTCAAGATGACCTGCAGCTTCACACCAGGGGAAGGAGGATGCTGCCAGTGACTGTGAGGGTCACTGTTTCATTCAGCTTCTATAATCCAGAACTTTCCAGGCAGGACGAGGTGTCATATCCATCATCTCCCAGTATCACAACATCAATGTCACCATTCGGTGAAGGAGTATATATATGGTGGATGAGGTATATAGATTGTTTCTCCCTCAGCAGGGAGCTGCCGGATGTATTCAGTACAGTGGGATTCCCGATGGTGTTCACGGCATCTGCAGGGTATCCATGTCAATGGGGAGAGGTAGAGGAACTGAAGGAGCTCTCTCTCTCTCTCTCTATTAATGTTACAGTGTGCCCATCACAGTGCATCATATTGGTGAATACCCACTGTCCTCGCAGCAGTCATGGCCTCTTCATTCAGAAGCAGTCAGCCATTCCCATCGTCATCGGGTCTCCACGTAGAAAGAAATGAATATATCTTGGATAAAGACCGTCTCCTTGATGCACGTTTCAAAACACCATCGCCACCATCAATCAACCACATCAAAGTATTCCACGTGTTCGGAGAGCAATGGGGTCACTTGGAGTGTCTGGGAGCTGACGATCAGGGAGGGAGCAAAACCTCCCATGTCTGAACGGATCTGAGTGGACCCCCCAGGACACAGTATCATTAAGTCCTGTAATCTCTCTCCATTTTAGTAACATATTGCTTTCCATTATTCCTGTAAATGAAATGACAGGTTATATCATGCTAAATTCCACCTGCCAAACTATTATCTATTATCTTTACCCCTCTGAATCTATTTGCAGACTTTCCACCCTCTCTTGGTAATTTAATCTCTTGCTTACCACAGCGATATCACCAAACTCACCATCTCTATAGATGTTCAATTTCTCTTCATAAGACAAACACATCAAATATGGAATCAATCTAATGAAGCTCTTCTGAATTGCTTCCAATAGAAATAGCTCATTCTGCAGGACACCCAAACTGTACTCCAGTTGCAGCTTCACTAATGCCTTGCATAGTTACACCAACACTCCCTACCTTTCTACTCTATCCTTTTATAAATAACCACTGAAATTATGCTTGCAGTTCTCATTACGAGCAGTACCCGCAGGCAGATTTTCTATGATATGTAAACAGACACCCAGATCCCTCTGCACCTAAGCACTTTGAACTTTCTCTCCATTCAGATAATAATTTGTCTTTCGATCACACTGGCCAACTTGAATAGCCCCATATTTATTCACTTCAATTTTCCTTGCCAAATGTTGGCCCGTTCACCCAACCTATCCATATAGTTTTAAAATCTCTTGCATCATCATTCCGAAGTAATTTCCCACCAATGTTAGTGTCATGTGAAAATGTGGCATTGTATCTTCTATCCCATCAACCGAGTACAGTAATAACATCGATCGCAAATGGTTGAGGCATGAGAACTGAAATCAATGGCATTCCACAAATTGCATTTGCCAAAAGAAAATGACACACTTATTCCATCTGACTCCATTTTGTTGGTTAACCAATCCTCCATCCAAGCTAATACATTACTCTGAAACACATGTTGTCTCATCTTACCACTTACTCTTTGGAGAAGCGACATATCCGATGCCTTCAGGAAGACGAGATATGTTCTATCTCCAGGATTCCCACGATCCACCTTGTTTGTGACATCTTCAAATAACTCAACCAAATAATTGAAACACGATTTAGCCTTCATAAAACCATGTTGACTCTGACGAATTGTGGTTTAAGTTTGCAAATGTCCTGAACAATGGATTCTAATAATTTGCCTGAAATTACAATAGTTTATTGTTACACTTCAGTCCCTAATGTATGCCATTATTACAAGTTCTTCCCTTTCGAAAACCTTTACTTTTTCTTTGAATTCCTGTTAAATGGGCACAAGGCTTTAAGAGATCTGCTCCAATTACTGTGTAAGATCCATGTGTGACTGAATGGAGTCATCATCCTGCTGGTGTACAATATCGATGGGCTGACGTCTTTCTGGTGCTCCCATGTTGTCATCTCCAAGGCCAGAATGACCTGCTCCTGTTGATGCTTTAGAGGATTGGGAGATTATGGAATCTTCCTGTTGCTGTGTAACATTTTAAAGGGCTGATGTGTCTTCTCAAACTTCGCCATCACAGGTGG
Organism: Chiloscyllium plagiosum; assembly: GCF_004010195.1. Taxonomy (NCBI): domain Eukaryota; kingdom Metazoa; phylum Chordata; class Chondrichthyes; order Orectolobiformes; family Hemiscylliidae; genus Chiloscyllium; species Chiloscyllium plagiosum. Next base: position 8,926,181 of record NC_057717.1, on the reverse strand, counting down.
ATATACTGAACGGTCTCCTCATGTATCCTGGAGATGGGACCGAGGGATTGATTGGTCTTCTGTTCTTCCCCTACAACAATCACGTGTCTAAATTATCTCTTCCTTTCTCATGAAAGAAGTCTCAGATAGTTTTTGTCCTTATCCAATTCCCTTGCAATAGGCTCGGTGGGTCTGAACGGCCTCCTGTTATCCCAGTGTAACAATCTCCAGCCAATGTGTGACCTCTTCCAGTTCCTATGTTACAGACATGAGGAGGCTGAATGGACTGATCCTGTTGCTGTTTAACAGGATACTGGTGCAGCATAGGCTCGAGTGGCTGATTGGCCTCCTTCTGTCAGTGTATATCAGGCTCCAGGGGCTGAATAGCCTCGTCCTGTTTTGGTGTAACGGGTTTGAAGGCCTGAATATCCTCCTGTTGTTTTTGTGTAACGGTCTGGATAACGGAATGGATTCCTCCACTATCTGTGTAATTCACTTCACATGTTGAATCCTTCTATCATCTATGTTCAAATAAGATCGTCTTCAATTTTTGTAAACTCCAATGGCTACTGGGTCAACCGGATTATCCTTTCATTATAAGTTAGCACCTTCATTGCAGGAATGAGTTGAGGGAACCATCTCTCAGCTGTGTCCAATTTAAAACATCCTTTCTTCATTGAAGAGATTAAATTTGTACATACTACTCCAGATGTGATCTCACTAAGACCTTGTACAGCTGTAGCAATACTTTACCAGCCTGCTTTAAGGTTCCCACCCAGCTCAGAGCTGTCTCAGCTCTCTGGGGGAATACGGAGCATTGTTGGAAGATGATTGTCCTTCTCTACTCCATCAGCGTAACGGGACATCTGGAGAAATTAAAGTTTGAGAAGGTCATAAATGATGTGGTAAGATGATCTCTTCCATTCATCTCCCCAGAGCCCACGTCCCTCACATTCCAATGTATCTTGTGGGCGGCACGGTGGCACAGTGGTTAGCACTGCTGCCTCACAGCGCCCGAGACCCGAATTCAATTCCTGCCTCATGCGACTGACTGTGTGGAGTTTGCACGTTCTCCCCGTGTCTGCGTGGGTTTCCTCCGGGTGCTCCGGTTTCCTCCTACAGTCCAAAGATGTGTGGGTAAGGTGAATTGGCCATGCTGAATTGCCCGTAGTGTTAGGTAATGGGTCAATGTAGGGGCATAGGTGGGTTGCGCTTCGACGGGGCAGTGTGGACTTGTTGGGCTGAAGGCCCTGTTTCCACACTGTA
>NC_057717.1:8917508-8924628 GCF_004010195.1 Chiloscyllium plagiosum | reverse complement strand
ATTGAAACTGGAAAGGACCTTTTGGGAACAGTGACCACAATGTATTGGTTTTCTTTTGTGCTGTTTGAGTACACGGCAGTTTTTGTTTTATTTGAAGTAACCGTTATAAATCTGAGTCATGCAAGCCAACAAGGTGTGAGGAGAAAATGGGGGCTACAGATGCTGGAGATCAGAGTCGAAGAGTATGGTGCTGGAAAAGCACAATCAGGCAGCATACTAAGAGTAGCTTAAGCCCTTCATCAGGAAAGAAGCATATGGGCCAAGGGGACTGAGAGATAAATGAGAAGGGAGTGCGACGGGGGAGGTAGCTGGGATTGCGATAGATAGATGAAGGTGAGGTTGAAAGTGATAGGTGATTAAGGGAGACAGAACGCCTCATCTGCTGCAACCATTAAACCCAATGTGGTCTTCTCTACATTGGCGAGGCAGGAGGTCAACTTGTGGATCATTTCAGCGAACGTCTCTGGGACAGCCACGCTGAACAACTCCATCGCCTTTTGGCTGAGCACTTTAAATCCCCTTCCCACTCTGCCAAGGACATGAGGGCACTGGGCCTGCTCTATTGCCAAACCCAAGCCACCAGAAGCCTGGAGGAAGAAAGCCTCATCTTCTGTCTTGGGACCTTCCAAACACAGGGCTCATAGTGGATTTCTCCATTTCCTCTAATCCCACCTTATCCTACTCCAAACTTCCAAGTTAGCAGCGCTCTCTTTGAATATTCCTTTGTGTCCACCTTCCTCCCTATCAATCTGGTCCACCCTCCTCTCCGACTATCACTTTCAACCCCACCTTCATCTACCTATTAGATAAAAGGAGGCAGCTTAGAAAAATGCCAAGTGTTGCAGTGAACCAGTGGATTCAGAGAAATGTAGGACCCAGCAAAGGATGACCAAGAATCTGAGAAGAAAATCAAAATGTAAAAAAGCGTGCAAACGAAAGAAAAACATAAAGACTGCTAAAAGCGTCTATAATGCATGAAAACAAATAAAAACAAGGTCAAATGTGGAACAGTTGGTGCGCGTTCAGGATAATTTATTGCAGAGAACAGAGAAATCGCAGGGAAAAGAAACAGTTTCTTTGCGTCTATCTTCATGGAGGAATGTCCAGAAAATCTTCCAGAAATACCAAGTGACCATGGGACTTGTGTAAGTAAAGTCTAAGATCATTCTTATCTTTGTGAAGAAAGCTGGATCGAATATTTATAAATCTGACAGACTAGATGTACTTGACACAAGAATTTCAGAGGAAGCAGCAAAAGACATATTGATTGCATCGAAGATTTTCACTTTATTTTCCGACACATTCCCGAAAGGCATTTAGCCAATCTGGATCAGGCAAAGGTTATTCCTCTTATTCAACAATTTAAGAAAGGATGAATTTGGAGAGTGGTGAACTACAGACCAGTTATCTTGTCATCCGCAGTCAGGTATCTGTTGGACTCGATTACAAAGAACATGCTACTAGATATTTAGAAGGTAATAATATAACTGGGGAGTGTGAGAATGTACCGATGAAAGGAAAACCAGAAGTGGCAAACATATTTTTGGAATGGTTTGAAGATGATTCTTGTGGACATAGGCAATGATGAACCATTGGATAACGTATAGTTGGATATTCATGAGCTTTTTCTAAAGAACTCACACTGTAAGTTCATAAGAAACATTAAACCGAGAGATATTGGGAAGAACATATGCCACTGAGAAAGTAAAAATTCGGTTTACATTCATGTGAATGTAATTGGAAGATAGAGGATGTCGCGCACCAGTTGCATCGAGCGTTGGTGAGACTAAACATAGAATATTGTGTATCGTTCGGAGTCCCAATCTAAGAAAGAATATATTGACTACAGAGGAACTTTAAAAGGTATTATCCAGATTAATCCGTTAAATGGCAAGATTATCTGATGGGGAACCTCAGCCTGTAATCTCGAGTTTCAAAACATGAGAGTTGATTGTAGTGACTCTGAGAAACATCGAAAGGACTGAATAACAGAGGGACATGGAGAAGTACAAGTAGGCAAGATCTGGGAGAATCCCACGATATTCTACACGGACAAGTAGAACAGAATAATCAGCAAACAGCTCGTGTCCATTAGAAACCAAAGGGGCAATCTGTGTGTCAAGCTGGAGAACATTGATGGATTGTTCCATGAGACCTTCTCATTTATTTTACTTGGGAGAAGAAGGATGGAGGTACAGAATTCAAGAAGATGGACTTGGAAGCTCTTGAACAGATTGGTGTAAAATACGAGCAGGGATTTGAGGTTTTGTTCTGTCCAAATTTGGACCAATCTCCATGTCTGAATGAGTTGTATTACAGGCGGCTGTTGGGGTCAAAGGAGGAAAGTCACTGACTGAATATTTTAATTAGAATCTGACCATAGGGTAGGTACCAGAGAACTAGAGAACTGCTAATACAATTTAACTTCACAGTAAGGGTGGGAGAGAAAGACCAAGGAACCAGCAACTGTTCCTTTTAGTCAGAGGGCCAAGTACAAAGGAGCACACTTTTACAGTGTGGGCGGCACGGTGGCACAGTGATTGGCACTGCTGCCTCACAGCGCCAGAGACCCGGGTTCAATTCCTGCCTCAGGCGACTGACTGTGTGGAGTTTGCACATTCTCCCCATGAAGAGTTTGAGGTTCAGAGATGATTTAAACATTTTTTCACCTCGAGGTCTGGGATTCGGGGATTACTTCATGAGAGGGGAATAATCACCTCACAATCGTTAAAAAGTTCTTGGACGAGCAATTGGAAGTGTCATAACATTCCAGGCTATGGGCCTGCTGTATGAAAGTGGGACTAGTATAGATCGTGCTGTATTTCTGTTGGCGCAGAGTCTATGCCCCTGTGAGTATATGGTGTGGAAGGTCAATTATTGAGGAGTTTAAGGCAGGAATTGATGGATTTCTGCAGAGTTATATTCATAAGGGTTATTAGAATGAACTGTATTCGCTTGTTAAATTATGTCAATGTGAGAAATATGAGAAAACAAGTGCAGTTTCCTTACAGTTTGAAACCAGAGAACGGAGAATGGGGAACAGGGAAATGGCAGAACTATGAAGCCACTACTTCAGTTCTGTCTTCACAGAACTTTCTAACAATACAAGGAAAACCGAGTCTGGTGTGGGAAAATGGTAGAGTACATGGAATAATAAACATAGTAAGTAAATGGTTTAGCAGAAATTATTGTTGTTGAAAATAATGGTCATAGACAACACCAACATAGATTTATGAAATGGGAATTATGTTTGAGAAACAATTTGGGAGACAAATGAAAGAGAAGCAATGGATGTAAAACATTTTGATTTTTAGAAAAATGTTGGTAAAGCTCCAAGCCCAATTTTCAAAATCAAATCTGAGTGGATTGGGGCTAATATATGGACATGTTTTCAGAATGGGACAGCTGGCAGGAAACAGTGAATCGAAATAAACAGACTCAACAAGTAATAGCCTGACATTTTCAGAAAAGTATGATTCGGTGAGTATGACTATGTCCCAGACTCCCCATTACCTTCCACAGATATCTCCTGTCTCATCAGCAGGACGGACACAGCAGAAGTGGCGGCGCAGTGGGATACAGTTGGAAAGGAATTGCTCTTGGAGTCCTCAACAGTGACTCCGTATCCCATGATGTCTCATGGCATTAGTTTGCACATGGGCAAGGAAACCTCCTGCTGATTACCATGTACCAGGCTCTCTCAACTGATGACTCAGTACTCCTCCATGCTGACGAATACTTGGAGAAAGCACTGAGGGTAGCACGTAAGCAGGATGTACTCTGGGTGGGAGATTTCAATGTTCACCACCAACAGTGTCTCAGCTACAGCGTTACTGATCGAGCTGGCTGGGTCCTAAAGGACATAACTGGTGGCAGGTCGTGAAGTAACCAAGAAGAGAAAAATACATACTTGGCCACAGCCTTACTAATCTGCCAGTTGCAGAAGTATCTGTCCATGACAGTATCGGTAAGAGTGACCACCGCATAGTCATTGTGGAGATAAAGTCACACCTGCACATTGAAAATAACCTCCACCATTTTGGGTGGTACTATCACAGTGTATAAGATAAGGCTGATGCATTCGCAACAATCTTCAGTCAGAAGTGCTGAGTCGATGATCCTCCAGTTGTCCACAGCGATTCAGTTACCAGTCATCAGCCAATTTGATTCAGTCCACGCGATATCCGAAATGATTAGAGATACTGGATACTCCATAGGGTCCATAATCTGACAATATTCTGGCAATAGTACTGAATACTTGTGCTCCATAACTTGCCACTCCCCTAGCCAAACTGTTTCAATACAGTTACAACAATGGCTTTCCCCGATTATGTAGAAAATTACCAAAGTATCTCCTGTATATAAAAAGCAAAACAAATCCAATCCGGCCAATTACCACTTCATCAGTCTATTCTCGATCATCAGTAAAGTGGTGGAAGATGTTAGTGCTTTTAAGCAGCAAACCTGCTCAGCAATAACCTGCTCAATGACGACCAGTCTGGGCTCCACCAGGGCCACTCAGCTCCTGACCTCAGTACCGTTGTTCAAACATGGACAAAAGAGCTTAATTACAGAGGTGGGGTGATAGTGACAGCCCTTTAAGTCAAGGCTGCCTTCTACCAAGTGTAGTATCAAGAGACCTTAACAAAACTGGAATCAATGGGTATCAGAGGCAAACTCCCCGCTGGTTAGAATCGTATCTGACACGTAGGAAGATGGTCATGGTTGATAAAGGTCAGTCAACTCAGCTCCAAGTCTGCAGGAGTCCTCGAGCAGTGGCCGAAATCTTCTTCGGGGCTGCATCATCAATGACCTTCCTTCCATTTTAAAGTCAGAAGTGGGGATGTTCGCCAATGATGGTACAATGTTCTGCAACATTTGTGGCTCCTCAGATACTGAAGCAGTCCATGTTCAATTGCGACAATATCTGGACAGTATCCAGGCTGACAAATGGCAAGTAATATTCAGGCCACACAAATGCCAGACCGTGACCATCACCAATAAAATACAATCTAACCTGCCCCTTGGTATTCAATGGTGTTACTATCACTGAATCCCCCAGAATCAAAGTCCTGCTGGGTAATCATTTCTCAGAAACTCACTGGTCTTACCCCATAAACACAATAACTACAAGACCAAGTCAGGCGATAGGAATACTGTGGCGAGTAACTCACGTCCTGATTTCCAAAAGTCTGTCAATCATCTACAATGCATAAGTCAGAAGTGTTATAGAAGACTCCCAATTTGCCTTGATGAGTGCAGCCCCAACAACACTCAAGAAGCTTTATACCATCCAGGACAAAGCAACAAGTTTGATTGTCCCTATATGCACAATGCTCCACCATTAACGCTCAGCAGCAGCAGTGTTTTACTATCTATATGCTGCAGTGAAATGATTCATCAAAGCTCCTCAGAGACCATCTTCCCAACAGACGACCACGTCTATCTAGAAGGACAAGGGCTGCAGATGTATGGAAGAACTATCATATTTAGGTTCCCCTCCAAGACATTCACCATCCTGACTTGGAAATACATCACCGCTCCTTCATAGTCGCTGGGTCAGAATCCCGGAATTCCCTTCCTAATGGCATTGGATGTCAACAGCAGCAGGTGGACTGCAGCGTTCAACAAAGCAGCTCACCACCACCTTCTCAAGGGCACTTAGGGACAGGCAATAAATGCTGGCCCAGCCAGTGACACCCAGATTCACAAAATAAATAAATAGAAATCAACAGAGGAAGGTTGCTAAGGAGTCGCAGGGATCAGTGCTTGGGGACCAGCTGTCCACAATACCCTTTAAACTTTTGGTTGCTGGAATCAGATACAATATATCCCAGCCTGATGACAGCACTAACGGATGTGGGATTGTGAGTGGGTGAGGAGGTTGTAAAAAAGCACCGAGAAGACTAAGACAAGTAGAGTGAAAGGGTAAATACGTGACAGAGGGAGAACAATGTGGAGAGAGAAGACGGTGTGCCCTTTGGTGGAAACGATAAATTGGCAGCCGACTATTTGAAAAGAATTGGTTGAAACATGTTGATTTACAAAGGGACGTATGCTCGTTTTTGTTGTTTCCTTCGGTATAAACCCCTGAGGTGCCTGCATCGAAGTGAGTCCTGCAACCAGAAGTCAATACTAGGAATGGCATTGCCACGCTGACCAGTGTACATAGAACCAGCAAGTGGGGAGCTATAACATTGAAAAGGATCTGGATCTCCTTGTACACCAGTCACTGAAAACAATATTGCAGGAAAGAAAGCAGTTAAGAAGATAAATGGTGTGCTGACCTTCATTTCAGGGGGATGTGAGTCCAGGAGAAAGGGTGTCTTACTGCAGGTGTACAGGGCCTTGGTGAGACATCATCTCAAACATTGTGCAATATTGTGGACAGTTCTCATCTCCATAAAGGACAAACCTGACATTGAGAGAGAGCAGTGAAATATGATCAGACTGATATCTGAGATGACGAGCTTGTTGTGGGAGCAGACCTTGTGGTGACTGGACCAGTATTCCATGGGGTTTAGGAAAATGAGTGGAGAAATTAGTGAAATGTACAAAAGTCTGACAGGGTGAGACAGATTGGAAGTAGGGATGATAATTCCCCTGGCTGGGACGTCTGGAACAAGGAGCCACAGTGTTAGGCACAGGCAGGTCACTCTGCATTGAGATGAGAATAAGTGTCTGCACTCACAGACTGGTGAACCCGGGGAATTCGTTCGCACCTGGAAACCAAGACACTGATTATAAATAAGGATTTAGAGACAGTAAAGGGATGGGGGGAGAGCAGGAACACGGTGTGCAAATGAAGGGCCAAGCATCATTTCATTGAATGGGTTGCAAACTCGATGGACCAAATGTACTCCTGCACTTCCTATTTTATAGTTTCCCAAGGTTACTCACATTAATGGAAACGTATATCGTGTGGGGCAAGTGCATTGAGGAGATTTCTTCCATGAACTAGAATGGGGGAGGCTCAATGTGTTGTATGACCTACTCCTTTACCACTGTTTCTGTGCAGTCTGTGGTAAAGCTCTGTAAATGCTGTCACAAACACTCAGATGTTAGGAAGGAGGTCACTGCAGTGTCGACAGGACTGCGTTCCCATTCCCTTTACCGATAC
>NC_057717.1:8861912-8917008 GCF_004010195.1 Chiloscyllium plagiosum | reverse complement strand
ATTTTGCTTCATCACTCGTGGTAATCTAGTGCCTAATCACAACATCGTGTTCCCGCTAATTTTCGAAGGTTGAGAGTACTTTAACGACCTGTGCGGTTTTACAAGAATTTGAATAATATGAAATGAGAAAAAGAAAAAATCCCTTGCTCCGTTTTAACCCAGAGCAGAGTAAGCACTATGAGAAAGGTCGGGGAGCGAAAACATTACCTCCGTTTCTCTCCACGCAGATGTCAATAGAAGCTGCTCTAGGTGAGGTTGGAACTGTCAGCTTGATGTCCCAATGCTTCGTGTCAACGGAAGCTACTGCAGGTGAGTTTGGAGCTCCCTGCCTGATGCGATGTATACCACGTCAACAGAAGCTGCTCCACGTGATTTTGGAGCTCCCAGCCCGGCATTTCATTTGACTCTATACTTTGAGTGAAAAACTTCGCAGTCACTGATTTCATCACTGTAACCACATCCGCTGGCTCATCCGCATTCACATTTCCAGTTTGATCTTCGATGCTGCACCACGCAGTTTCTCTGATTTCAGGCCTTGCAACTGGGACTACACGATATTCCAAAGCGGTGGTCGCATCCTTGTATGTGGAAAATGGTGAAGTAACCCATGGTAAACCTTTTTTTTTGTGAAATTACACTCCACCAATACACTGCATTATTCCCTGATGCTTTCATCTTCTGGAGAAGTGTATCAATCTTAGTCTTCAACAAACTCAGTGATGAAATCGCCATCGGCTCTGGAGATAGCGAAGTTAAAGTTTCAGCCCACATTAAGTTCGCATGCTCCGATCACTGTCTGTCAATTATTCGTGTTGTGCCTGTGGTTCTGTTCATAAAATATCCTCTGCCACTATCTTTACTGCTTTGCACATCATGCTGATCCATGTGGTGCTGGTATCGTGCAGTGGTTAGCGCTTTGCGTTATGGCAGCAGAAAGATCAGCTCGAATTTGACTTACAGTATTGTCACGTGTTACTGTTTTACGCAAAGTAATACATGCTTAACAAACGCAGTAGGGAATCAATGCATTTTCACATGAAAATATTCGTCGAGGTGATGGTTTTGTTCTTTGAAACCCTTGCACTTTCATATCTCTACGCTCTTCATATCAGGATTCAAACCCACCCACACTCGGAGATTTCTCTCCCTCCCACGATCAGTAACCCAGTTTTATGTCCCACCTCCAATTTCACTGAGGGGTTTGACAATTTAGCACACACATTGATATTGTTCAGTCTGTGTTGCTTCAGTCAATGTTGTTGGGTGGACGTGACCCAATCCCACAATCGGGACCTTAAAACCAGTCGATCCATTCACATACTGCGGTTGTAGATCAGTACTCATGTTTAAGCTTTTACTGTCATGTACCAGAGATCACTGGAACACCAGGCTCAGGACACAGCGAGTATTCAGCAACAGATGCTTTGTTGGAAACGAGCAGTTGCTCTGATCTAATTTCTATGGAATAGAGGAGCTTGTGAGGAGACATGACTGAAATGTGCAAAATAATAAGAGATAAAGGCAGTCTCGGCTGAAAGAAATGTTTCCTCTTGGTCAAACACAGAGGAATGTAGACTTAATGTAAAATGCAGAAAGTTTTCAGTAGATAAGCAGCAAATACTTTACCCACCAGCGGTGAATAAATCTGCAATTCATTGTGATGAAATCCACACATTCTTGAGAGGTAATCAGGTCGGTATTTGTGATGCTAAGGCATACAAGGCCAAGGGATGGAAAATGGAATGAACATCGTCAAGCGGTTGTTTCTGCAAAGAAAACGTTCAAGAGGTTTAAGGGCTGTTACCACGCGTCTCCCAGGTCGTGTATTGGTTCTGCTTTGGCGTGTTTAGCAGTGCGGCCCAGGTTCAATTGACAGTCAGGGCTGTTTTGTTCAGCAACAACAGTCTGAGCATCTGTGATAGGATTCCTTTCAATACTTGGAATCAATTAATGTCCCGACGAACATCAGAGTCAATGTCCCAGCCTCTTATAAAAGGAGAAGGTGCCTCGACAGTCCAAGAACCAAGCTGAGACAGGGATATTTATTTCGTTTCAGTGCCATTTCCAGGAAATGCAACGATTTTTTCGTTGGCTTTGTGAAATGGGAAGGTGCTGAAAAATGTCTTGCTGGAAAAGCGCAGCAGGTCAGGCAGCATCCAAGGAGCAGGAGAATCGAAGTTTCGGGCATAAGCCATTCCTGCTGCCCTTTTCCAGCAACACATTTTTCAGCTCTGATCTCCAGCATCTGCCGTCCTCACTTTATCCTGAAATGGAAAGGTGCTGAACTGCAGCATGTGGGACTCTTTGGTCTTCCTCACTTGTGATGACGCTGCAACATTGACTATGATGTTCTCTGCGACGTCTACTGAATGGAATTATCGGGCCTTCAGATCAGGAACTCAAACCTCATGTTGGCTTTAGAACAATGAGAAAGATTAGTTTGTAAGTGTATAAATACCTGCGTTAACTTCGATCTGGATAGGAGTGAAACGTTACAATGTTCTGATCTGGAGTCAGAAACGTTACGTTTTGCGTCACTTGCCCCACATGTGCTTCACGCTTTCATGCTTCAGAGTTGTGATGTTAACATGGACATGAGAAATAGCAGTCATATTCAAACAATTAACAAACAGGAAAGAAAATCACCACCACTGCTTCAGTCCAATAGGCTTCTCTTTGTGAATCAGCGAGTTTCACAATGAAAACATGTTTGTCCTCATGAAGCTTCCATTCACCCTCTGTCTTCTCAGTCATTGAATGGGATCACCGCTGATCTTGTAAATTTCAACACCAGTTTCTTGCTTTGTGGCCATAAATCAAGATTAATTGATAGAGCTGTGATTTGGTTAAAAAACTGTGCACACTATTTTGACGATGTACTAATCTCTGTAAAGATCGCATGGTACTATTGTCAGAGCTCTTTGAACAAATACAAGAAGCAAAGCTGGTGACAAACTTAAATACAACTGAATTCGCGAATGCAGAAGTTATGTTCTTGTGACGTAACACAGGTCATCGAATGTTGAACCCACTGAACGCAAAGAGGAGGGTCATCCAGGAATTTCAACTATCAAACTCAAAGAAATAAATGCTTTGAATCTTCGGACTCAGTGAATTCTATCATCAGATATTTCCAAAATTCAGCAGTGTAGCGGCCACGTTAACCAATTTGCTGAAGAAGAACACACGGTTTCAGTGGACAGAACAACGCTAGGAAACATTCGACAATTTCAGAACTCTGTTCATGAGTGTTTGGAATGTGGTGGGTGCGTTCCTCATTCCACAGGCCATCACTTCGAACGGATATAGCACATTCGGGATTCAGACGCAAAAATTTCATTCGCCGTCTGTGTTAAAGGTATTTGCGAGTAAATACGCTTTAAGTCCAAATTGGTGATGCAACTGGCTTGGCCAGCTTCTCGATACAGTCCACCAATTCACAAATTGGATATGAGTGCGATTTTGTTATGGTATTGTCCTTCCGATAATCCATGCAGAATCATTGACCACCAAATTATGAACCACCAAACCAGTTTCAGCTACATCAAACTTTTCAAAACATTTTAAAGTCGCAATCGATGTGAGCAACATTGGTTTTGGAGCTGTACTCCTGCAGGAAGGTGAGATTGGGATTGAACTGCCAGTTCGTTACTTTTCGAAGAAAGTCAATATCCAAAAGTATTACTCCACAATTGAAATGGGGCTATTGACTTTGGCAAACTGGTCTTAAACTTTTAATGCTTATTTAATCAACAATGTATTGGGGATGGTCGTCTACACGGATGACAATCCGTTTGCATTCTGAGAACGTTATAAAGACAAGAATATGAGGCGATTACTTTGGAGTCTTATGATGCAGCCTTTTAACTTAAAATTGTGCATGATGTGGGCCGAAAGATTAAAATCGCAGATGTTTCAGCATGGATTTAACTGATAACGTTTCGATGAGATTTGTATTTATTTAAAGTTATATATGTATACAGGTATGTGTAAGCAAGTTCAGGTTATCCGATCTAAAGTTTAGCTGTATGTTAGCGTAATGTCATTTTTTTAAAAAATGAAGCCATCCTTTCATTATAATGGTTCATTTTTACTTCAGAGGGAAGGAGTGTTGTGAGTGTACTCTATCTTTAAGAGATTTACAAATAAGTGAACTGCCCGACAGCATCAGGTGTTCTGAAAGAAATACATAATGTCAACTCTTGATCCAGCAGTTAGCATCGCAGGTTAATTGGCTACAAAATCAGATTCGAAATAGGCCAATCAGTTTAAGTTATGCGCCAAAAAACTCCAATCGTGTTTGAATTTAGTATATGACAATCATAAAAGCCAATGGCACAATCCAATGTTTGGTATATAAGACCGAGGTACATTGGTCCGTTGAGAGGAGAGTGGCCAAGCCACGAACATGTAAAGACTGTCGAAAAAATAATTCTCCTTAAGGTACCTTTATCAACAAGTAACCCGTGATGCATATTCCCCAAGAAGAAGTAAAGAAGGCAGGATTACAGAGAAGAACCGAACAGCGCCTGGTTTTCAGATAAGAACATTTGTTTTGTAAATCTTAATTAGGACTTTTATCGGACAAGTACTGCAGAGGGGAAAGTAAAACAATAGATTACAGAAAGGAGTTGGAGATAGTTGTCAGTTAATTATTCTCAGTAATACTTTGATAAATAAAATTGTTGATTTTTCGTTAAATACTTCTTAGCCTCTCCAATTTTCAAAGGAGCAGAATCAGCGTCTTTGCTTCCTCCTACATCATCGATAGTAATGGAGCAGGAGCATCGTCTTTGTTTCCTCTTGTATTACACAAGGCAATGTAGCAGGAGACGCGTCTCTGATCCTGCTGCATTATAGAAAGTAAAGCAGCAGGAACAGCGTCTCTGCTTCCTCCTGTATCACAGAACATAAAGCAACAGGCGCAGCGTTTCTCCTGTGTAAAATATTATAGAAAGCAAAATAATAGGATCAGCGCCTCTGCTTACCTTGCATCAAGAAATAAAGTAGCAGAAATAGGGTATCTGTTTCATCCTGTATTTTAGAAAGTAAATTAGCAGGAAGAGCGTCTCTCTTCCTCCTATATCAGAGCTAGTAAATTAGCTGGAGCAGCGACTCTGCTTCCTCCCGTATCAAAGAAAGTATAGCATGAGGAGCACCGTGTTTGCTTCCTCGTGTATCATCGCAAATAAAGCAGCAGAGCAGCGTCTCTGCTTTCAACAGGACAATAGAACGTAAGTTAGCAATAGCAACGTCTCTGTTTCCACGTCCTCATTTTTTTTTCATTTTATTGGCCGTTGACCCGAATATCCAATGTATAGAGGCAAGCAACATTTCTCCCAGTTCTCACATCAGATTTGGAGATCATTTAATAGTTTCGCTCAACCTGAATTCAGACGCTTGTAAAATGAGGCACGACCTTAGAACTACCCTCTGACAATGTAGGACACTCCCAGGACTGGATGTCTGACAATAAGGTACTCCTTCAATTCATACAGTCTGAGAGAGCTGCCATACCTCAGTACTGATACCAAAATCGTGTAGCACCATTTCAGTTGTGACCTCACTACAATGAGGCACAATATTGACCCTGTTTTACTATTGCACTGAGAGTTGACATAGATAGGTATTCCTCAGCACAACCCTTTGACAAGGTATCACTCTCTCAAATCTGACCACATTAAGATGAGGTTCTTCATCAATAATCAATTTCTTTGGCACTCTCACGAATTTCCGACTGTAATTGCACTCTGCGCAACATCTCCCCTTTACGTTTACCCACCAATTCTAAATTTTCACATACCACTATTCTAATTCTTCCATTTACTGATGTCCTCCCCAGACCTCCTACTTCGGTCTCTCCTACTGTAAATCTCCCTTCTGATAATGTCCTGCTACAGTTCGCTAATTCAGTTCCAATGTGCACCAGTTCTTCCATTTTCATGCAACAATTCTCCCATTTCATGGTCCGCTGCAAGAATTCTCTAATTTTGGCGTGCGCTTCACGAAACCTCCAAATTACTAATCTTGCACATATCCAACCTTTGTTCCTTAATTCTTCCAATTAGTTGCTAGCTGATGCACACCTTCCACATAACGTTGTGTAAATCACATTTCCATCGTTGGATGCATCAAATCTCCACTTGATTACTCCTTTGCAACGTTTCTCCGATTTAATGGTTCCCTGCCTATGTTCTCCTATTTGCACGTGATGCCCTCCAATTCCCTCAGTTATTGTCTCATTTCATGAACTGCAAAAGTTGTCTCATTTACTAATGCCTGCACCATTTCTCCAAGTCAGTTTTTCACTAGCAAATACCCACCACCACCAACATTTACTGCTGTCCCGAACACTTGCTGCACAAAGTATTGTCCCACATCAATTCTCCCATTTAATAATATTCCCATTTATGGTTGCCAACTCGAATTCACCCAATTAGTTTTATCGGGACAGATTTCTCCCATTTATTGCTAACCTCTATCAGCTTTCCCATTTTTTTTCCGAAATACATCCGGCATCACAGAAAGTGAATTAGCAGAAGCAGCGTCTCTGCTTCCTCGTGTATGATAGAATGTAAAGTCGCAGGAGCAGCATCTCTGCTTCCACCCGTGTCACAGAAAGTAAAGGTGCAGGTACAGCATCTCCTCTTCCTCCTGTATTTTAAACAAAGTAAATTAGCAGGAGTAGCGTCTCTTCTGCGTATGATGGAAAGTAAAGTAACAGGAGCAGTAGAGTTTCAGTGTTGCACTAAATGAGAGAGTTGGTGAAATGTAATATTAAATGGGAGAATTGGTGCATGCAGCATTAAATTGGAGAACTGGTGCAGAGTAACATTCATGGGAAAATTGGTACAGTTTAGCACTAATTTGGAGAATTGTTGAATTGTTGCACGAAGTGGGAGAACTGGTGACGTTTAGCAAAATGCTAATTTGAAGATTTGATGCCAAGGACACTAAAGATAGAGATTTCTGACAGCGGAATCATACATGGTAGAATTGTTGTACGAAAACACCAAATGAAAAAAACTAGTGAAGAGTTGAAGAAATGAGCGTATCGGGGCATGGCACCAGTAAGTGTGAGAATTAGCCTGGGTCACTTCCAAATCGTCAAATTGGGCTCGGGTATCAGTAATTGTGAGGATTGATGTCAGGCAAAGGGTAATTAGAGAATTCATGGGCGTCAGTAAATAGGAGATTTTGTGCACTTTGACATCACATTAGAACATTGTTGCAGGTTGCCAATTCGTTAAAGAATTGGAGCAGAGCACGCCTCCATATGAGAAAAGGGATACGGAAGCAGTCAGAATGGACAAATGTTGCAAGCATCAGTAAATTGCAGATTCGTTTCAGCTCACCATGAAATTGGTGCATTAAGTGAGAGAACTGGTGCGTGATAATACTCAGTTGGAGAGTTGCCGTCTCAATGAGAAATTGTGTCGTATTGGTGAAAGGGAGATTTGGTGTACGGAAGCAAAGCCCCAATTGGGAGAATTGGTGCAGCAACTACGAAATGGAAAAAAACTGCAAAGTGGAAGCATATTGAAGAATTTCGGTGTGGCAAAAGTACATCAGAGAATTAGAGTATGGCACTCCAAAATGGGGAATTTGGGCTACGGCAGCAGTGAATATAAAAATTGATGTAGGATACCAGTGAGTGGAGAACTTCTCCAGGACATCAGAAAATGGGGAAATTCTTATCGGCCAGCATTGGATTCGAGAATCGATGAAGTGCAACAGTAAATGAGAAATTGTTGCAGGGAAATACTAAATGGAACAATTGGCGGACAGAGGAACTTGATGAGAGAATTGTGGCATGGCATCAGTAAATAGGCGAATTAGAGGAAGGCAACTCGAAATTGCAGATTTGGGTTGGGGTATCAGTAAATGGAAGAATTGCTATAGGGTTGTGAGTAAACGGGGGAATTACTGCTCATGAGTTCGTGAGACATTTGATGCACAGAGACATTACATTAGAAAAATGTTGGGTGTGCCAATAAATTAGAGAATTTGAGCAGAGCAGGTCTTAATGGGAGAACAGGGCAGGAAATCAGTAAAAAGAAAAATGTTGAAAGTATCAGAAAATTGGAGTTTCATTCAGTGTATCACCAATTGAACAAATATCTGTAGGGAATCAATCAGTTGAATAAGTATATCAGAGAACAGTTAAATGGGCATCATTAATTGCTTCCTCAGTATCATAGGAAGTAAAATAGTAGCAGCATCAGCATCGCTGCTTGCCACTGCATTACGATAAAATAAAGTGGCAGCAGCAGTGTCTCTGTCTCCTCCTGTATTGTAGAAAGTAAAGCAGCAGGAGCAGCGACTGTGCATCCTCCTGTATCATGGAAGTGTCTCCGCTTTCGTCTGTCTTAGAAAGGAAAGCAGCAGGAGATATCTGGGTCAGAGGAAGTAAAGCAACAGGAGCAGCATCTCTGCCCCTCCCGTGCCACAAAAAGTAAAGTAGAAGGAGCATCTTCTCTGTTTCTTCATGTCTCATAGAAAGAAACGTAAAAAGGAACAGCATCAATATTTCCTCCTGTTCCGCGCAAAGTCAATTAACAGGCGCAGTGTCTCCACTTCCTCCTGTATAATATAAAGCAAATTCACAGAAACAGCGTCTTTACTACTTCTTGCATTATAGAAAGGAGAGTAGCAGGAGCAGCGTCTGTGATTCTTCCTGCGTCTCAGAAAGTGACGCAACAGGAGCAGAGTTTCCGTTTCTATCTGTGTTGGAGAAAGAAAAGCAACAGGAGCAGCGTCTCTGTTTCTTCCTGTATCACAGAAAGTAAAGTATTAGGGGCACCGTTTCTGCTTGCTCGTGTCTCATCGACAGTTTGGTCGCAGGAACAACGTCACTGGTTCCTCATATATCGTGGAAGGTCAGGTAACGGCTGTACCATCTTTGCTCCCTCTTGTATTTTAGACAGTAAAGTAGCAGGACAGTCACTGCTTCCTGCTCTATCATCGAAGGTGAAATATCAGGAGCAGCGTCTCTGATTACTCCTGTGTCACAGGAAGTAAAGCAGTAGGAGCAACGTCTCCGTTTTGTTCATTATCATGGAAGGCTAAGCAGCTGCAACAGCGTAACAGCTTCCTCCTCTATTCCAGAAAGTAAATTAGCAGGTGCAGAGGCACTGCTTCCTCCTGTCCAATATAACTTCGCAGGATCTGCTTCTTCCGGTATTGTAGAGAGTAAAGTCGAGTGACCTTCAGCTCTGCTTCCTCCACTGACATTAACTAAAGTAACAGGAGCAGCGTCTCTGCTTCCTCCTGTCTTACCGAAACAGAAGTCGAAGCAACGCCGTCTCTGCATTCTTCTGTTGCATAAAAAGTAAATTGCAGGAGCAAGGTCTCTGTTTCCTCCTATATTGTAGAAAGTAAAGCATCTAGAAAAGAGTCCCACCTTCCTTCTGTGTCATAGAAATGAATGTAGCTGAAGCAGCACCTCTGCTTCCTCCTCTATCATAGAATGGAAAGCAACAGAATCAACATCTCCACTACCTGTTATATCTGAGAATGTTCAGCAGAAGGAATATCGTCTATGCCTCCTGGTGTCTCATAGAAATCAACTTAGCAGGAATCGTGTCAATGTTTCCTCCTGTAGTGTTGAAAGTAAGTTAGCTGGGACATCGTCCCTGCTTCCTCCATTGTAATAACCGAAAGTAGCAGGAACATCATCTCTGATCCTCCTGCTTAATAAAAGTTAAACCGCAGTAACAGTGTCTCTGATTCTTCCTGCATTACCGTAAGTGAAATAATTGAGCACCATCTCCGCTTACTCCTGTATCACAGAAACTAATGTAGCTAGAACAGCGTCTCTGTTTTGTCTTGTACTATAAAAAGTAAATTAGCACGAGGAGCGTTTCTGCTTCCGACTATATCACAGAAAATACATTAGCAGGAGCAGCGTCTCTACTTCTTCGTGTCTCATAGAAAGTGAATTAACAGCTCTGGCGTCACTGTTTCGTCCTGTATCATAGAAAGTACATTAGCAGATGCAACATTTCTGTATCTTCCTGTATCAAAGAAGTAATGGAGCAATAGTTTCGCTGCTTCATCCAGTATCAAAGTAAGTAAGGTAGCAGAAAGAGCGCAATTATTTCCTCCTGTATTACAGAAAGAAAAGTACCAGGAGCAGCGTCTCTGCTTCCTCCTGTATCTTAGAAACTCAAGTAGCAGCAGCAGTGTCTCTGCTTCCTCGTGCATTAGAGAACGTAAGTTAGCAGGCACAGCGTCACTGTTTCCTCCTGTATTGTAGAAAGTAAATTAGCAAGTGCAGCGTCTCTAAATCATCGTGCACAATATAAAGTAAATTCACAGGAGCAGCGTCTCCACATCTTCCTATATTATAGAAAGTAAAATAGCTGGAACATCGTCTCTGCGTCCCAGTCTATCATAGAAAGTTACACAGCAGGAACATTGTCACAGCTTCCCCCTTGTCATAGAAGGGAAAGCAGTAGGAGCACAGTCTCTGCTTCCTCCTGTACCACAGAAAGTGAAACAGCAGGAGCAGCGTCTCTGCTTCGTCCTGTCTCATGGAAAATAATGTCGCAGGAGCAGCGTCACTGTTTCTTCCTGTATGATTGAATGTAAAGTCAAGGAAGAGCGTCTCTACTTCCTGTTCTGTCATAGAAAGTAAAATAACAGGAGCAGCGTCTCTGATTACTCCTTTGTCATAGAAAATAAAGCAGTACGAGCATCGTCTCCGTTTCCTCCCGTATTATATGAAATAAAGTAGCTGGAGCAACCTCACTACTTCCTCCTGTATTAGAGAAAATAAATTAGGAAGGGCAGTGTCTCTCCTCCTCCTGTATAATCTTAAGTCACAGGATCAGCATCTCTGACTCTTCCTGTACTACAGAATGTAAAGCAGCTTGTGCATCATCTGTGCTTCCTCCATTATCATAAACTAAAGAAGCAGGAGCAACATCTCTGATCCTCCTGCATAATATACAGTAAAAGAGCAGGGGCAGCGTCTCTGCTTCTTCGTGTATTGCCAAAAGTAAATTAGCTGGAGAACCGTCTGTTCTTAGTCTTGCATAACAGAAACTAAAATTACAGGAGCAGCGCATTTGCTTGCTCCTATAATATATGAAGATATGTAGCATGAGGAGTGTCTCTGCTTCCTGCGGTATCACTGAAAGTAAAGTAGCAGGAGCAGGATCTCTAATTACTCGCGTCTCATAGAAAGTAAATTAGCAGGAAAAGCGTCACTGTTTCCGCCTGAATCTTAGAAACTGAAGTAGCAGCAGCGTGTCTGCGAACTCCTGTATAATAGAAAGAGAAGCATCAGGAGCAGTCTCTGCTGCCTCGTTTCTCGTGGAAAGTAAATTAGCAGGCACAGCCTCACTGCTTCCTCCCATATTGTAAAATGAAAATTGGCAGGTGCAGCGTGTCAGCTTTCTCCGGTATTATGGAACGTAATGTAGCAGGGGAAGCGTCTCTGATCCCTCCTGTATTTTGGAATGTAAAGTCACCAGAGCAGCGTCCCTGCGTGCTCTTCTATCATAGAAAGCAATGTAACAGAAGTAGCGTCTCTGCTTCCTTCTGTATCATAGAAAGGTATTGAGATGGAGCAGCGTGTCTGCTTCCTAGTGTCTCATAGCAATTAAATTAGCACAATAGCATCACTGTTCCTCCACTATCATGGCAAGTAAATTAGCAGGTGCCGTGTATCTGCTTTCTCCTGTATTATACAACGTAAAGTAGCAGGAGCAGCGTTTATAATGTCTCCTGTATAACATGTAGTAAAGACGAAGGAGCACCGTCTTTGCTTCTTGCTGAATTATAGGAAGTAATTTAACTGAGGCATCGTCTCTAATTCTTCCTGCCTCAGCGAAACTAACGTAGCAGTAACAGTGCCCCTGCTTGCTCCTGTATTATGCAAAGAGAAGTTGCAGGACCAACGACTTTGCTCCTTCCTGCATTATTGAAAACATAGTAGTGGAGCAGTGTTTCGGCTTCCTCCTGCATTATTTAAAAAGTAACGAAACTGGAGCAGCGTCTACTCTTCGTCCTGTACCATATAATGTATAGTAGCAATAAGAACGTCTTTGTTTCCTCCTGTATAATTGAAAATATAGTAGTGGAAACATAAGTGCACCTGTTGCTGTACCTTCTATGATACAGCAGCAGGAACAGTGTCTTCACTTCCGTCTGTGTTAGAGAGAGGACTGCAGAAAGAGCATCGCTTGCTATTCCTTTTTTGTCATAGCAGGTAAAGCAGCAGGAGTAGCGTCTCTGCTTCCTACTGTACCACCGAAAGTGAAGTAGAAGAAGCAGCGTCTTTTCTTCATGTCTGATTGAAAGTAAAGTGGCAGAAATGGCGTCCATGATTCCTCCTTGATCATGGAAAGTAAAGTAACGGGTGCATCCGTCCGTATCATAGAAAGCAAATTAGCAGGAGCAGCGTCCATCGTTCCTCCTGCTTCCTCGTGTCTCATAAAAAAAACTAAATTAGCAGGAACAGCGTCAATGTTTCCTCCTGTGTCTGCGAATGTAAATTAGGAGGTGCAGTATATCGGCTTCCTCCTGTATTATACAAAGTTAACTAGCTGGACCATCGTCTCTGCTTCCTTCTGTATCACAGAAGCTAAAGCAGCAGGAGCAGCCTCTCCGTTTTTTTCCTGTATCATGGAAAGTAGAGGAGAAGAAGCAGCGTCTCTGCTTCCTGGTGTTTCCTTAAAAAAGGCAAATTATTGTTTTCTCCTGTATCAGAGAGAGTAAAGTGGCAGATGCAGCGTCTCTGCTTCTTCCTGTACAATAGAAAGTAAAGTAGATGGAACATTGTCTCTGCTTCCTCCTGTATCGCAGAATCTCAAGTAGCAGGAGCAGCGTCTCTGCTTCGTCATGTAACATAGAAAGTAAGGTAACAGCAAGAGCATCTTT
Organism: Chiloscyllium plagiosum; assembly: GCF_004010195.1. NCBI lineage: Eukaryota > Metazoa > Chordata > Chondrichthyes > Orectolobiformes > Hemiscylliidae > Chiloscyllium > Chiloscyllium plagiosum. The sequence continues at coordinate 8,904,120 of NC_057717.1, read as the reverse complement.
GTTCACTCTTGTATTATACAAAGGAAACTATCAGGTGCAGCGTCTCTGCTTCCTCCTGCATTATCGAAAGCAATGTGGAAGGAGTAGCGTCTCTACTTCCTCCTATATCTTAGAGAGTAAACTGGCAGGAGTAGTGTCTCTGCTTAATCCTGTATCAAAAAACTAAAATAGCAGCAGAAACATCTCTGCTTCCTCCACTATCACAGAAGGCAAAGTAGCTGGAGCAACGTAACATCTTTCTCCTGTATCACAAATAGTAAGTAACATGAGCAGCTTCTCTGTCTCCTGCTGGATGAAAGGTTGTAAAAGAGAATGAAGGGCTTCTCTGCTTCCTCGTGTATTATGGAAGATACAGAAGTGGAGCAGAGATTCAGCTTCCTACTGAATCATATAAATTAAAGTAGCAAGAGGACAGTTTCTGCTTCCTCCTCTTTATCATAAAAAGAAAGTTTGCATCTGCAGCGGCTCTGCCTCCTCCTCTCGTGTAGAAAATCAAACAGAGCAGCGAATCGGCTTCCTCTTGCATTATATAAAGTAAAGTAGCAGGAGCATCGACTCTGTGTCCTCCTGCATTATATAACAAAAGGAGGAGGAGCAGCGTCTCTGTGTCCTGCTGTATTATATAACAAAAAGAGAAGGAGCAGCGTCTCTGTGTCCTTTTGCATAATATAACAAAAAGAGGAGGAGCAGCGTCTCTGTGTCCTTTTGCATTATATAACAAAAGGAGGAGAGGCAGCGTCTCTGTTCCCTTCTGGATTATATAACAAATGGAAGAGGAGCAGCGTCTCTGTGTCCTTCTGCATTATATAACAAAAGGAGGAGGAGCAAAGTCTCTGTGCCCTTCTGGATTATATAACAAAAGGAGGAGGAGCAGCGTCTCTGTGCCCTTCTGCATTATTTAACAAAAGGAGGAGCAACGTCTCTGCTTTGTGTTGTATCATAGAAAGTAAAATAGCACGAACAGCGTCTCTGCTTCCTCCTGTATGAGAGAAAGTAAAGTAGCAGGAGCAGCGTCATTTTTTATCCTGAATTACAGGAGGTAATGCATCAGGAACAGCATTTCTCATTTCTTCTGTATTGTACAACGTAATGCAGAAGTCGCATGGTCTGTGCTTCCTTTGATACCATAGAACGTAATGCAGCTGGGCCAGGATCTCTGCTTCTTGATGTATCATGCAGAGTAAAGCATCAGAAACATCATTTCTGCTTCCTCCTGCATCATAGAAAGTAAAGTAGCTGAAACACCGTTCCAACTTCCAACAGTATTATATAAATGAAAGTAGCAGGAGCAGCGACTCTGATTGATCATGCATTGTAGAAAGGAAAGCTGCAAGACCAGCGTCTCTTCTTCTTCCTGTTTTGTAGGAAGTAATTTAGTATAGGAATCAGGAAGAACTCTATTTCCTGCTGCATCATTAGAGAGTAAAATCTCAACTGCAGTGTCTCTGATTCCTTCTGAATTATAGAAAGTAATGCAGAAGGAGCAGGGACTGGACTTCCTCAGGTATCATAGAAAGTAACGCATCAGGCCTAGGGTCTCTGCTTCCTGATGTATCATGGACAGTAAAGAACCCGGAATAGAATGTCTGCTTCCTCCTGTATCATAGATGGTAAAGTAGCAGAAAGAAGGTCACCGCTTCCTTCTGAATTATATAAAGGAAATTAGCAAGAGCAGCATCTCTGATTCCTTCTGCATCACAAAACGTAAATTAGCAGGAGCAGTGGCGTCACTGCTTCCTCCTGCATTAAGGAAAGCAAAATTTCAGGAGGGGGTATCTTCTTCCTCCTGTACCTTTCAAACTAAAGTAGCAGGAGCGGCCGCTCTGCTTCCTCCTGTATGACAAAAAGTAAATTAGCAGGAGCAGCGCCTCTGCTTCCTCCTCCATTTAATAGTGCCCTGCCTCAAGTCACTAACTTAGTTCCACTCTGCACCAGTTCTTCCATTTAGTATTTCCCTGCAACAAATCTCCTCCTTCATAGTATGCTGCAAGACTTCATTAATTTTGGCGTGCCTGCATGAACTCCACAAATTACCGATGCTGTACAAATCCTCTCTTTATCGCTGAACTCCGAAAGAAAAATACCATATTTTTAGAATTAACAAAGAAGTTCTATTTGGGTGAAACTAAGGAGAGAACTAAAGCTGGAATTACTTCGGTGCATCAGAGAGACAGACAAATGCAATAAAGGTAGACAAAATGCGAAATTATAATTGAGGAAAAGGTATTAGAAGATAAACAGAGAGAGATAAGAAGGGGAGAGAGTGGGAAAAGAGGGCGAAGGCTCTTGGTTGAGCAAAAGATAGAGAAGAAACGGGCGAGAAAGACAGAGAGAAAGAAAGAGAGGAGCGAAATTTCCAGAAAGAAACTAGTAAGAAAGAAAGAGACGTTTTTCAGCTGTGCAAACACAGGGAGAAGTTGCCACTAAGTCAGCCAAGGCATGTTAACATGAGGGACATTAAAAGAGAACGTTTACAGTCAGAAATTTGTTAAAATTCTGCCGCATTTTGATGAGAAAGACTTACAAGTGTTCTTTGCTTCATGTGACAAATTGTCTGGGCAGATGGAGTGGGTCTAAAGATTTATGCTAGATCCTAATAAACTGACAGACAGAGCTAGTGAGGTACTTGGCGCACTGTCAGATGAGGGATCAGAGATTATGAAGAGATGAAACAGGGCATTTTAAGCGCTTATGAATTGGTAACAGAAGCACATAAACAGTTGCTCATAAATATTAAGGACGAACCAGGTCAAACTTAGTTCTAAAGCATTAAACATAGTTATTTTTATAGATGGGTGCGTGCTTTAAAAAGTAGACAGTGCCTTTGAGGCTATACGAGAGATTATTCTTCTGCAAGATGCAAAAAACCAACTGCCAGAGATGATAAGAATTCATGTGTATGAACAGAAACATCAGGATTTTAGAACGAAAGCAGAATTATTAGGTAAGTACATGTTGGTGCATTAGAAAAGCTTCCATGAAGAACAGAAGTTGGGAGAAGGAACCAACTGCGGCACGGTGGCACAGTGGTTAGCACTGCTGCCTCACAGCGCCAGAGACCCGGGTTCAATTCCTGCCTCAGGCGACTGACTGTGTGGTGTTTGCACGTTCTCCCCGTATCTGCGTGGGTTTCCTCCGGGTGCTCCGGTTTCCTCCCACAATCCAAAAATGTGCAGGTTAGGCGAAATGGCCAAGTTAAATTGTGCGTAGTGTGAGGTGAAGGGGTAAATGCAGGGGAATGGGTCTGGGTTGGTTGCGCTTCGGCGGGTCGGTGTGGCCTTGTTGGGCCGAAGGGCCTGTTTCCACATTGTAAGTAATCTAATCTAATCTAATCTAAAAAAAATCTAAAAAAAGGAACCAAGAGTCAAGAGCACTGGTAAGAGTACAGCACAGAATGAAAAAGAAGCCGAAGAGTGTGAAAGGGAGGCGAAAGGTCTCAAGTGTTTAAAATGTAATGGAGTGGGAACCAGAAAATTGCAGTGCCAGTGATTTCAGAAGGGCACGAGGAAAACGTGTTTTCACTGCCAGGAGGTGGGACACGTAATGACATAGGGCTGGTCATTAAAGAAAGGAAGTGGTAAAAACAGCTAAATCAGTGGTGTTAGTGAAGCGAGTAATGGAAACGCCAAGAAGATTCGAGGAGCTGCAGGATAGGCATAGGCAATGGCTGGGTACAGAATTCGTACCTGATCTCTGCACATAATTCGCCTCTGTGGGTAAAGCTTACTCAGAAAGAGCGGGGGAAAGGGTCAACATGTTATAATTTTGTCAGGTACATTATCTAACTAGTCGCTGAGAGTAAAGGATGGACTCTTTCTGATCTGTGACCGGCAAGTGTGGTAATGTGTGGGATAGATGGACAGACATGAAGCGTCTTCCTATGTAAGATCAGGTTGGCTATCAACTGGAATACTCAGGTGAGCTACTGTCATTCTCCCATTCAGTACTGGCATTCCCCAATTTTCCCATTAAGTCCTTCACTGCCCCCATTCTCCCATTTCATCCTATTTTGCACCAATTCTCGCATATAATGCTAACACGCCAATTCCCCCATTTCGTGCTACACTATCCCAATTCTCCCTTTTAGTGCCAGAATTATCCAATTTTGGCGTCACCTATATCTAAATCCCAAAACCGATCCTGCATAAATCCTGCCTTTGCCGGCGAACTGTACCAACTCTCCCATTCAGTTATTCCTTGACACACTTTTTCGACATAATGTTGTACTTCTCAAATTGATTTATTTAGTGGTGCCCTGCATCGAATCTCCACTTTACTGCTCCTTTGTAATATTTCTCAGACTTACGGAATCCATGCCTGTGTTCTCCACTTTACATGTGAGCTTATTACCACCCTGTACCAATTCTCTGATATTCTGATGCCATGCACAATTTCTCCAATTCACTGTTCCCCAACAACAATTCCCCCATTTTCTGACGTCCTGACGAAGTTCTCCACTCAGTTTCCCCAACACCAAATATAGGCTGATGTTCCAGCCCATTTGTTCCACTTAGGGGTGCCCTACTCGAATTCTACCATTCAGTATTGAACGTCCATAATTCTCCCATTTGATGCTACAGTGCACATTTTCTCCTATTTCATCCGATTCTGCACCAATTCTCCCATTAATGCGACAGATCCCAATTCTCCAATTTAATGCTACACACCCCAATTCTCTAATTTAATGCTACACTGCCCCAATTCTCACATTCAGTGTCATAATTCTCTCATTTTGGCGTCATCTGTATCAAATTCCCAAAGCCAATCCAGCACAAATCCCACATTTGGTGGTGAACAGTACCAACTCTACCATTTAGGTATTCCATGACAAACATTTCCACATAATTATCCCCTGCACAAATTGTGATCATTTAGTGTGCCCTGCATTGGATCTCCACTTTCCAGTTCCTTTGCAAAATTTCAACAACTTACGGATTCCATGCCGTGTTCTTCCATTTACATGTACACAAATTCTCTTATTTACTGACGCCATGCGCCAAGTCTCCAATTCATTCTTGTTAATATCAATTTCCCCGTTTCCCGATTTCCTGAACAAGCTCTCCACTCAGTGTTGGCCTCCATTAATTATTAGTGATGCCACAGCCCAATTGTCCCATTTATTGATACATTTCACTCACTCTCAGTATTGAGTATTGTGACAGAGTCATAGAGTCAGAGACATGTACAGCATGGAAACAGACACTTCTATCCAACCCGTCCATGCCGACCAGGCATCCCACCCCAATCTCGTCCCACCTGCCAGCACCCGGCCCATATCCCTCCAAACCATTCCTGTTCATATACCCATCCAAATACCTCTTAAATGTTGCAATGATACCAGCCTCCACCACTTCGCAAGGCAGCTCTTTCCATACATGTACGACCCGCTGTGTGAAAACGTTGCCCCTTTGGTCTCTTTAAAATCTTTACCCTCTCACCCTAAGCCTATGCCCTCTAGATCAGCACTTCCCACCACATGGAAAAAAACTTTGTCTCTTAATCCTATCCATGCCCCTCATAACTTTTTAAACTTCTATAAGGTCATCGCTCAGCCTCCGACGCTCCAGTGAAAACAGCCCCAGCGTGCTCAACCTCTTTCGAGAGCTCAAATGGTCCAACAGTGGCAAAATCCTTGTATGCATTTTATAAACCATTTCAGGTTTCACAACATCTTTCCGATAGGAATGAGAGCAGAATAGCACACAATATTCCTACAGTGGCCTAAGCAATATCCCGTACAGTCTCAACATGACATCCCAACTCTTGTACTCAATACTCTGACCAATAAAAGAAAGCATACCTACGCCTTCTTCACTACCCTATCTACCTGCGACTCCACTTTCAAGGAGGTATCAACCTGGATTCTCAGGGCTCTTTGTTCAGCAACACTCCCTAGGACCTTACCATTAAGTGTATAAGTCCTGCTAATATTTGCTTTCCCAAAAGGTAGCACCTCGCATTTATCTGAATTGAACTCTGTCTTCCACTTCTCGGCCCATTGGCCCATCCGGTAAAGATCTTTTTGCAATCTGAGGTAACCTTCTTTGCTGCCCACTACACCTCCAATTTTGGTGTCATCTGCAAACGAACTAACTTTACATCTTATGCTCGCATCCAAATAATTGCTGTCTTGCCCAAATTCTCTCTTTTACTCTGGTACACATCTTCAACACAATGGTACCCTGCTAAATGTCTGTTTTCATTTAGTGGCGCCCCACGTGGAGTAAAGTGGTGCACCTCTGCAACATTTCTCTGACTTACGAATTCCATGCCTGTGTTCTCCGATTTACATGTGCTCTTATTAAGACCCTGCACCAATTATCTTATTTAATGAGATCATGCATCAATTTTGCAATTATTGTTGCGCAACAACAATTCCCTATTTCTTGATTTCCTGAACAAGTTCTACACTCAGTGTTGCCCTTTAACAAATATTGGCTGATGACCCAGTCCAACTGTCGCATTTGGGGGTGCCCTACTTTCATTCTCCGACTCTGTGTTGACCTTCCCTAATTCTCCGATTTAGTGCTACCCTGCACCCATTCTCCCATTTCATCCTAACATGAACGAATTCTCAAATTTAATGCTACACGCCCGAATTTTCCCATTTAGTGCTACAATGTCCCAATTCTTGCATTTAGTGTCAGGCTTGTCAACTTTTCGCGTCCCCTATATCAAATTCCCAATACCGATCCTGCACAAAGCCCGCCTTTTGTGGTGAACTGTACCAGCTCTCGAACTTAAGTATTCCCAGTCATAGATTTTGCCCGTAATGGTGCCATACTCAAATTGTTTTAATTTATTTGTTCTCTCCATCGAATCTCCACTTTACTGCGACGTTAAAATTTCTCCGACTTACGGATTCCATTCAAGAAGGAGCTAATTCTAGCTCTATATGCGAGAACTTTGGCAGTGTTGCACTAAATGGGAGAATTGGAGCGTGAAGTATTTAATGGGAGAAATAGTGCAGAGTGGGATGAAATGGAAGAATGGGTGTTGTGTAGCAGTAAATGGGAGAATTGCTGAAGGTCAATACTGAATGTGAGAATTATAGTAGGACATTCCTACATGGGACAATTGGGCTAGGGTTTCACTAATGTCTGGTGAAGCGCAACACTGCGTGGAGAACTTGTTCATCACATCACTAAATGGGGGAATTTGTGTTTGGTAACAGGGAATTGGAGAATTAGTACATGGCATCAGTAAATAAGAGAATTTGTGCTGGGAGGTAGTAAGAGTATATGAAAATGGGAGAACACAGGCTTGGAATCCGTAAGTCGGAGGAATGTTGCAAAGGAGCTGTTCCTCGCACGGTGAGACACTGCGTCAGGCTAACTCTTAAGAGGCATTGTAACAGCTTCAATCTCTGCAAAGAGGGACTGCCTCAGTTTGACCCTCTGATGCTGAAGCACTACGTCAAAGCTGACCTTCTGACGATGAGGCACTGCCTCAGTCTGACCCTCCGACGGTGATGCAATACTTCTGGCTGACTCTCTGATGGTGAAGTATGACCCCAGGCTGACCCTCTGATAGTGAGGCACTGCCATGTGACTGACATTCCAGGGGTGCACCTATAATCGAGCTGCAATACCCAGAGCGCTGTTCCACTGATCTTGAGGTCATTCTTTTATTCCTGCGTGCCAAACAGAATTTCTGTGAATGAGAAACGTCTTCGGTTGTGGCCCTCACACAGGAGGGGAGATAACTCACTCAATGCTGGCCCTCTCACAGTGTTTTTATCTGCCTCTGGCCCCATACAATATGGCAACCATCGTTTCTGTCCTCATGGTATTCAGGCACTGGGAACTGCATGATCATCAGAGGAAGGATACTCAGCCAGTGCCTCTTTGTAATGAGGTTTTGAGGGTGTCAGTATTGAGATATTTGGACACTTTTGGTGGATGCACCAATTCTCCCATTTATTTGGACACTGCACAAATTCTCCCGTTTTGTGTTGCACTGCCCCAAAATTCCCGGTTAGTGCTATACTGTCTAAATTCTCCCATGTAGAGCGACATTACTCCAGTTATCCCATTTAGACACACACTGCCCAATTCTTCCATTCAGTGCTAAACTGCCCCAACTTTCCCATTTAGTGCAACACTGCACCAAATCTCGCATATGGTGCTAGACTGACCAAATTATTCCACTTAGTATGATACCGGCCCAATTCTCTCATTTAGTGCTGCACTGCCCCAAATCGCCAATTTAGTGCTGCACTGCACCAATTCTTCCATCAGGTGAAGCACTGCGCCGAATCTCCCATTTGGTGCTACAATGCCCCAATTCTCCCACTGAGTGCAACACTGCCCCAATTCTCGCATTTAGTGCTACATTTCGCCAATTCTCTTGTTTATTGCTGCTCTGCTCCAACTCTCCCATTGCGTGCTACACTGCCCGAATCCTCCCCTTGGAGCTACAATGCCCCAATTCTCCCTGTTAATGTTGCACTGTCTCTCTGACGTTAAGTCTCTGCCTCAGGATGGCACTCTGGCAAAGAGGCACTGTCTCTGGCTGACTATGTGTTGGTGAAGCACAGCCTGAAGCTGACGTTCTGGCGGTGATGCACTACCTCAGGCTAACCTTCTGAAGGTGAGGTACAGCTTCAGGGTGACTGTCTGATAGTAAGTCAGTGCCTCGAGCTGGTCATCTCACGGTGAGAAACTGCCTCAGACTGCCACTCTCTCAGGAGGCATTGCCTCAGGTTATACCTCTGTCAAAGAGGCACTGCTTCAGTCTGACCCTCTGACGCTGAAGCACTGCCTCACTCAACTCAGCCTCCTTACAATGAGGCATTCCTTCATTACTGATTGTCTGACAGTGCTGCACTACCTAAGTACTAATCCGAGAAACGCGTGGCAGTCCCTCAATTCTGATCCAATTCAACTCTTTCACTGGCTCAACTTGATCTCAGTAAACAGCAAAGTATTCTACGTTTCTTGGCTGAGTAAAATTCTCAAGTCACAAAAGTCACACCAAACAAAATGCCAGGTGCTACTTATATCAGTATGATGTAATAGACAACAGTTATTCTGGACAGATATATCCCTAACAGTTTAGCCACCGATCAAATGAGGGCCCAGACAGAAAGGAACCGGGTCCTGCTGCATAAAGACGCAAAGGATAACACGCACTTCAAATGTTTAGAACTGCGAACCGTTTCTCCTGATTAACCAGTACGGTAGAAAGTGTTATACAGTCATCGAAAAAGATACATAGTCAGAGCACACCTGTAGACTGATTCATTGTAACTTTTGGCGGCCTTCCGAGGAGACTAACATGGCAAGAAGCAGAGACCACCTGACCATCCAAAGAGAAAGAGAGAGAGAGAGAGAGAGACAGAGAGAGAGAGAGAGACAGAGAAACAGAGTTGCAGACACAGAGGCAGAGCCAGAGAGGGACAGATGTGTAAATCTAGAAGAGGCTAAGGAATTGTTGTATGCCTAAAGGGATAAATAGGTTTAGCGATATGATGTGCTTCATGAAAAACGTATACTAACATTATTCCTAATAAAGGAGGGAATATTTATCTTGGTATCAGCATGTGTGTGTGCTAGTTTGACGATTCAGTAAAGTGTAACATCTAGGTACATTCATTCAGAACACACGACAAGTTGTCAAACTTGTTTTAAGCTGGAAGTAGACAACACATTTATCTTTGGAATGACCTCATGAGCTCCCTGTGAACTACCTCTAATGCAATTATATCCCTTCTCAAACAAGGGGGCTAAATTGTTTGCAATACTCCAGTTGTGCTTGCTCTAATACCTTCTATACTTGCACCAACATTTCGCGGATTCTATACTCTGTTCGTTTTAGAATAAATGTCCAAATGCCATTGTCTTTTCTTGTTCGGTCCTACAATGCGAAATTGAGGTCAGTTTAGATTGGACAATAAGGGTTAAGTTAATAATCGTCCTGATTGGATAGAGACATTCAGTTGGAGGTGAGAGATGTATCTGAATGGACTGCAATAAGAAAGTGACATCAGTGATTGTTGGAAGGCCTGATCTGCATTCCGTCAGGAATGGCGGTATGCTTTCCTCACTTGGTTGTTCATTTGACTTGAGATCCTGGGACCCTGGCGATGAAGACGAAATGCTCACCACGGCTGCAATGCACACTTTCAGTGTGTGAGAAAAGTCTAATTTCAATCACTGAATGAAATGTCCCAGTTTAGAGAGGTCAGCCCCACAAGAGATTACAAAAGGTCAGCTTATAGATGCATTTTCGTACTTGGAATAAACTGTCTCCACGCAACATCGATTGAAATGATTTATGTTCTCGGGACGCGACAAAAGGTGTTTGAGTGGGCAGTTTTACTGCTGACAGATTACAGATTCTGAATTTGCTATTTCATTCATAACGCTCCTTCATAATTTGCATTAAACTTGTTATTGTAATTAGTTTTCTCATTTACAGAAATTTGACAAACAGCAACAACGATTAGCAATGCTGAAACATCGATCTTCCCAAGAAGCTCTGCAAAGTATAAGGCAGCATCACCAGGAATGCTCCAGCTCAGAGTTTCAAACAAAGAGCATGTCAACTGCCTCAAGGGACAGATGAGCACGCACTGTATTAAAAATGCATCTACTATTTCAACACGTGGAGAAGTTGGTCTGCACCATACTGGCCTCTGTAGGCATCCCCGGGACGTTGTTATGACAATTCAACTAGTTTCAATCTGCTCCTGATATGCTACCGGGGTTTTACATTTTCAACAATAATGTCTCCTGCTCACTGACTAGTCAGCCTTATCCACACACGACAACAGCAACATGTCATTCACTGAACAACATTTTTAGGGAAGGCAAGTTAGTTGTGAAGAAGCGTCACTGGACCCAAAACATTAACTTTGTTTTTTGTCCACAAATGCTGCCTGTCCTGCTAAGTAATTTCTGTTTTTCTATGACAAATGGTGTCTGTTTTTTTCACAGGTTTTGAAGGTTAAGGAATGATCTGAGCTACAAGATATTAACTGGAAAAGGTAGCAAAGGATAAATTATTTCTATTTATTGGCGGTTCAAAGATCAGGAAGCAAAGTCTGAGAAAACGTGCAAAGCGTCCAGGAGAGATGCCAAAAAGTCACATTTACACACAAACAGTAGGAGATGTTTGGCACTGTCTTCCACAAACGGCGGTGGATGCTGGATTAGTTGGTATTTTGTTTATTGTTATGCAAATGAATTTATGGATTTGGACCATTGTTTTTATTGGTGAAGCTTTACCTAACTGTCATCCCTTCTGGAACTTCTTTGGTCCTCACCATCTCCGTTCAGTGGATTCCAAACGTGACAGATTTCGTTCCCAACCACCGCATCCCGGTTATGTATAGATGCGTACATTTACAATGTAAATATGACAGCAACTTTAATACTTACATATTGTAACTAAGGGAGCCCTGTATGACCTGATATGCTTCACTTTTGTAAGACACAGGACTAGTCTTGTTTGAAATGTTTTTCATGTGCTTGATGACTTTTTGTCCTGGTCCGCTTCTGTATTCAGTCTAGATTTTAGTCAACGCAAAAGGCAGGGAATAATCTGATCCAAAGATAATGGAAGAGATTGCTTCTCTAATAATGCAATATACGTTCATGTGTCTGAGATAGCAGCGAGACTTTTAGTGAAGGTCTGTGCCTGCCACAGTTGGAGCTGAACAGTTTAAGAATTTAACAAACTCATGCACATAGTTGACTTGCAGCCAAACCAAATCACTGACTTTTACTCTTCAAGGAGGGGTCGAGATCAGTCTGTGTCCAAACTCCATAATCTCTGGAGAGATTTGGCTCAAGACCAATTCTGGGGCGTGTGCGAATGTCTTAAAATTCAAATGCACTCAACGCAAATCACTTCAACTCTGAAAATGTACTGGTGTTTCGTGGTAAAATCTTATTGTTGCTCTCTGAAACAGGCGGAACAATTTCTGATTAATGTTATACTACTTCTTTTCCCATTTATAATGCACATTTAATTTGCTGGCTATTGTTATTTTCTTCCCAGGGAATGTGCAGTATTTTCCTGTGCACGTCTAATTACATGGTGGTGATGGCAGCCCCCAATCGCATGGCCAACTGATCTTGCAGACTTCCCTGTTTTTAGGACGCAAATCCTTTCCTGCACATCACTCCAACGGATAGTGCTATTGTAGTCTTGTTACGGCAACTACAGGCTGCCTGGTTTCCCATCACTTTCTCCTTTGACGGATTTGTGATCGTCTGTTGTCAGAAGTTGAAAACAATATCCCGCCTCAGGCGACTGACTGTGTGGAGTTTGCACGTTCTCCCCGTGTCTGTGTGGGTTTCCTCCGGGTGCTCCGGTTTCCTCCCACAGTCCAAAGATGTGCAGGTTAGGTGAATTGGCCATGCTAAATTGCCCGTAGTGTTAGGTAAGGGGGAAATGTAGGGGTATGGGTGGGTTGCGCTTCAGCGGGTCGGTGTGGACTAGTTGGGCCGAAGGGCCTGTTTCCACACTGTAATGTAATGTAATCTAATCTAATATCCTGCACTCCGGAGACTGTGGTTCTAGCAATAACTTGAATGTTATTCTGTTTGAGAAACATCCTCTTCTATTTTCATTGTGAGCTTCGAGTGATTATCAACAATGTTTCATTCTACTACAAACCAAAGTCAAGCAACATTACTGGAAACTGTTGGGTGGCATTAGATTAGCTTGATATGGCTTTAACAGCTTTACTGATAATCACCTTCATACTGTTTTTCATTGCTTTGATAATCGGACAGATTTTATTTACCAGTCAAGTCTCCAAGCGATTGAAGTGTGAGAGCTGAGTAGACATTCCCAGTGAAGCAGGGATGGAAAGCAGCAAAAATCTTGTCATTCACCATTGGACCGTTGGTACTGCAGCGTTACAGCGTCAGCGAACCAGTTTCAATTCCATCCTCCGATGACTGTCTTTGTGGAGATGCACATTCTCCCCGTTACTGTGTGTGGGACATCAGATTGCTTTGGTTCCTCCCACAATCTAAAGATGTGCAGGTTAGGTGAATTAGCCATACTAAATTGCCCATAGTGTCCAGTGATGTGTAAGCTAGGTTCATAAGTCAGAGGTAAATATCAGATAGGGGAATGGGTCTGGGTGGGTCAATCTTTGAAGGAGCGGTGTGAACTTATTGTGCTGAAGGGCATGTTCTAACACTGTATGGATTCTAATTCTGATACATTGTGCCAGTACATTTTCGGTTGCACAGGGGTTCAATTGTTAGCACTGCTGCCTCATAGCGCCAGGGACCCGGGTTCGATTCCACCCTTCAGCGACTGTATGGGTGGAGTTTGCACATTCTCCCTGTGTCTGCCTGCGTTTCCTCTGGTTGCTCCAGTATCCTCCCACAGTACAAAGCTATGAGGTTCGGGTGAATTGGCGAGCTAAATTGCCTATCGTGTTCGGGTGCGTGGGTTATATATATACATCAGTCAGGGGTCAACGTCGGATTACAGGGGAGGGGAATGGGTTTGGGTGGGTTATTCTACGGAGGTCGATGTGAAATTCTAATTTCAATATCTGAGAGATTCATCCTCTGACAGTGAATCAGTGAAATAGATATGCTATGTTATGTCATTCAAGGAATCAATCCTGACGTGTACCACCTTTTCCAGACGACTTCAGAGCAGTTGATGTATGTTGCAGACCCGAGTAGTTGCACAAACACATTTATTTATTCAGCTGCATTTTTCAGATTCATAGTGAAGATCAGTAACACAATATAATACCTCGTGAGACGAATTCCTTGCTTTGTCAATAAATAAAATTACTCAGTGATGTCTCCAAGAACGTTCAGTTTTCAGACCATAAAGGTTTACTTTTTATTAAATTCTTGTTTGTGGGCATCAATCATTGGATTAAGTCGGGTGGTGTGGGGTACGGGGGCGAACAGAAATTCGGGCAGATAAGAGAAAGCAGAAGTCAATGAGAGAAAGGAAAAGAAAAGAGAAACATGGGAAAAGAAAGATGAGAAATAGAAAAGAGAGAAATGGAGAAAAGAGTGAGAAATGGTTTGGAGAAAAGAGAGAAAGAAGAGAGGCAGAAGAAAGACAGAGACAAAGGAGAGAGAAAAACAGAGAAGAGCAAGAGGGAGAGGAAGAGAGGAGAGAGCTAAAGACAAAACTGAAAACTGCAAATGAAGAAAGACGAGACACAAAAACAAAAAGGAATGCAGGAGACCAGGCGGAAAGACAGAGTGTGGTGAAGAGAAATGCAAGTATGCCAGTGGGTGAGAGAAAGATAGAGAGAAACAGACAGACAGACAAAAAGAGACAGACAAGGGGTGAGATGCATACTAAGAGAGAAAGACAGAGAAAGATAGAAAAAGGGATGAGTGAGAGAGAGTTAACTGGACACAATGAGAGATATCGAGAGACACAGGCCAACCTGAATGTTCAGGCTGGACTCAACCGATGGTTTCTCTCTAATGTCTCACCAAGGACATAATCTGCATTTGGGAGGTTTCAATGGTTAACACTGGGATTGAGATTCAAGGGGAACCAACTCTCTATCTCTCTGTCTCTCTCTCTCTTCCTCTCTCTCTGTCTCTCTCTCTCTCTCACACACACACACACAAACACACACGCACACACACACACACAAACAATAACAATTAAACACTCCCCCTTGATGAGTCCACAAGGCAAGAAGATAATGGAAATACGGAGCGAGGTTTAAATACCCCCAGGGTCCGTCAGTCAAGCTGCGTCTCCTCCCCAACCCCAGTTCATCCAGTGAGCTCCCAACACCCTCTACCTTGAACACAGCTACTTCATCGTGTATGTTTCATGTCTGTGTGTCTCTGTGCCCGTGACTCTGTGCAGTGAGATCTCTGTTATTTTGGGGGCGCATCCATTAAAATTGGGTTAAAACTCCTCCTCCGGTTGTGTCTGCCTTACCTTTTATGTTCAAAGATACACAATGATATGTGTCTCTCTATGTGGGTCTCTTGGTGCTTCTGCCTGTGTATCCATCTCTGCTTGCAATGGAACTCACTGGGGTTTCAATCAATGAATGAATTAAAAAGTAATGAATCAAAGGCTGAGAGTCTCCCTCCCTTTCTCGTGTTTAAAGTGATATGATGCCACCCTGTGGTGGCCTCTCAAAAGCACTGCACAAGCAGCAGATTTTTTGGAGGAATCACACTTTCAATCTCGAAGGTTGCAAAGTTGTTTTGTTCTTCAAAGAATATCTTTGGAGAGGAAGAGCAGTTTTGTCCGTTTGATGACGCCTCTGAGATATCAACATAAGGAAACAGAAATGGAATGAGGTGGAGAGAGAGAGGGACAATATAATAGTTGAAGGAAGATTTGAAGATCGAGTGAGAAAGGGAGGGAGATGAATTCTGCCAAGACCAAGTCGGAGTGGGTGACCCAAGGGTGAAAGGAAGGACGGAGCGTCTTCAAACAACTCATGAGATCATCCCAGTCCTATCCCCTTCCCTGAGGATCCAGGATTGGGGCAGAGGCTGCCTATGTCTAACCAGCTTTTTCAACACGAACACAAACAAAACAAAAATTAATTCTGTGGCTTGGGACGTCGGATGAAAATTTATGTTATTTACGAACTGAAATTATACATACAGTCAGTGAGATGGAGTCTTTTCTCACTGTCCCCTAAATTAAGAAAAGAAAATCATTGAAATCTATCCCTGTACCCTCTGTGTGATAACGTTACACACACCAGCACGACCCCCAGTCTGTTCTCATAGCGACAAGCTGTTTCCTTTCTGAAATATTGAACTGAAATAAGAAAATCATGGATGGATTGGTTCATGAATGAATTTCATTGAATGATAAATTTGGAAAAAGGGATATTTCAGCACTTGCTTTAACTGCTGCCTGAACTTCGTCTGAGTAATGGCATAAATTGCGGTGTTTGTACAGCAACTGAGGAGCTGTATCATGAAGCCCAATTCCTGCACAATGCGATGGAAAAACATAGACTTATAACCCAAATCATCCATCCGGTACCACAAAATGATGAAATTGGCTCAGATCACAAACAGTAAAATGATGGATTGTTTTCGATTTTTCATTTCTGTGTCAGACTTAGCGTCCCCATTGCTGTGAGCTCGGAATCTTCTGCGGGCTTTGCTGGTCACTAAAATATTTCTGACGGTGAATACATTGAGCAGCAGAATTAGGAGAAATGGTACAGCCGGGATTATGATATGATGGAGGAACTCGATTGTGACCCACACACGGGAATAAATGACACCATCTGTTGCCTCACAAAACCAGGGGTCGTTCCCCTGCACATACCAAGGTGTGAGCATAAAATACCAGAAAGTGTTGTTTAAACAGCTGAGCACAGTCACTATTCCGGGAACCACGGCGGCATTTTCCTTACTGCAGTATTTAATTTTCATCTTCTGGCAACAAATGGCAACAAATAGATCAAAGGTGAAACTGACAGTGAACCAGACAGAACAGTCAGTGGCTGAATAAAGCAGTACAGCATGGATATTACACAATGGGATGTCCAAAATGAAATTTAACGGTATCTGATAAACAATGGGTAAGTGTCTCAGTATCAGGTCGAGAATTATGACCAGTAGATCTACCACTGACATGGCCCCCAGGTAACGTCTGATGCATGGAGACAATCCAGTATCTTTATAAAGCAGGACGTAGATTGTCAACACGTTAACTGTGAAGAAGGAAAAAGAAAGAAATGATACATCGGTGTGGAAGTAAATTTACCAACTGAGGACCCTTGTGAGAATTTCAAATGTGTCACTGCATTCAGAGATTTATTGAAGTTGAAATACCAATGGAAAGTTCTGAATTCCTTACAAGATTGTGAGGTAAAACACAAGAAACACTCCCTTCCAAACACAGACCCAGACTCATAAAAAGTGATGGTTTCTAGAACATTTCTACACACTCAATTACTCCAGAAATCCCGTTACAGAAAGAAAGAAACACTGTTTCGAAGTCTCTTTAGACAGTTAAGATTTTGAATACATTTTTTCTACATTAACATTGCTTTGCGACAGAGGATCTGATACAATTTAGACTAAAAGACATCAATTTCCAACCTCAGCTTGTCTTCATGTAATTAAGAGAGAGTCCTTCAGGACGACATAGTTTTCACTCTCCATGTTAGGAACTGCAAAATAGTGGCGTGTGTCTGCTTTCACCATCCATATCATCATCATCATCACCATCAGATATGATATGTGCGTTCTATGCATTGTATTCCTTCGTCTTTTCTGAGAAAAAAAACATATTAAAATAGACTGCCTTTCATTCAGTTTTTTGAAGCCATCATTCCCTCTTCCATTGTTGACTTTAGTCATCACTTTGGCTAGTCAAGTGGTATTCTGACATTGTCATACTCACAGAATCCGACCTGGTAGTTAATCTTTCATAGGCATCCATTACCATCCCCACGTACAAACTGTCCCAAAGGCAGGACGGGTCCACCAATGGTAGTGGTGCCGTGGTATGCAGTCAAAAAAAGAAGTACCCTGGCATTCCACTACATTGATTCCAGAACACGAGAAATCTCATGGTTGCAGGTCAACGAACGTCAATTAAATTGTCTAATGATGGACATCGACTACTCTCCACACCGAGCCTTGGTGATATCTCAGTTCTCCACGATTTTGAAAACAAATTGGATAAAACACTGAGGGTGACAAATGCACCGAAGACACTTTGAATGTGGGACTTCACTGACCATCACCAAGGGCGCCTCCATAGACCCACCACTGAGTCAGCAGGGTGAGGCCTCAAATACGAAGCAATAGCCCAAGGGAAGTGATGAGCAAACTAACAAGGGGGGAAATATTCTCAGCAAACGATTTGTCACAGCTGCATCTGTCCCTAAAACTGTCTGTTGGAGCATTCAACACACAATCCCGGTGATGATAAGGTCTAAGCCTCATATTGAAATAGCGCTCACTGCGCTATGTGGCATTATCTTTACCAATTTCAGAAGAATCAAGCAAATGGAACTGGGCATCCACGAGGCACAGTGGGCTGTCAGCAGCTGTAACATCAATGGTCTTTCTTCTATCATAAAGTCAGAAGTGGGCTGGTCACCGATGGTTGCAAAATGTTCAAAACCATTCACAACTCCACTTGCATTATAGCAGTCTATTCACCTCTGCAAGTGATTTAAACAGGAACATTATTGAGACCATTCGATTATTAGGGCGTTTGACTCAGCAATTGGAGTAGTTTAATCTCACATGCCTGTTATGCAGGAAATGGTGGAGAACATTCAGCCTTTCAATGCTGCTAGTGCATAGGAATATGGGAGGACTGGCTAATGATCTGGAAGCAGGGACTTAAAATATTTCAAGAATGCAGCCCAGAACCTAACTTTGATCATTATTTTTAAAAAAATGTAGAGTGGATATGCCAGGAGTTTTGCACAGCCACTTAATTTTAAACACAACAGAATGTATTTTCAATATTACTGAATGAAATACAAACTAATGAGAAGAGAATATAAAATAATCTAACCTGTCCGAATATCAACAGACTATCCCAACTTAATGATGCTCTACAATTTATATATGACAATTTGCATAAACATGCCTTGGCATGAAATGTTCAAGTCCAAATAGGTTATAATATGAGAGCTGTTTGACAGAGCGGGATTAGCATGGATCTGCTTCTTTGCATCCAGCAGGTTCACAAATCTGCTTTGTTAAAACCTAACCAAACCAGAGGAAAGCTGAACTGGGAGACCTGAACACTCCCCTTTCAGAGTCCAAGTTATTTTGTATTAAAATTGATTTTAAACGTTTCCTGAGGCAGTATCTGTTAGCTGTAATCAAATTGTCTCTGAAGCCCTTCAAACGTAGAGCTTTTGGGACCTCCGTCTTTTCCAACCCCCTGAAATAAAAACAAGGACAGCATAATCTTGTTAAAGGAGTAGCATCACCACACCTCCCACCTTAAAAACGTGAACCATCAATACTCAAATATGGCTTCATTTTAACTCCCCTTAATCTTACACTGTTGGTACATGACAACACCAACATACATTATATTGACAATAATAATGAAAACATGCACTAATCTACTTTTTGTAAACTGTTTTAATCTTGCCTCCGAACGTTTCCATTTCTTGTTCAAGTCTCGACAATGCATCAGCAATCAAATTTGCTCAACTGCCAAATGAACAGTTTTCAAATTGGCTGGCTGTTACGACAAGCTCTGTCTGATTCAGTTCAGAATTTTCGTTCTTAAATTTCTCCACGAGTTTCAATGGGTTATGAACAGTGTATATGATTGTCTCAGAAATGTTACTGGTAATATAAACATTGCAATTTTGTTACACGAAGAATAAACTCAAACTCTCCGTCTCAAAAGTCAAGTATTTCTGCTGATGAACATTACTGGCATGTCTTTTTAACTTCTCATCATCTTTCTGCAAGCACAGAGCTCTGACACCCACATCAATTGCATCGATAGCCAACTTGAATGTCTTTGCATAATTAGGCGTGGTGAATACTGGGCCAGTGCTGAACACAGCTTTCATGATGTCAAATGCCTTGTGACAGTCCACTGTCCACTGAAACGCCTTGCCACATTGGTAACACTTGGTAGAAATTTCCGATAATTTCCACTCAATTCCAGCAGTTTTAATACTGATCGTTTTATTGATGGTATGGAAAGTTCCCAATTAACTTCTTTTTGTATTCAGTGAGTCCATTTTTGTCATTTCCTGTAACATTGCAATTGGGTATTATGGGAACAATGCTAACGTTAGTAGTAGTCATGATTTGGAGGTGCCGGTGTTGGACTGGGGTGTACAAATCACACAACACCAGGTTATAGTCCAACAGGTTCCTTTGGAAGCACACCAGCTTTCGGAGCGTCGCTCCTTCGTCAGGTGGTAATGGGGGGCTCAATCCTAACACACACAATTTATAGCAAACATTTACGTGTGATGTAACTGAAATTGTCTGTTAAGCCTTTCATCTGTTAGAATACCATGATAGTTTCACCTCATTCATGTGGAAATCAGAAAATCTTTTTTTAAAAAAAGTTGCATTTTCAGGTTAGCTGTTAACAATGGTGATAGCTAGACAATATGTTGAAGGTGTTAGCCCCTGTGTTCTCTGTCTTTCTCATGATGTTGAGATTGATTCTAATTTAAAAAGTGAGATAACTGAGTTTTGCATGAATTCATGCAGTTTTTGAGTTCAGAGTCCTACATGTATATCACACTGTAAACTTTTGCTATAAATTCTGTGTGTTAGGATTCAGCTCTCCATTACCACCTGATGAAGGAGTGACGCTCCGAAAGCTACTGTGCTTCCAATTAGACCTATTGGACTATAACCTGGTGCTGTGTGATTTTTAACGTTAATAGTGTATGTTGGGATACTTGGCCAACACTTGTTTGCTGACAGAATATTCTGTGTTTTCTGTGCGTAACAAGCTAGTTTGCAGTCTAACAACAGGCAGAAAACATCGGCTGTGCAAGACAATACTAGCGTTGTGCTAACCGTAGAAACCCTGTCTGTTATTGTGCAAACCGCGATTCTGCAGTTAGCTGCAGAAACTGTTCCTGTTATTGTATAAAAATCTTCCTGTTATTGAGAATTGTGGCAAGGTAACAGCGAAACATCTTGCTGCAGCCTGTTGCCCACAGAAAACCTTTGTGATGGACCAGAGACTGGAAAAGCTCGCGAATCTACAAGAGTAAAACCATGTACCATAATCAATACGATATGCTTTGTTTCGGTTAATGGCGTAAGGGACCGGTGATCGTTGTATTCCAGGAGATTGCCTGGTTATATTTCCGCTCTTAGGGCCACCACACACCTCCCAAAATCATTTGTTGAATCAACTGTGTTTTGACTTGCCCTAAATTTGAATCTTGAGTAAATTTTACCTGCAACTATTGGCGAAGAAGATGTGATACCGTCTGTGGCACTGGGTCAGTTGGACACTTCCAGGGAGTACACCAAACACAGGCAGGTGAAATCACAGTGACTGTTGTTCTGTTGCGAGTGAGAGTATCTTTTGTGTGGCATCGGAATTGAGCACAATCTGACAATGTAGTTACCTCATTCGAGCACCTCGCCGGAGCTGGAGTGAAGAGGGGAAATCCGCCATGTGACAGTCTGGACACTCAAGTCGGAGTGGAGGATTGCAAAGGGAAACATAGCACGTGATATTCAGATGTCAATGGTTTTCACTGCCTGGGATAAAGTCGAAGAATAAAATAAGTGCAGTATCGGTACCGATCACTCCCTAAAACAGGAATCACCAGATACTTATAGGAGCAGTCCTAGGTGAGACACGGCCGTTGGGACAACATGCAACCGACATGCCAGATGGGTAAACATAATCGGCCGACAGAGGATCTGCGAGTATCAACGCATCATTATTATGATAGGACAGGAACATCAATGGGGACCGCAGGTCTCTTATTAAACAGTATTTGACGAACAGACGTTCACTCATTGAACAGATGGAAAAATACGGAGTGGAATCTGATCCGCCCCAGGCCGTGGATCACCATCAGAAATTGGCTCTTAGGACAACTGAAAGATAGGACCATGGAAACGCGTGTCCATTTGGTGCAACAATGGACTGGCCTTAGAGAGGTTGACAGAGGAGAAAATAATCTAAGATCAAGATTTAGAGAAATAGGGATTACCAGGCCCTCTGAGAAATTGGACATTTTGATAATAAATTCTTTCTGTGAATTAGTTAACTTGGTAAATTGTAATACTTAAATTAACGTAGCGACTTTGCGAGAGAGAGATATTTTTGAAATGAATGGGGAACAACTGATCTCGTGCTTCCTCCCTGAGAAGGGAACATGTATACTGTACATGTATGTTCATTACAGGTTTGATTCCAAAACAAAACTTTGTCAGCTCTGAGACAGGGATTGCCAGAAGTAAGTAAATTCTTCCACACTTATTGCGGCAAGCAGGGGGTGGGTGGCTTTTCGTCAGCAGTGGTTATGCAGGTCCATGGCGACAAAGAATGACATATAAGATCTGCAGGTAAAGGCTTGCCCAAATGCATAGCTGCCTGAGACTGTTCCGCATAGGTTGTGAAGGTCAGTTAATCCTTCGTGATCATAGGGAATACCATTTTCCATCCGAAAGTTATCCCTGTAGAAATGCTGAATTCGAGGAAATTACGGTCAGCCTCTTACATTAGAAGGGGCGAAATGGGAGGCTGTCCTTTTGATATTAACCAAATCCGTTACCATTTTACAAGATACCAATGAAAACCCAGATAAACGGGTTGTATAAAACAGCAAGGGGCAAACACGAAGAACAGGATGAACAGAAGTAATTAGAGAGTTTTCCGAAGGTGTCATCGACGGGTATTACAGTTATGGTTAAGGCTGCAACCGGTAAAACAGCTTTGATCCAAAGTGGAAGGGTTCCTTTGAGGGTATAATTAGCGGTGATACGTGTGCTGACATTGACATGCAATGGAAACAGGTCTGGAAACAGTGGTCTCAACAGAAGAAATATGCAGGCACCAACTAATGATCCTCACCCTCTGCTTTCATTTCAGGCTGATTCCTTTCAGATCTAGCATAGGTCCTTTGCAGTTGTTGTGCGCGGGCGGTACAGCCTATCGACCATTGTATTACTCTGGTTGGTAATCTTCAGCATGGTTTTGTTCTCTTCCGCCCTTTTCCAGATACGCTGACCTAAAATGTTTAACCTTCCAAAAAGTGTTACTGTTGTAAGAGTTCTAAAAACATAACTTTGACTGAGTTTAAAACTTGCATCGGAACATGTCATATGCGTAGAATAAGCCATAAACAAAGTTTATGGTATATAGGTAATTTTAGAGAAAGAGTAAATAACAACTGGAGAAAGAGTGAAATGGCGATTGAAGTTGTCATGCATTTCAGTGAAAAGGAAGATTAGGTGAGAGTATTGAATTGGAAGCTTTCTTTTGTTTGTGTCCTTGTCTTTACCCGGTGAACTTGGTGATCAAGCCACAATCCGAGACATTGGGAATTTGCGTGCAGAGATAAAATCTCATAGATCTTTTGATTAATTCAAATTGGAGTCAACAATGCATAACCGCCTTGGGATGTCGATGTAAGTGTGCAAAAGTAATTGTTACCTCAGAAGAAATGAACATGCGTGAATGCTGAGACAACAAATGTGCCCCAAAGAAAGGAAATTCTCCACATCCTTGACAAATAGGTTAGTGTGGCTTGGGAGTACACAATACCTCAGTAAAAACGATAAAACATTGACACATAATCCGTAGAGAAACTGACTTAAAAAAATTGATAGTGAGCAAAAATGATGCTCCTATCACTTTTAAGAACCAACGCGTCCTTGACTATTTACGAGAAGCACAGCATGGCATCTGTGTTGTTATTGGACTGTAGTATTGCACGGACATTTCAAACACTTCAGACAATGTAACTAAGCTCACGGATCACATATACCTTGAGGCTGATCGAGTCCGGCCGGAACGGAAGCAATTTGATGATTACAATCCCCAAGATCGCTAGGACGGCTTCTGGGCGTTGTTTAGGGTTCTTATGTTCTGAATTATTTGATTGTTCTTGTTGTTATTGTCATGGTTTCCTGTGTCGTTGTTGCATTTTGCAATTCATGTTGGAGAATCTTAACTGCTTGCTATATACCAGCTGTTTGTCTCCATATTGATGTAACTGTGCAGCGTTCCCCAAATCGTCATAGAGACTCAAATGAGCTTTGGATATAACTGGTCTAGAATCCACGGACCCCTGTTGCATTTGTGACAAGGCATAATGCAAACAGTGCTAATACTATTAGTGTATGCTGGAATACTTGGCCAAAACGTGTTTGCTGAGAAAACATTGTGTTTTCTGGGTGCATCAAGAACATTAGCAAAACTAATAACAGGCATGCAACATCTGCTATGCAAGGCAATGGGCAAGTGCTGTGCTAAGCGTAGAAAGACATAATCTATTATTGTGGAAATCGAGAATCTGCAGGTAGCTGTAGAAACTGTGACTGTTATCATAAAAGACATTTCCGCTTAATGGGACATGTGGTAAGGTAACAGCAAAACATCTTGCTGCAGCCTATTGCCTAAAACGTTTTGTCAGTGACGAGGGACGGACGCAGCCTGCGAACCTTCAAGAGGAAAAGCATTTACGTAATCAAATTGATGTGATTTGGTAAAAGGTGAAAAAGTCCGTTGTATTAAAAATCGTAGTATTTGGGGAGATTGCTTGCTTGTAATCCTGCTCAAACGGCGACCTCGCATTTCCAAACGCTTTTTAAAAATAAACTGTGTTTGGACTTGCTCTAATTTTGAGTCTTGAGTAATTTTCAAACATGACTCAGGAAGGTGACTTGGGCTTTATCAATTTCACTTTCAGCAAGGTTTATCATTAAGCCTGCACTCTGAAGTCGATCCATCAACTCTGACAAATGTTGTAAATGTTCCTTATATTTCCGACTACAAGTCATGAGTGCGTCCATATATCCGACACAATGGTTGAATACGGAAATTACATTATTGGTTCGTCTATGAATCGTGGTTGGCACATCTTTCATTCCAAAAGGCATATCTTCAAACTTATACAGTCCATTTGGCGTTACGAAAGCCAAAATTATTCCGAACAAAGTTATCTATCCATATCTTCGGGGCAAGTACAACTTACAAATATAAGTTGCTTGTCCCACCTTTTCTGCACAGTCTTCCAAACGTGCAATTGAGTATATATCAGGCTTTGTAACTGCATTAATTTTGTGGTAGTCCACACATAAATGTTGGGTACCATCTGGTTTTGGCACTATTACTCGGGGTGAGCACCAGTCACTGTAACTCACGTAAATTTTGCCAGCGTGGATCATGCGTTCAAACTCCTTTGCAGCTGTGTCCACTTTGGACGGTTATCCCTTAAGATTGTTGCTTAATGGGAACAACATAACTATATCATGCATAGTTAGGTTAGCATTTCCCAATTATTTCCAAATATCTCACCAACTGACAGTAATAACTAGTCCTGGTCATTTGGATTTCCATCTGGAATGTAGCTCAACAATGAAACCTAAATTTTGACAACTTTATTGCTGTCCAAATTAATTTGAGGAATGTCCAATAAAGAATCCTCCGAAATCAGTTCTCTTGTTTGTGCTGTGACCAACAACACAGTTTCGTTTAGCTTCCATTAATATGTCAAAATATCTTATGAGCAGATGCGCATGACATGCTCTGTGAGGTTTCTTTCTGCATGGAGTCCTTATCAAATAATTCACGTCGCTAAATTTCATTTCGAATTCATACGGTCCACAAAACCTTGCATTTTACGGTTTACCTATAATGGAAGTAACACTAACATCACTTCTCTGATAGCAAAATTGTGAGTCTTTGATTTCTTGTCTGCTTCCTGTTTCATTGTATATTGTGACATTTGCAAATGTTGCCAAACAAGTCCCCCACTCATTTTAATCATTTCCTAAAATTTGAAGCACAGTGTCTGAATTCTGGTTTACCAAGTTATCCTTCAGCAACTTCAGCAGCCGTTTAACGTTATGACCAAGAACTCATTCAAATGGTTAAAATTTGGTCGTTTCCTTTGGTGCATCACTGACCGCAAAACATATCGAGGGAATTCTCTTATGCCAGGCATCTGAATAATCCAAAATATCAGCCCTCAATATGGGTATTTTATGGCTGACACCTTTTACTGACACCCTGCGACTCTGGATGGTACGCTGTAGATTTGAATTGTTTTATTCCCAAACTGTTCATAACTTCCTTAAATAATGTTAATATGATGTTTGATCATTGCTCTGATGGTATCTCTGTGGGTAGTTTGTATCTACTGAAGAAAATATGAGTGACTCCTCCTGCAAAACTTTTAGCTGCAATATTGCATGATAGAGTGACCTGAGGAAAACTCGTGGACAAATTCATTATTGAGAACAAAAAATAATTCGCACTTTTTTATTTTCTGCACTGATCGAACACAATCAATTAAGACTTTTGTAAAAGTTTCATCAACTGCATGAACAAGTATTAAAGGTTTTGTTACTGCATTTGGTTTACCAATTATCTGACATGTATGACATCTCGGGCAAAAGTCAACTACTGTACATCCTTGTGCAAGCCTGGTCAGAAAGATTTTCGTGCATGTTAGCCTGTGTTTGCTCAACATTAAATGCGCCCTCTAAGGGTGGCAAGAAAGGAGAGGGAGTGGCATTTTTGATAAGGGATAGCATTACACCTGTGCTGAGGGAGGGTATTCCCTGAAATACATCCAGTTATTTGGGTGGAACTGAGAAATAAGAAAGGGATGATCAACTGATTGGGATTGTATTATAGACCCCCTAATAGTCAGAGGGAAGTTGAGAAACAAACTTGTAAGGCGATCTCAGCTATCCGGAAGAATAATAGGGTAGTTATGGTCGGGGATTTTAACTTTCCAAATATCGACTGGGAGTGCCACAGTGTTAAAGGTTTAGATAGAGAGGGATTCCTTAAATGCGTACAAGACAATTTTCTGATTCAGTATGTGGATGTACCTACTGGAGAATGTGCAGTAATTTACCTATTCTTGGGAAATAAGGCAGGGCAGGTGACTGAGGTGTCAGTTGGGGAGCACTTTGGGGCCAGCGACCATAATTGTATTTGTTTTGAAATCGTGATGGAAAAGGACAGACCAGATCTAAAAGTTGAAGTTATAATTTGGAGAAAGGCCAATTTTGACGGCATTAGGCTAGAACTTTCGAAAGCCGATTGGAGGCAGATGTTCTCAGGTAAAGGGACGGCTGGAAAATGGGAAGCCTTCAGAAATGAGATAACAAGAATCCAGAGAAAGCATATTCCTGTCAGGGTGAAAGGGAAGGCTGGTACGTTTCGGGAATGCTGGATGACTAAAGAAATTGAAGGTTTGGTTAAGCAAAAGAAGGAAGCATATATCAGGTATAGACAGGATAGATCGAGTAAATGCGTAGAAGAGTATAAAGGAAGTAGAAGTATACTTAAAAGGGAAATCAGGAGGACGGAAAAGGGACATGAGTAGCGTTGGCAAATAGAATTACGGAGAATCTAAAGGGTTTTTAAAAAATATATTAAGGACAAAAGGGTAACGAGGGAGCGAATACCGCCCATCAAAAATCAGCAAGGCGGCCTTTGTGTGGAGCCACAGAAAATGGGGGAAATACAAAATTAACATTTTGCATCAGTATTTACGTGGAAAAAGATATGGAAGATATATTCTGTAGGGAAATAGTTGGTGACATCTTGCAAAATGTCTAGATTACAGAGGAGGAAGTGCTGGATGTCTTTAAACGGTTAAAGTTGGATAAATCCCCAGGACCTGATCAGGTGTACCCGAGAACTCTGTGGGAGCTAGAGAAGTTGTCGCTGGGTCTCTAGCTAAGATATTTGTATCATCGATAGTCACAGGTGAGTTGCCGGTAGACTGGAGGTTGGCAAACGTGGTGCCACTTTTTAAGAAGTGCGGTAAAGACAAGCCAGGGAACTATAGACCGGTGAGCCTGTCCTCAGTGGTGGGTAAGCTGTTGGACGGAACCCTGAGGGACAGGGTGTACTTGCATTTGGAAAGGCAATGACTGATTAGTGATAGTCAACATCGTTTGTGCGTGGGAAATCATGTCTCACAACCTTGATTCAGTTTTTTAAGAAGTAACAAAGAATATTGATGAGGGCAGAGCAGTCGATGTGATCTATATGCACTTCAGTAAGGCGTTTGACAAGGTTCCCCATGGGAGACTGATTAGCAAGGTTAGATCTCATAGAATAAAGGGAGAACTAGCCGTTTGGATACAGAGCTGGCTCAAAGGGAGAAGACATAGGGTGGTGGTGGAGGGTGGTTTTTCAGATGGGAAGCTTGTGACCAGTGGATTGCGACAAGGATCGGTGCTGGGTCCTCTAATATTTGTCATTTGCATCAATGATTTCGACGCCAGCATAAGAGGTACTGTTGGTAAGTTTGCAGATGACACCAAAATTTGTGGTGTAGTGGGCAGCGAAGAGGGTTACCTCATATTCCAACAGGATCTGGACCAGATGGACCAATGGACGGTGAAGTGGAAGATGGAGTTTAATTCAGATAAATGCGATGTGCTGCATTTTGGGAAAGAAAATCTTAGCAGGACTTAAACACTCAATGGTAAGGCCCTCGGGAGTGTTACTGAACAAAGGGACCTTGAAGGGCAGGTTCATAGCTTCTTGAAAGTGGAGTCGCAGGTAGATAGGATAGTGAAAAAGGCGTTTATTGGTCAGAGTATTGAGTGCAGGAGTTGGGAGGTCATGTTGCGGCTGTACAGGACATTGGTTAGATCACTGTTGGAATATTGCGTGCAATTTTGATCTCCTTCCTATCGGAAAAATGTTGTGAAACTTGAAGGGGTTCAGAAAGGATTTACAAGGATGTTGCCAGGATTGGAGGATTTGAGCTTTTGGGAAGAGGCTGAACAGGCTGGGACTGTTTTCCCTGGAGCGTCGGAGGCTGAGGGATGACCTTATAGTGGTTTACAAAATTATGAAGTGCATGGATAGGATAAGTAGACAAAGTCTTTTCCCTGGGATCGGGTTGTCCAGAACGAGAGGGCATCGGTTTAGGGTGAGAGAGGAATGATATAAAAGAGACCTAAGGGGCAACGTTTTCACGCAGAGGGTCGTACGTGTATGGAATGAGCTGCCAGAGGATGTGGAGAAGGCTGGTACAATTGCAACATTTAAGAGGCATTTGGATGGCTATATGAATAGTAAGGGTTTGGAAGGACATGTGCCGGTGCTGGCAGTTGGGACTAGGTTGGGTTGGGGTGTCTTGTCGGTGTGTACAGGTTGGACCGAAAGGTCTGTTTCCATGCTGTACATCTCTATGATTCTATGACTCTAGTAGTTCATAAATCGCCTACATCACACATTTCTATAACACAGTGGCGATATGATTGATGCACTTGTGCCGTTTTCTCATCTGACTAAATACATT
This sequence comes from Chiloscyllium plagiosum, assembly GCF_004010195.1. Taxonomy (NCBI): domain Eukaryota; kingdom Metazoa; phylum Chordata; class Chondrichthyes; order Orectolobiformes; family Hemiscylliidae; genus Chiloscyllium; species Chiloscyllium plagiosum. Next base: position 8,875,187 of record NC_057717.1, on the reverse strand, counting down.
ATGGTCTCTTTTCCCTTATTAAGACTTCCTTTTTTATGATAATAGGATCTAGGGACACATTCGGCTTAATTTTTCTTTGCATGCGTTTTTGTTACAATTGAACACAGATTATAGAACAATACAGCACAGAACAGGTCCTTCGGCCCACGACGTTGTGCCGAACATTTGTCCTAGCTTAAGCACCCATCCATGTACCTATCCAATTGCCGCTTAAATGTCACCAATGATTCTGACTGTGCCACTCCCACAGGCAGCTTTAAACTTTCATATTTCTGCTGTAACACAGTACATTTATCTGAGCTAAATGCATCTGCTTTGTCATCGTTCTGCTCCTGTTTGTGTCAAACAGTTAATCAACCAGGCTCTCTGTTTATTCTACTTCAACTCTGGTATCTGCACACATGGACCTTTCCTGATTCAACTGGTGACTTTTTTCCTTGTTACCACAGTGTCCTGAACATCTCAGGATGCAATAGTTCAGTTGCCCATGTCTCCATTGGCTTTTCAATCACAGTGCGCAGCATTTCTACCTATGACCCCGCTTTATTTTTAGAAAGGCTAAATGATCTTCCTGGACCTGACAGTTTTTCTCAGACTCATACCACAAATTCTCCACTCTTCACCGGAAACTTTGAACTCACTTTACGTAATCAAGCACTGTATGTCTCAATGCCAATTTCAGTTACCTGCACTTTTTCTGGCAATAATCCTTCAGAGGTGCATAAGTCCTCCAACAACAGCACAGATTAAGAATATCCTGTACCTATTAATACTGTAACCTCCTTATCTGCTGATCCTAGCCTATCCAAGTCAAATTTACCTTTCCAACGTATATGGTACGAGATGATCAGGAACGTCCTCCGTAACGAACCTCCGACAAGATTGTTCATTCTGGTACAGCTTTCTAGACTCTATTGTGCTTTCCATGACCACTCCAGCAAAATTCGCTTGTTTATCTTGGTTTCCTACATCTGACTTCCCACTGCGTTTTCTAATCCAGCAACATTGTGAATTCCTGTGGGTTGCTTTATTGCAGTGAAAGCATCAGAGTTTTTTTTTTCAGTCACTTTGTCCTTTAAGGGTTTCGAAGTTACCCAGTAGTAAGCTATCTTTAAGATCTTTACTGAGATATAACCTTCCGTTTCCACGTCCGTATTTCTCTGTTCCAAAATTTCTGTCCATCTCTGATCGATATTGATATGGAAAGCAAACTTTGACTGATGAGCCAACTTTTAATCGTCAGATATTTCAGCTGCTAATCTTGCCTTTTTAACTCTCGGCTCTTCCACATGCACTTCCGTTATTTCAGGAAGTGAATTATTGAACTCCTCCTGAATAATCCTTTTGAAGAACATCATAGATTTGCTGGATTTTTAATGCCCTTATCCACCCATGAAAATTACGTTGTTTGATCCGTTCAAACTCAATGTTGGTTTGACCAGAGTCTTTCTTTGGACTCCTGAAACGGTGTTTGCAGATCTATCGTGGGACTAGGATAGATCGTGCTTCTGTGACTGCACAATCGCTGTGAAGCTTTAGATAGGAATGGTTGCGTTTCTGGAGAGTACGTTAACAAAGTTGAAAAGAATGCTCAGTAATAGCTTCTACAGTCTGCCAACAAGAAAAGCAAAAGAAAATAAAAGTGCAGCTTCTTGATGGTCTGAAAGTAGAGAATTGGGAATTGAAAATAGGGAAATGGCCGAACCAAGACGCAACTTCGTTAGTTCTGGCTTCACAGAAGAAATCATTTGAAAAACAAAATCTCCGATCAATATGAGGAAACCTAAGTCTGGTGAGAAAAAGAAATAAAATGAAAATAGCAAAAGAAATAAGTGGGGCAGGGTAGCATTTTGAGGAGGGAGAGGAGTGGAGTGGTCAGATGGTGGTCAGTGAACACAAGTAGAGGGTATGGACTGGTTGATGGCTGAAGTGTCATTATCTGAAATGCAAGGTAGGAGGACAGGCTGGAAAAGTATGAGAGAATGGGAAGGGAGGATGCTTGAAATTGAAAAATTCATTTTTGAATAGAGTCATTCTCTGCTGATCATGTGTTCAGCCACATATACAAGTTTACCCGAATAATTGAAAAGTACCAGGCATCGCAATTGCAATTTTTCGTGCGACTTGACAAACCAGCCGTCCAACGAAATGAGTGGGAAACTATTAAATTGCTTGATAAAGAAATAGTCAAAGGCAAAGGACAGTGGAAACCTGGACAACAAAGGAGAAAGTGCAAGAAGGATAATGATCAAGAAAACGGCTGGGGCTTATGAAAAGGTTCTCTGCCGGATATCGTATTTTGTAATGAGACAAATGCCCAGATGATGCTATTTTTTGATCAATGCCTTTGTTTGCATTGAGGTTGTCTTTCATTTGTTTATCAGCTTCGTGACTGTCATTCTCTGGGTCATAAATTTGTCAAAATTCTCAGGTTCATCTAATATTCATAATTCATCTGAGGCCGATTCCATTCATTTAATGCAATTTTCATTTTTATGTGAACTATCGTGGAATAACCTTCCCTTTCTTTCTGTTTGTATCTTAGAGAAATACACATACTTTTCTAACTCTGCAGTAGTTCTGCGAATAAACGACATTGTTCGTCTGTCACTAAATTTTATATTGTACTTCCCCAATTCACTGCAGCCAAATTCACCCTCTAATCTCCGATTTCCATGAAATTTGACGGTAATGTTCCATAATGTATACAGATACTTCCTAAAATGCAATATATTGTTATTGTTTCCGAATAGCTGCTTCAGAAAAGGTAATTAATGAACTCTCCTGACGCGGAATATCAAACCCAAAACGACCTGGTCTGTAGCTTGAGTCACCACATCCTCTTTTACCTCTCTCATAAAACTTTCGGTATTTATTTTTCGTTAGCAGTCATTTAGTTAATGCTGTTTAGATACATATTAAGATTGTTCTTTATTACTCCAGTTTCCACAATACATGCTTAATAAATATTCAGAGCTTATGATGTACAAAATTTCTGCTACAATTTTATTTCCATGTACAACGTTCCAATGTTTGTTTTCCTTACTACTTGCAAGCTGCACCTAAAGTGTTTCTGCGGAATCTGAGGGACGCGGTCTGTGGTATTCTTATTGATAGGCTTAAAAGTATTTGGTGAAGCTCACCTCGACGCTGAGAGGATCTAAAGAAATTTCCAGCAATGCAGGAGAAGTGACAATAACCTTCACTGCTCTATCAGGAAAAATGTCACTGTATTCCGTCACAGTAACGTTATATCTGTGATAGCACATACCCCAGAACAATTTCCACACGATGTCATGAACAGGTTTCCTGAGCTATCACACTCACTATTGAACGCAGCACCTTGTCTTTCTATCTCCCTCCAGTATATCCCTGCACTAATAACACTACAGGCATTCAACACTGTGAAAACTCGCTATTCTCCCCCCAGTGCAACCTGCACCCACCGCCACTCTGCCTACCTTTCTCTCATTCCAAGAGAAACAGCCTGCAATGAAACACAAAGGGCTAACCAGCATCCACTCCTCACACTCCCCACATCACGTGGACCGCACCCTGGCACGAACTGGAGAGGACCAGGCCAATTCGTGTGGACATTCTGAGGCATCCACGTCCGATCAACTGGGGAAGGAGCAATGTTCAGTGAAGATCACTTCTCACTTTAAATCCACTATCGGGTCTGAATCATTGGTAAACTCCCCAATATGTTAACTCGCAAAATACATGTACAGAAACGGGCACAAAAACACATGGAAGGGCATACAGAGAACATACAGTCACACACATGGAGACACAAACACAGATGGAAACACAGTGAACGATATGCAGAAAGATGTAGACAAACGAATGCACAGACATAAAAACACATGGGCACATGCACACACCCACATACACAAATAACAGTGTATTTAAGACAGAAATAGAAAAGCTATATATTAATAAGGACATCAAGGGAGAAAATGCTGAGAACCATAACCATCATTATTGAAGAGCACATTGGACGCGATGGGGTACATGGCTTACTTTTGCTTTATTTCATGCTGGTATGGCGTTATGCTATCTGGAATTCTTCTCCCGAGACAGCTCAGGAGGAAGCGATTGTTTGATGTTTGATTGGAAAAGATCAGAAGCAATGTGCGACAGGTTTGGAGGGTTGAATAAATTATATTTATTTCTAATTATTGCGTTCTTAGGTTCCACATGTGGTGGCGATTTGATGTTGGAACTGTGTTAAAATAATGGACCCTTTTTTTGAAATCCGATGTCCCTTTCTTCTTCGTGTTGTGTTATCTAATGTTTCGTCATCGTCAGGAAGCAGAAAATACGTAGTTAATCAAGATAGTCAAGGCTGAGATCTATTGATATTTGCTGGACAGTAGATTCAATGTTTATTGAGAACAAGCGAAAAGGAGATAGTCACCCTCATTTGGATTCGGATTGGTGGACGTCTGCCCCTACCCCATGCGCTGTTCTTCCGTTCCATCCGTCGAGGCTGTTACAGACGTAGAGGGCCACCCGAGTTAGCAAGTCTTGATTGTTACGAAGAGGTGGTTGGAGAATATTCTTCCCCTCTAATGAACTACACTGGAATAGGGAATGAAATAATTCAGCTCATTGAGTGTGTTACAAAGCACAAATGGCAATCATTCAGCCTGTCTAAGTTCCATGCCCAGAACTTGGAGGCTTTGGCTAACAGGAAGTAGACTGTATTTGCAAATTGCAAAGCTGTGTCTGAGAGATCAGTCTGGTGCCGGCAATGATCGACAATCTGGATGAAAGATTTGGTTGAAGGAAGCTGAATGGATTGCAGCTCAATTAACTAATACACCGATATGGTTATCCCAGTAGTCGTCAAATGGAGGAAATGTGTCAGTGATATAGGACAGACATCGGAGGTGTTTGAGCAAAACTTCAGCAGAAGTAACACAACGTGAGTTGTCTATTGTGGTCTGGAGGATAAAAAAAGTAAACATATTAAATGAAGAGAGCTCGCAGAACTCTGATGCAGAGTGTTTTTGAGTTTCTATGAAAGAATCATAAAATGTTAGTCTGCAGATGCAACAAGTAATTCGGAAGGCAATGGGACAATACTGTTTCTGACAAATGGGTACTGGATTTAATCAAAGGGATGTTTTACTGCATTTGTACAGGCCATTGCGAAGTCCACATCTAGTGCACGGTGTGATGATTTGATCCCCTATGCGAAGGAAAAAAAGTAACTATTTCAGAATCTTTTGAAAGACGTTTACCTTGACTCGTTCCTGGGACGAAGGCCTTGCGTTATGAACGATCATCAGATTAGTTCTTAGATGCGAAATTTTAATAAACAATATAGATTTACAGAAAGTGGATTGGCTTGATAGAGATTTTGCCTTGCGAAAGGCACCAAAGATAGACATATATTCTAAGCATCAGCTGCACTGATTTTAACACATATTATAAAAACACTGATCAAATTTTCAAAAGTACGCAGGCACATGTAAACATGTCAAAAATTAGAACACAGTGAAAATGTTTGCTCAGAAAAACCTGTGTTCGTTCTTACTCAATGACAAGAATACCGTTCTGGATATTGTCCGGGGAGAGGGGATGATTCACCGGGGAAACCCCCAGCAGCTAGGTTTCTGTCACTGAGACTGGCTCTGTGGCTCGGAAGGGAAGTGAGGAGAATAGGATAACAATAATGATTGGAGATTCAATCGTGAGATGAGCAAAAAGATTCTGCACTTGCAAGAGAGACTACCTGATGGCGTGTTGCTTTCTGGGTGCAAAGGTCAGGATTGTCTCGGAGCGTGTTTATAGCATCCTTAAGAAGGAGAGAAAGCATCATTTATTCGCGATACATTTCGGTTTCAATAACATAGACAGGGAAATGGATTGGGACCTGAAAGGACAATAACCGACATTACAATAGAAGCTGGAAGGCATGACGAGCAGGGTAGTTAACTCAGGATTGCTACTGGTGCAACATGATAGTGAGGGTATGAATAGGGAGCGATTGCACATGAACACTTGTTTGCAGGGCTGGTGAATAAGAGAAAACTTCAGTTTTGTGGATCATTGCGAAGGTGGGACCTGGACAAGAAGGATGGTTTGCACCTAGACAGGAGGGGCAACAATATCTTGGGCGGGAGATTTTCTTCACCTCTTTCAGAGAGTTTAAACTGGGTTGGTCGGGTGTGAACCGTCAGATGCATCGTGTCATCTGTGAGGAAGGGTAAGTGCATACTGGCTAAAGGTGCAGTCACTGTGATGAGTTGAAGTGTGTCTATGTTAATACCAGAAGGCAGCTCCGTGGTTCGCACTGCTGTCTTACTAGCCCAGGAACCCAGGCTCCACTATAACATCTAGTGATTATCTGTCCGAAGTTTGCACATTCTCCCCGTGTCTGCTTGGGTTTCCACCGGGTGCTTCGGTTTCCTCCATCATCTGAGGATGTGCAGGTTAAGTTAATTTGCCATACTAAATTGCAAATAGTGTTCATGGATGTGTGGGTTCGGTGCAATAGTGACCGGTAAATGGAATGTGGTCAGGAAATGGGTTTGGTTTGGCTTGTCTTCGGCGAGTCGGTGTGCACGTCTTGGGCAACATGTTTCCATAACGTAGGGAGTCTATACAATTGTATGAACATTTCAAGAATAAGGGTGAAGAATTCAGAGATTGAATCAATACTTGGAACTATGATGTTTTGGCCATTACAGAAAGATGGATTACACAGGAGCAGGAATAAGTGTGAATGATGTGGTGTTTAGATGTTTCAAAAGGAATGGAGGAGGAGGTAAAATAGGTGAAGGATTAGCATTGCTAATCAAGATTTGTACCAAAGCTGCAGAAGGCAAGATAATCGAAGATTTTTTTTTCTACTGAGTCAGTATGGCTGTAAGTCAGAAACAGGAAACGAGCAGACACTTTATTGGGAGATTTCTACAGGCCCTCAAATAAAAGCAGTGACAGGAAGGAGGAGATTGGGAGGGAGATTTGGAAAGGTGGAGAAGTAACAGTATCGTTGTCATGCGTGAGTTTAACTTCCATAATACTGATAGGAACTTACTTAGTTCAAATGGTCTGCATACATCAGTTTTTGTCATGTGTGCACGGGAAGGTTTCCTGACGCAATATACAGATAGGCTGACGAGAATGGAGGACGTATTGGTTTTGGTGCCTGCCAAAGATCCAATCCAGTTGTCAGATCTCTCAGTGTCAGAGCACATTGGTGATAGTGATCATAACTCGCTAATCTTCACTATACACGTGGAGTGGGATAGGAGCAAACAGTATAGGTAAGTATTCAATTGGTGGAGGAGGGATTACAATAATATTAGGCAGGAACTGGGGCACCTTATTTCAGAACAGATGGTATCAGGGAAATGCACCACAGAAATGCTGAGTTAGATTAGGAACGATTTGCGAACAGTGCTGGACAGCTTTTCCAACCGAGGCAAGCAAGAGATAGAAGGTTGGAAGAAATTAGGATGACAAGTGATGTGGATCACCTAGTTAATAGAAAAAGGAAAGCTTACTTAAGGTTACGAGGCAAGAATCAGACAGAGCTTTAGAGGGCTCCATGGTAGCCAGAAAGGAACTGAAGAATGGACTGAGGAGAGCTGGAAGGATGCATGAAAACGGTTTAGTGCGTACAATTACGGAAAACCCCAAAGCGTTGTACACTTATGTGAGGAACAGAAGGAAAGCCAGAGTCAACGTCGGACCAGAGTGGCGTCTGGGATTGGAGGAAGTAGGGAACGTCCCTAATTAATACTTTGGTTCAGTATTCACAACTGAGAAGGTCTTTAATGTTTGTGCAGACAACGTGAAGCAGACTGATATGCCCGAAGAGGTTAATATTTAGAAGGAAGATGTGATGAATATTCCGAGAAGCAGAAGGATCGATAAACACCCTGGGGCAGGTGGGATATAACCAATCTTACACGAACAAGCGAGGGAAGAGATTGCTGCACCTCTAAACGTGATATGTGCGTCACCACTGTCCACTGGATTCGTGCCAGATGATTGGACGTTGGCAAACGTCATTTTCTGCTTCAGGAAAGGAAACAGTTATCATTCCGAGAATGGTAGACCTTTCATTCTTACATCAGTGTTGGGGAAAGTATTAGCGAGGATTCTGAAAGACAGGATTTATGATTGTTTGGTAAACCATAGTTTGTTTAGAGATAGTTAGCATGCCTGTGTGAGGAGTAGGTCATGTCTCACAAATCTCAATGAATATTTGAGACTGTGACATAACACATTGATAAAGTTACGGTAGTCGATGCGATGTGCAGTATTTTAAGGAAGGCGTTTGATACGGTTCACCATAGTTGGCTTACCCAGAAATTAAGTTGGCATGCTATACAATGAAACATGTCAATCTGGATACAGAATTGGCTGGTCCAGAGAAGATAGAGGGTTGTGGTGGATGGAAAATATTCAGCCAGGAGTTTGGTGACAACTGGCGTGCCTCAGGAGTCAGTTCTTGTACCTCTGATTGTGTGATTTTTTATAAATGACTGGGTCGAGGAAGTTTAACAGGAAGTTAATAAGTTTGCTAATGGCAGGAAATTTGCTGCAGAGGTAGATATTGTGGAGGGCTGTTTAAAGTTGCAACGGGACTTTTACCGGATTCAGAACTGGGCTGATTAATGACAGATACTACAAACCTGCGACAAGTTGAAGCGATTCAATTTGTAAGATCTAATTTGAATGGAGAATAGAGAGTAAAAGGCAACATTCATTGTGGTGTGGAGGAGCAGAAGGATCTTTTAGTCCACATCCAGAGATCCCTCAAATTTATCTCGCAGGTTGATAGGTTTGTCAAGCGGGCATACTACGTGTTGGCTTTCAATAGCAGGGGGCTGAGCTGAGGAGCTGTGGGGTTATTCTTCAGCTCTATAGAGCTCTAGTTCGACCACACAAGGAAGATGGTGTTCAGTCTGGTCGCCTCATCAAAGGAAAGAAACGGAGAGCATGAAGAGGAGATTTCCCAGGATGGTGTCTGGACTGTAGTGCATGTTTTATGTGGAACGGTTTGCGATCCAGGGTATTTCTCACTGGAGTAATGACTTGATACTGGTGTTCAACAGATTGGGAGGCATAGATATAGTGGATACCAGAAAAAGAAATCCCATGGTGGAAATGTCTCTCGCGATTTTCATAAATATAGTGATAGAGAAAGGTTTAGGGGAGATGTCAGAGGTAGGTTCTTTACACAGAGGAATGCGTGGAAGGCACTGCTGGCAGCGGTGTCGTGTCAGATATATTGTTGACATTCAAGTGACTCTTGAATAGGCACATGGAAATCAGTAAAGCGAAGGGAATGCAGGTGACTGTAACCTTAGAGTAGGACGAAAGGCTGGCAAAACTTCGAAGGTCAAAGGGACAGTGCTGTGCTGGGCAGTTCAATGTCCTATGTTCTATGTAAAGCGCACTGTGTGCTACAACAGCAATAATTTAGAGCAATAGATTTCATAGTTACATTTTCTGGGGAACATTCAACCAGATTTCACATCGTCCACTTTGATGTTCCCTTGAAATTGTTGGATGTTTCAGTGCATAGAGGGAAAATAATGTTCCCTGTCTGAGAAGCAGCAGCCTATTGCTCCATCTCTCTGACTTTATTCCTCCTGACAACAAAGTGTGAGCGAAGAAAATCTGTGAGTCTTTTTATTTTCCTCTTGGGGACGGTTCCAGTCGAGTATTTAATGGAATCTCCACTGCTTGAAACAAAGGGAATTCACCGAAATCCAACTGTTACATAAGGTAATACATTTAGTAGCAGCTTGTGCAAGCAGAAAATCTTCAGTGGCAGAATAACACTGGAGCAGTTTATCATTGATCCTTCTGTTATTAGCTGAACAGTTGTGAAGCACTGGAAAGCTTTCAATTTTTTCTGTTTGTCTTAAGACGTGTGTGTTTGTGTGTCTCGCACTTTTCGAGAACATAACTCTGTCTGAGACCTTTATCATTGGCCATATCGCTAAAATGTAAAGTTTGTTGTAAGTGTTGGAGTGGATCTGAGAAAGGAAACAGAGACTCTCCAACATTGGTGGGAACACAAACGAGGAATTCTGAAAGGAATATTCAAGTATGAATTTTCTTCGAGAGTACTTCATGGTATCTGTGTGCTTGAATTTATTCCAAGTTGAGTTTGGTGAACATTTGACAGAAAAGCAAATGAAGGAAAGTACTGCATACAGACAAATGCTGCTGTACGATCAAAGCCACGATCTTAGTGTTGGTGGTTCAGATGGAGCGTAACTTGTGAAGGATGTGCAAGAAACATAATCTAATTTAGTGTGGGGATGTACTGGCTAGTCAAGGCGTAAAACCATACCTGCTCTTGGGTAATAAAGCAGAGTAAGTCACTGATCTTTCACTGGGGGAGCTCTTTGGAGCCAGCGACATAATTCTGTTTGTTTTCAAATAGTGATAGAAAAGGATAGACTGGATCGAAAAGCTGAAATTCTAAACTCGAGAAATGCCATTTTTGACAGTATTAGGCAAGAATTTTCAAAAGCGGATTGAGGGCAGATATTCGCAGCGAAAAGCGTCGGCTGAAAATGGGAAGTCTCCAAAATGATATAATGTGAGTCCAGAGACAGCATATTTGTTCGTGAGAAAGAAACGCTGGTTGATGTAGGGAATGCTGGATGACTGGAGACTTTGATGTTGTTGTTAAGAAGAAGAAAGAAGCATATGTCACTTATTAACAAGACAGATCGAATGACGCCTTAGAAGAGTATAAAGACACTAGGAATGTACTGAAGAGGGAAATCATTAGGGCAAATAGGGGACATGATATAGCTTTGGCAGGTAGTGTTAAGGAGAATCCAAATGGATTTTGTGAATATGTTAAGGAAAAAGTGGTAACTATGTAGTGAATAGGGCCCCTCAAATATCAACAAGGCAGCGTATGAGTGGAATAGCAGGAGATGGGAGAGATACTAAACGAGTATTTTGCATCAGTGTTTACTGTGCAGAAGGACGTGGAAGATGTAGAATGTGGGGAAATAGATGGTGACATCTTGAATAATGTTCATATTACAGAGGAGGAGGTTCTCAAAACACATGAAAGTGGATAAATCCCCAGGAGCCGATCAGGCATAACCTAGATGACGGTGGGAAGCGAGGGAAGTGATTGCTGCATCCCATGCTGAAATAGTTGTATCACAGGTGAGGTGCCAGAAGACTTGAGGTTGGCTAACGTAGTGCAACTGTTTAAGAAAGATGCTAAATAAATGCCAGGGACTATAGACCGATGGGCCTAAAATCGATAGTGGATAGGTTGTTGGAGGGAATCGTGGGGAGACGATGTACAGGTATTTGGAAGTACAAGGGATAGTTAACATGGCTTTGTGCGTCGGAAATCATGTCTTACGAACTTGTTTGATTTTTTTTGAAGAAGTAACAAAGAGGCATAATGAGAGCAGAGCGGTGGACATGATCTTATGAACGTCAGTAAGGCGTTCGACAAGGTCCCTCATGGTTAGCAAGACCCGTTCTCATGGAATACAGGGAGAATTAGCCATTTGCATACAGATCTGGTTCGAAGGTAGAAGACAGAGCGTGGTGGTAGAGGGTTGCTTTTTAGGCTGGAGGCCTGTGACCAGTGGTGTGCTAGAAGGATTATGTCCACTGGTGTTCATCATTTATATACATAATTTGAATGTGAACAAAACGAGACACCTTGAGCAATGCGCCACAACCTCGTTGCACGGCTCTCTCCTCCAGCAGCTGACTTTTTCTCAGTGTAAAATCCATTCTACATTGCTCCAGGGATTCCACGCAGCAAAAGTTTCCCAGAATATTTGCTTCCCATTTTGTCTCCTTGTGCCCTGATGCTGCTGTTTGTCCCATAACCGTGCTCTATCCACTGGCGGACATTTGAGGCATTTTGTTTCTACTTGTAAGCTGTGTTGGGAGGTGGCAGAGCCGTTTTCGCTCTTCTGCTCAGCGTCAATCACTTGCGGTGCAAGGAGTCAATTACACGAAGGGAAATGCAAATCTTTAGTTGCAGAATTTCTCCGTAAGTCTGTTACCTGAGAAATAGAAAGATGCTGAGCTGGCGGGGAAGGAAGAACTGGCACTAAAGATTCTTCCTTCAGGTAAATAAGATGAGTTCTCTTTTGTGCAGAATTCGTGTTCTCACAGCAATCCTGCAGAATGTCTAATGCAAAATGCCGTCCATTTCTTTTCTGCGACCGGGTAGCAGTTGACATCTGAGACTCAGCTGTCGCAAATGAAGAGAATGGAAAAGAAACACTCACTCACTGACGGCCATCATCGGCCCTGAGCTGTGCCGCTGCTGACAGTCCAACGCCGAAGGGAGGGTTAAAATGAGCCATTGTTTCGCCCTCTGTCCCTGAGACAGGGAGAGGGACGGCGTAAAACGTGGCGTCATCCCCGTGCAGATAGAATTCGTACATTCAATCCAGTTCTCTTTGTCAATTGCATCTCTCTGAGGTTTTTTTTTACAATCGCGTATATATGTACTAACATTTATGAAAGGTGTCTTTTTGGCGATGCTCTCTCCCACATGCTGATCCTCTTGCCATTCATATCTGAACCAGCAATTGATAACGTCCCGACTACGCGTCAGAAGAGTGTAGGTTCGATTCGTATCTGACTCGAGAGCAATGCAGGTTTTTATTGCACGTATAAACCAATGGTCCTCTTTGCTGGGAAGCCGAGTCGACGTTTGAATTCCTGATCTGCAGGGAACTTCAGTCAATTTCCCCGAGATCATCACAGTCAATGTCCCAACTTCATCACATGAGAATATTAAGAAAATATTAAGAATCTCTTTGGGAAGCACAAAGTTAAAAATCAAACAACACCAGGTTATAGTCCATTAGGTTTAATTGGGATCACATTAGCTTTTGGAGCATCGCTCCTTCATCAGGTGGTTGTGGAGGACAAAATTTTAAGGCACAAAATTTATAGCAAAAATTTGCACTGTGATGTAACTGAAATTATACATTGAAAAATATCTTGATTATCTGTTGAGTCTTTCATCTGTTCGAATACCATTATAGTTTCATTTCTTTCACGTGTAAATCACAAAAGCTTTTTTTAAAAGTTGCATTCTCAGTTTAAATGTAGCAATTGGTGTGAGCTAGACAATATATTGAAGGTGTTTGCACCTTGTGTTCTCTGTCTATGTCATCAATTTGAGATTGATTCTAATCTAATAAGTGAGATAACAGAGTTTTGGATCCAGTCCATCAAAGATCACTACGCGCTCTCATTCCACGTACTTCTCGGGTAGGCGACGTCTAC
>NC_057717.1:8839474-8861412 GCF_004010195.1 Chiloscyllium plagiosum | reverse complement strand
ATGAACAGTTTAGGAATAAAACTATTCAAATCTACTGCATACCATCCAGAGTCGCAGGGAGAGCTAGTAAAAGGTGTCAGCCATTAAATATCCATATTGAGGGCTGATATTTTGGATTATTCAGATGGCTGGCATAAGAGAATTCCCTCGATATGTTTTGTGGTCTGTGATGCACCAAAGGAAACAACCAAATTTTAACCATTTGAATGAGTTCTTGGTCATAACGTGAAACGGCTGCTGAAGTTGCTTAAGGATAACTTGGTAAACCAGAATTCAGACACTGTGCGTAAACAATTAGGAAATGATTAAAATGAGTGGAGGACTTGTTTGGCAACATTTTCAAATGTCACAATTTACATTGAAGTAGGAAGCAGACAAGAAATCAAAGACTCACAATTTTACTATCAGAGAAGTGATGTTAGTGTTACTTCCAGTTATGGGTAAACTGTTAAAAGCAAGGTTTCGTGGACCGTATGAATTGGAAAGGAAATTTACTGACGTGAATTATTTGATAAGGACTCCATGCAGAAAGAAACCTCACAGAGTATGTCATGTGCATCAGCTCAAAAGATATTTTGACATATTAATGGAAGCTAAACGAAACTGTGTTGTTGGTCACAGCACAAACAGGAGAACTGATTTCGGAGGATTCTTTATTGGACATTCCTCAAATTAATTTGGACAGCAATAAAGTTTTCAAAATTTGGGTTACATTGTTGAGCTACATTCCAGATGGAAATCCAAATGACCAGGACTTGGTGAGATATTTGGAAATAATTGGGAAATGCTAACCGAATTATGCATGATAAAGATATGCTGTTCCCATTAAGCAACAATCTTAAGGGATAACCGTCCAAAGTGGACACAGCTGCAAAGGATTTTGAACGCATGATCCACGCTGGCAAAATTTAAGTGAGTTACAGTGACTGGTGCTCACCCCGAGTAATAGTGCCAAAACCAGATGGTACCCAACATTTATGTGTGGACTACCACAAAATTAATGTAGTTACAAAGCCTAATACATATTCAATTGCACGTTTGGAAGACTGTGCTGAAAAGGTGGGACAAGCAACTTATATTTGTAAGTTGTACTTGCCCTGAAGATACGGATAGATAACATGTTCGAAATAATTTTGGCTTTCGTAACTCCAAATGGACTGTATAAGTTTGAAGATATGTCTTTTGGAATGAAAGATGTGCCAGCCACGATTCATAGACGAACCAATAATGTAATTTCCGTATTCAACCATTGTGTCGGATATTTTGACGTACTCATGACTTGTAGTCAGAAATATAAGGAATATTTACAACATTTATCAGAGTTGATAGATCGACTTCAGAATGCAGGCTTAATGATAAACCTTGCTGAAAATTAAATTGACACATCCTAAGTCACCTTCCTGAGTCATGTTTGAAAATTACTCAAGACTCAAAATTAGAGCAAGTCCAAACACAGTTTATTTTTAAAAAGCGTGTGGATATGCGAGGTCGCTGTTTGAGCAGGATTACAAACAAGCAATCTCCCCAAATATTACGATCTTTCATACAACGGACTTTTTCACCTTTTACCAAATCACATCAATTTGATTACGTAAATGCTTTTCCTCTTGAAGGTTCGCAGGCTGCTTCCGTCCCTCGTCACTGACAAAAAAGTTTTAGGCAATCGGCTGCAGCAAGATGTTTTGCTGTTACCTTACCACAACTCTCATTAAGTGGAAATGACTTTTATGATAACAGTAACAGTTTCTACAGCTACCTGCAGATTCTCGATTTCCACAATAATAGATGATGTCTTTCTACGCTTACCACAGCACTTGCCCATTGCCTTGCAGAGCAGATGTTGCATGCCTGTGATTAGTTTTGCTAACGTTCTTGATACACCCAGAAAACACAATGTTTTCTCAGCAAACACGTTTTGGCCAAGTATCCCAGCATACACTAGTAGTATTAGCTCTATACCTTGTCACAAATGCAACAGGGGTCCATGGATTCTAGACCAGTTATATCCAAAGCTCATTTGAGTCCCTTCCACGATTTGGGGAATGCTGCACAGTAACGTCAGTATGGAGACAAACAGCTGGTATATGGCAAGCAGTTAAGATTCTCCAACATGAATTGCAAAATGCCACAACGACACAGGAAACCATGACAATAACAACAAGAACAATCAAATAATGCAGAACATAAGAACCCCAAAAACCGCCCAGTAGCCGTCCTAGCGATCATGGGGATTGTAATCATCAAATTGCTTCTGTTCCAGCCGGACTCCATCAGCCTCAAGGTATATGTGATCCGTGAGCTTAGTTACATTGTCTGAAGTGTTTGAAATGTACGTGCAATACTACTGTCCAATAACAACACAGGTGCCATGCTTTGCTTCTTGTAAATAGTCAAGGATGCGTTGGTTCTGAAAAGTGATAGGAGTATCATTTTTGCTTTCTCCCTATCACGACAGCTCACTATCAATTTTTTAAAATTAGTTTCTCTATGGATTATCTGTCAATGTTTTATCGTTTTTACTGAGGTATTGTGTACTCCCAAGCCACACTAACCTATTTGTCAAGGATGTATACATGGAGAATTTCCTTTCTTTGGGGCACATTTGTTGTCTCAGCATTCACGCATGTTCATTATTTCTGAGGTCTCAATTTCTTTTGCACACTTACATCGACATCCCAAGGCGGTTATGTATTGTTGACTCCAATTTGAATTAATCAAAAGATCTATGAGATTTTATTTCCGCACGTAAATTCCCAATCGGATCGTGGCTTGATCACCAAGTTCACCGGGTAAAGACAAGGACACAAACAAAAGAAAGCTTCAAATTCAATACTCTCACCTAATCTTCCTTTTCACTGAAATGCGTGACAACTTCAATCGCCATTTCAATCTTTCCCCAGTTGTTATTTACTCTTTCTCTAAATCTACCTATGTACCATAAACTTAGTTTATGGGTCATTCTAAACATATGACATGTTCCAAGTTTTAAACTAAGTCGAAGTTATGTTTTTGGAACTCTTACAACAGTAACTCTTTTTGGAAGGTCATTTTAGGTCAGCGTAACTGGACAAGGGCGGAAAAGAACAAAACCATGCTGAAGATTACCAAACGGAGTAATACAATGGTCTAAAGGCTGTACCGCCCGCGCACAACAACTGCAAAGGACCTATGCTAGATCTGAGAGTAATCAGTCTGATTGAAAGCAGAGGGTGAGGATCATTAGTTGGTGCATGCATATTTCTACTGTTGAGACCTGTTTCCATTGCATGTCAATGTGAGCACATGTATCACCGCTAATTATACCCTCAAAGGAACCCTTCCATTTTGGATCAAAGCTGTTTTACAGGTTGCAGCCTTAACCCGAACTGTAATACCCGTCGATGACTCCTTCGGACAAGTCTCGAATTACTTCTGTTCATCCAGTTCTTCGTGTTTGCCCCTTGCTGTTTTATAAAACTCCTTCAGCTGGGTTTTCATTGGTATCTTGTAAAATGGTAACGGATTTGGTGAATATCAAAAGGACACCCTCCCATTTCGTCCCTTCTCATGTAAGAGGCTGATCGTAATTTCCACGAATTCAGTATTTCTGCAGGGGTAACTTTCGGATGGAAAATGATATTCCCTGTAATCACGAAGGATTAACTGACCTTCACAGCCTATGCGGAACAGTCTCAGGCAGCTATGCATTTGGGCAAGCCGTTACCTGCAGATCTTTTTTGTCATCTTTGTCGCAATGGACCTGCATAATCACCGCTGACGAAAAGCCACCCACCCCCTGCTTGCCGCAATAAAGTGTGGAAGAATTTACTTACTTCTGGCAATCGCTGTCCCAGAGCTGACAAAGTTTTGTTTTGGAATCAAATTGCAATGAACATACATGTACAGTATACATGTTCCCTTCTCAGGGAGGAAGCCGGAGATCAGTTGTTCCCCATTCATTTCACAAATATCTTTCTCTCGCAAAGTCGGTCCGTTAATTTAAGTATTATAATTTACCAAGTAGACTAATTCACAGAAAGAACTAATTATCAAAATGTCCAATTTCTCAGAGGGCCTGGTAATCCCTATTTCTCTAACTCTTGTTCTTAGATTCTTTTCTCCTCTGTCCACCTCTCTAAGGCCAGTCCATTGTTGCACTAAATGGACACGCGTTTCCATGGTCCTATCTTTCAGTTGTCCTAAGAGCCAATTTCTGATGGTGATCCACGGCCTGGGGCGGATCAGATTCCACCCCGTATTTTTCCATCTGTTCAATGAGTGAACGTCTGTTCGTCAAATACTGTTTAATAAGAGACCTGCGGTCCCCATTGATATTCCTGTCCTATCATAATAATGATGCGTTGATACTCGCAGATCCTCTGTCGGCTGATTATGTTTACCCACCTAGCATGTCGGTTGCATGTTGTCCCAACGCCCGTGTCTCACCTCGGACTGCTCCTATCAATATCTGGTGATTCCTGTTTTAGGGAGTGATCAGTACCGATACTGCACTTATTTTATTCTTGGACTTTATCCCAGGCAGTGAAAATCATTGACATCTGAATATCACGTCCCATGTTTCCCTTTGTAATCCTCCACTCCGACTTGAGTGTCCAGACTGTCACATGGCGGATTTCCCCTCTTAACTACAGCTCCGGTGAGGTGCTCGAATGAGGTAACTACATTGTCAGATTTTGCTCAATTCCGATGCCACACAAAAGATACTCTCACTCGGAACAGAACAACAGTCACTGTGATTTGATTTGCCTATGTTTGGTGTACTCCCTGGAAGTGTCCAACTGACCCAGTGCCACAGACGGTATCACATCTTCTTCGCCAATAGTTGCAGGTAAAGTTTACTCAAGACTCAAATTTAGGGCAAGTCAAAACACAGTTGATTCAACAAATGATTTTGGGAGGTGTGTGGTGGCCCTAAGAGCGGAAATATAACCAGGCAATCTCCTGGAATACAACGATCATCGGTCCTTTACGCCATTAACCGAAGCAAAGCATATAGTTATGTAGATTCCTCTTGTAGATTCGCAAGCTTTTCCAGTCTCTGGTCCATCACAAAGGTTTTCTGTGGGCAACAGGCTGCAGCAAGACGTTTCACTGTTACCATGCCACAATTTTCAATAACAGAAAGTTTTTTTATACAATAACAGGAACAGTTTCTGCAGCTAACTGCAGAATCGCGGTTTGCACAATAACAGACAGGGTTTCTACGGTTATCACAACGCTAGTATTGTCTTGCACAGCCGATGTTTTCTGCCTGTTGTTAGACTGCAAACTAGCATGTTACGCACAGAAAACATAGAATATTCTGTCAGCAAACAAGTGTTGGCCAATATCCCAACATACACTATTAATGTTAAAAATCACACAGCACCAGGTAATAGTCCAATAGGTTTAATTGGAAGCACAGTAGCTTTCGGAGCATCGCTCCTTCATCAGGTGGTAATGGAGGGCTGAATCCTAACACATAGAATTTATAGCAAAAGTTTACAGTGTGATATACATGTAGGCCTCTGAGCTCAAAAACTGCATGAATTCATGTAAAACTCCGTTATCTCACTTTTTAGATTAGAATCAACCTAAACATCATGGCATAGACAGAGAACACAGGGACTAACACCTTCAACATTTTGTCTAGCTATAACCATTGTTAACAGCTGAAAATGCAACTTAAAAAAAAGATTTTATGATTTCCACATCAATGAAGTGAAACTATCATGGTATTCGAACAGAAGAAAGGCTTAACAGACAATTTCAGTTACATCACACTGTAAATGTTTGCTATAAATTCTGTGTGTTAGGATTGAGCCCTCCATTACCACCTGATGAAGGAGCGACGCTCCGAAAGCTAGTGTGCTTCCAAAGGGTCCTGTTGGACCATAACCTGGTGTTGTGTGATTTTTACCTTTGTACACCCCAGTCCAACACACGCACCTCCAAATCATGACTACTATTAACGTTAGCATTGTTCCCATAATACCCAATTGCAATGTTACAGGAAATGGGAAAAATGGACTCACTGAATACAAAAGGAAGTTAATTGGGAAGTTTTCCTTCCACCAATAAAACGATCAGTATTAAAACTGCTAGAATTGAGTGGAAATTATCAGAAATTTCTACCAAGTGTTACCAATGTGTCAAGGCGTTTCTGTGGACAGTGGACTGTCACAAGGCATTTGACATCATGAAAGCTGTGTTAAGCACTGGCCCAGTATTCACCACTCCTAATTATGCAAAGACATTCAAGTTGGCTATCGATGCAATTGATGTGGGTGTCAGAGCTCTGTGCTTGCAGGCTGATGATAAGTTAAAAAGACATGCCAGTCATATGCATTAGCAGAAATATTTGATTTTTGAGACGGAGAGTTTGAGCCTATTCTTCATGTAACAAAATTGTAATGTTTATATTTCCAGTAACATTTCTGAGACAATCATATACACTGTTCATAACCCATTGAAACTCGTGGAGAAATTTAAGAACGAAAATTCTGAACTGAATCAGACAGAGCTTGTCGTAACAGCCAGCCAATTTGAAAACTGTTCATTTGGCAGTTGAGCACATTTGATTGCTGATGCATTGTCGAGACTTGAACAAGAAATGGAAACGCTCGGTGGCAAGATTAAAACAGTTTACAAAAAGTAGCTTAGTGCATGTTTTCATTATTATTGTCAATATAATGTATGTTGGTGTTGTCATGTACCAACAGTGTAAGATGAAGGGGAGTTAAAATGAAGTCATATTTGAGTGTTGATGGTTCACGTTTTTAAGGTGGGAGGTGTGGTGACGCTACTCCTTTAACAAGATTATACTGTCCTTGTTTTTATTTCAGGGGGTTGGAAAAGACAGAGGTTCCGAAAGCTCTACGTTTGAAGGGCTTTCGAGACAATTTGATTACAGCTAACAGATGCTGCCTCAGGAAACGTTTAAAAACAATTTTAATACAAAATAACTTGGACCCTGAAAGGAGAGTGTTCAGGTCTCCCAGTTCAGCTTTCCTCTGGTTTGGTTAGGTTTTAACAAAGCAGATTTGTGAACCTGCTGCACGCAAAGAAGCAGATCCCTGCTATTCCCGCTCTGTCAAACAGCTCTCATATTATAACCTATGTGGACTTGTACATTTCTTGCCAAGGCATGTTTATGCAAATTGTCATACGTAAATGGTAAAGCATAATTAAGTTGGGATAGTCTGTTGATATTCGGACTGGTCAGGTTATTCTATATTCTCTTCTCATTAGTTTGTATTGCATTCAGTAATATTGAAAATACATTCTGTTGTGTTTAAAATTAAGTGGCTGTGCAAAACTCCTGGCATATCCACTCTACATCTTTTAAAAATAATTATCAAAGTTAGGGTCTGGGCTACATTCTTGAAATATTTCAAGTCCCAGCTTTCAGATCATTGGCCAGTCCTCTCACATTCCTATGTACTAGCAGCATTGTAAGGCTGAATGTTCTCCACCATTTCCTGCATAACAGGCATGTGAGATTAAATTGCTCCAATTGCTGAGTCAAACGCCCTAACACCGGAATAGTCTCAATAATGTTCCTATTTAAATCATTTGCAGAGGTGGATAGACTGCTATAATGCAAGTGGAATTGTGAATGTTTATGAACATTTTGCAACCATTGGTGACCAGCCCACTTCTGACTTTATGATGGAAGAAAGACCATTGATGTTACAGCTGCTGTCAGCGCACTGTGCCTCGTGGATGCCCAGTTCCATTTGCTCGATTCTTCTGAAATAGGTAAAGGTAATGCCACATAGCGCAGTGAGCGCTATTTCAATATGAGGCTTAGACCTTATCATCACCGGGAATGTGTGTTGAATGCTCCACCAGCCAGTTTTAGGGACAGATGCAGCTGTGACAAATCGTTTGCTGAGAATATTTCCCCCCTTGTTAGTTTGCTCATCACTTCCCACGGGCTATTGCTAAGTATTTGAGGCCTCACCCTGCTGATTCCGTGGTGGGTCTATGGAGGCACCCTTGGTGATGGTCAGTGAAGTCCCACATTCAAAGTGCGTTCGGTGAAGGACTCTCTCTTAATTACATGAAGACAAGCTGAGGTTGGAAATTGATGTCTTTTAGTTTAAGTTGTATCAGATCCTCTGTCGCAAAGAAATGTAAATGTAGAAAAAATATATTCAAAATCTTAACTGTCTAAAGAGACTTCGAAACAGTGTTTCCTTCTTTCTGTAACGGGATTTCTGGAGTAATTGGGTGTGTCGAAATGTTCTAGAAACCATCACTTTTTATGAATCTGGGTCTGTGTTTGGAAGGGAGTGTTTCTTGTGTTTTACATCACAATTTTGTAAGTAATTCAGAACTTTCCATCGGTATTTCAACTTCAATAAATCTCTGAATGCAGTAACACGTTTGAAATTCTCACAAGGGTCCTCAATTGGTAAATTTGCTTCCAGACTGATGTATCATTTATTTCTTTTTCCTTCTTCACAGTTAATGTGTTGACGATCTACGTCCTGCTTTATAAAGATACTGGATTGTCTCCATGCGTCAGACGTTACCTGGGGGCCATGTCAGTGGCAGATCTACTGGTCATAATTCTCGACCTGATACTGAGACACATACCCATTGTTTATCAGATACCGTTAAATTTCATTTTGGACATCCCATTGTGTAATATCCACGCCTTACTGCTTTATTCAGCCACTGACTGTTCTGTCTGGTTCACTGTCAGTTTCACCTTTGATCGCTTTGTGGCCATTTGTTGCCAGAAGCTAAAAATTAAATACTGCAGTAAGGAAAATGCCGCCGTGGTTCGAGGAATAGTGACTGTGCTCAGCTGTTTAAAGAACATTTTCTGGTATTTTATGCTCACACCTTGGTATGTGCAGGGGAACGACCCCTGGTTTTGTGAGGTAACAGATGGTGTCGTTTATTCCCGTGTGTGGGTCACAATCGAGTTCGTCCACCATATCATAACCCCGGCTCTACCATTTCTCCTGGTTCTGCTGCTTAATGTATTCACCGTCAGATATATTTTAGTGACCAGCAAAGCCCGCAGAAGACTCCGAGCTCACAGCAATGGGGACGCTCAGTCTGACACAGAAATGAAAAATCGAAAACAATCCATCATTTTACTGTTTGTGATCACAGCCAATTTCATCATTTTGTGGTCAATATTCATGATGTATTCTATATGGTACCGGATGGATGATTTGGGTTATAAGTCTATGTTTTTCCATGGCTTTGTGCAGGAATTGGGCTTCATGCTGCAGCTCCTGAGTTGCTGTACAAGCACCATTAGTGACTCCTCAAACACTCAAGCAGTCCATGCCCAAATGCAACAAGACATAGTCAAAATCGAGGCTTGGGCTGACAAGAGATGAATAAATTTGCACCTCACAAGTGCCATATAATGACCATTCCCAACAAGACAGAATATAACTATTGTCCCTTTATATTCAATGGCATTATCATCAGTGAATATCCCACCATCAATGTCCGGGGGGAAGGTTAACATTGACCAGAATCTGAACAGGACTAGCCACGTAATATAGTGGCTACAGAACAGGTCAGAAACAAGGAATCCTGCAGTGAAGAACATTCTCTGAATTCACCAAAGTCCATCTACAGGGTTCAAGTCAAGAGTGTGATGGAATATTCCCTGCTTGTTAGGATGAATGAAACTCCAACTTCACTCAAGGGGCTTGACATCATCTAGAACAGAGCAGCCCACTTGATTGGCACCATGTCAACAAATATTCACTTCCTTCCTTCAGCATCAATGCTTAACGGCAGTAATGTGTACTATCTACAAAATGCACTGGAGATGAAGTTCCTTAGACAACTGCTTCCAATCCCACAACCCCCATGACCTATAAGGACATGGACAACAAATACATGGGAACATCAACACTCACTCACCATCATCTCTTGGAAATACATCACCATTCCTTCAGTGTGGCTGGTCAAAATCCTGGAACTCCCTTCCAAACAGCATTGTGCATCTGCGCACACTAAATGGACTGCAGTAGTTCAAGAAGACAGCTCACCACCACCTTCTCAAGAACAACCAGGGATAGGCAATAAATGCTGATCCAGCCAGCAGTGGCACCACTAGCAGAGGCCGTTAATGAGGCTGCATCCATAGGAAGAGAGTGCCTCAAATCTAACGTGCCCTTGAAGGGAGGTGAGTTTTCTACAGGGGCAGCTGGTACCACAGAGGCAGGCCCTTTTAGAATGGAAGGTTTAGGCAGCACAGCCTTGGCTGCAGGTGTTGTCGTTGCCAGTGGAAGATTGCTCAATAGGCCATAGAGTAGCTATTAAGGAGGGACCATCTAAGAACCCTTTGAAAAGCCAGCCATTTGGCATAGCCTAGTGACCAAACATAACATGTTCCCGCACAAGGGCAAGATTTTATGGGGCTCTTGTATCACAGTGGTAATGTCCCTATTTCTGAGCCAGAAGCCCTGTGTTCAAGTCCCACCTGAGGTATGGAATAGCAGCTCTGAGCAGATTAATGAGAAAATACCCCTAAATTCACATACAGAAGGAAAAAGAGTAGCCAATCTGTTAGCTTACTCCATAAACTTGTGACGCCTTTTGCATTACATCATTACACTCCAGACAATAAGGTGCAATCTTCTGGGAGAGGGAAAATATAATAATCAAAATTCCAAAGCTAATCAGAAAAATGTGGAAATCTCTTCTTTCTTCCTGGCATCAAAAGTAATCCAAGAGACTAAACTGACCGTGACTTATTACATTATTTAGTATCTACCACAAACATGATGCAATCCTAGTCCTAACTGGGTAATAGGCTGGCTCTACCTTGAAGATATACAGCAAATTAACTTTCACTCTATAATCAGGCAACACAGTCCTTTTAACATCTGCTCAGTAGGAAAGGAAAAACTGACTGGGGGCCAATTATTGTCTTCCCTTATAAAATATATACCACACACTTGGCCTTTCCTCTTAACTGCTCCAGTTAAAAGAATTTTGTAGTTACATTACAGATTCAATGATGATGACTCGGTGTGTACTCTCTGAAGTATACAGATCTGGGTCTTTCTGCCTATCTGGCTGATTAAGTTGTTTTCCAGAGGATCATTCATATGGTTCATACACAGCAAATCCTGAACCTTTTCCAAAGCCTCAGTATTTCACCCAGCACATGACCAAAACTGGACACGGCATTTTATATTAGGCTGAAAAACACTCTTGTGCAAAAACAAAAATGGCATGTTTTGCTTCAGAATTACAGTCCTATGAATACTACCTGATGCCTTATTTACATTGGCTAATCTCACATGATTGGTTGCTGCAATGGTTTCCATGATGTGGTGATTGAAACTATCAAGTTGACATTTACTTGGAAACTGATTTGCTAGTTAAAAGAATAAGATGCATCAATATAAGGGAACTCGTGATTGGAAGAAGGCTGAATCTGTTAAATAACAAGTGTTTGCAATCTAAAAGTAATTTTATTCTCAGCTTTCCATTGCATTGATTCCTGTTTCCTGATCTTCCGTACTTGTTTCCTTCCCTTGATTTTATCAAGGAAAAGATGGAAATGCTGGGATGGTTTGATCTATAACTATTATTTAAAACTTTTGCTTGTTTTCTTATTTCATACTTTTTGCCTTTCTTGGTTTCTCTATCAGATGAATCAGTCTGCATTTTTTGAATGTCACTTAACAAATTGATTTGAAGTAGTCTTAATGATTGGAGGATGTTGAGTTAAAATAGTTATTGATACAACTCATTTATGACTTAAATTCCACAATCCTTTGTGCTATTTTAGTTGCTTCAATCTAGATTCCACTGATCCAGGCAGAAATTCTAGGACCTAACATCTTCTAGGTTTACCAATGAGCCAGCATGACCCAGCTAAGTATATTGTGTTCAATTCAGGACACCACACTTCAGGAGTGCAGTGTAGGCTTTGTAAAGAGTACAGAAGAGATTTACAAGAATGGTTCCAGGGCTTAATGATTATACTTATGTCGATAAATTGAAGAAGCTGAGATTTTTTTCTTTATAACGGAGGAGTCGAAGAGGGAAATTAGGGCACACGTTTGAAATCCTGAAGGGTTTACGTGGAGTAAATATGGACAAACTATTTCTAATAGTTGAAGGGTTGGTAAACAGAATGCACAGGTTTAAGATGATTCACAATAGAAACATGAGGAAAACTTGTTTAGAATTCAGAACATACTGATAGGATGATCGATCCCTTCAAAGGGGAACAGATAACTATTTCAAGGAGAAACAAAATACAGGAATCCAGAGAATTACAATGGAATAGGACAAACTGAATTGTTCTTTGAAACAGCAGGCAGATTTGATAGGTCAAATGTCATCATTTTGTGCTGTCCTATTCCACCATTTAGTGACTTGAAACTTCTGAAAGACTGACATGGCATCTGAACGTGCAAAGTGTGGTCTTTGATGGACAATGCAGATTTTTGAACTAAAGCCCCAGTTAATCTTTTTCTCACAGTAAGGAGCACAGAACTGTACAAACTATGAAGTAGGATAATGGACTGCTGCTTTGGCAATCTATTGCATTATAATTATGGAATCAAATTCTTGACTTTGAGACATACATGTTTTAAAAATGACTCATTATACTTGAAGCTTCCTCCTTAAACTGTGTGGGCGGCACGGTGGCACAGTGGTTAGCACTGCTGCCTCACAGCGCCAGAGACCTGGGTTCAATTCCCGCCTCAGGTGACTCTCTGTGTGGAGTTTGCACGTTCTCCCTGTGTCTACGTGGGTTTCCTCCGGGTGCTCCAGTTTCCTCCCACAAAAAAAATGTGCAGGCTAGGTGAATTGGCCAAGTTAAATTGCCTGTAGTGTTAGGTGAAGGGGTAAATGTAGGGGAATGGGTCTGGGTGGGTTGCGCTTCGATGGGTCGGTGTGGACTAGTTGGGCCGAAGGGCCTGTTTCCGCACTGTAAGTAATCTAAACTGGCTTTAAATTGTATGATATCTTTACGACTTAGGCATTTTGCACAAGTATTTTCACAAAATTTTAAACTTTTCAATGTGAAAATGATTCCTTTAGACTGCCAGTATTAAAATAATGTGACTGATGAAAGATTCAGAAAGAATTACATTAAAAAACATATCAGACCATGGGCTGAACCTTATCAGAAAATGGCTAAGTGTCATTTTCAGTGAGTTTCATGGAGGGTTTCACTCCATGATGTCTAGCAAGTTTTTTTGCTCTATTGTCCCAAACTTGCTTCACTAACTAGACATCACAACCCTTTAGCAACTCACTAACACTAGCCCGGCTCCACCTCTTGTCCCAGGTGGAAGTACTTCTGATTTCTGGGATATCGTGGGATCCCTGGCACGGCCACCATATTCAACAGACTGTCATGCACCCAGTCAAATGCAGTCAGACTGGAGCTACCCTGCACAGTTTGAGACATTTTCTCTAAACAGAGCAAACAAAGGAAATTGGTACTGCGCTTTGCAGGGACCTGGAGATCCTTGTGTATGGGGGGTGTCACTTTCCTTTCCTCTCAGGATGGCAGAGAAGGTCACGACATGAAACTTTTCCAGCCTGTTCCAAGATTTCCACCTGGATCCGTGTGGTCCCAGTCATCCGGAGAAAATCCAGCAAAATTACATGAAGGTCAATGACCTGCACTTGGCCAAGATAAGTGCCACCATCTTGCCTCTGTTATCTCACACTCACTTCATCTCTGCTCCTGTAACCAGCTACCCCAAAGACTCATGCTCTACTACTCCCACTATCCACACGACATCACGAAAAAGTTGGAGGCATTGGCTACCGCAAAGGCAAAAGATCTTGACAACATTCCAGCAATAAACTTAAGACTTGTGCTGCAGAACTTGCCGCTCCCCTCAACAAGCTCTTCCAGTACAAAACTGGCATCTACCCGGCAATATGGAAAATTACCCAGGTATGTCCTGTACATAAAAAGCAAGACAAATCCAACCCAGCCAATTACCATCCCATTGATCTACTCTTGATCAGCAGTAAAGTGATGGAGGGTGTCATCAACAGTGCTATCAAGCAGCATCTGCTCAGCAATAACCTGCTCAGTGACACCCAATTTGGATTCTACCAGGGCCTTTTAGCTTTTGACCTCATTTACAGCCTTGGTCTAAACATGGACAAAAGAGTTGAATTCCAGAGGTGAGGTGAAAGTGACAGCCCTTGACATCAAAGCTGCATTTGACCAAGCGTGATATCAAGGAGCCCTAGCAAAACAGAAATCAATGGGTATTGGGGGAAAACTCTCTACTATTGGCACATGGGAAGATGGTTATGATTGTTGAAGGTCAGTCATTTTAGCCCCAGGACATCTCACATGAGTTCCTCAGGGTAGTGTCTTAGCATCTTCAGCTGCTTCATCAACGACCTTCCCTCGATCATAAGGTCAGGAGTGGGGATGTTCGCTAATGATAGCGCAATGTTCAGCATCATGCATGACTCCTCAGATACTGAAGCGGTCCATGTTCAAATACAATAAGTGCTGAACAATATTCAGGCTTGGGCTAACAAGTGACAAATAACATTTGTGCCACACAAATGCCAGGCCATGACTATTGTTGCCCTGTTCATCTTTAAACAAGTTGCAGACAACTCTGACCAGAATGTTAGAATGAATTTGCCCAGGAGTCCCACACTATCAAAGCTGTCAAATCAATATGAACACAAAATGGTATCAAAGCAAAACATTTGCACTTTATTAGGAATAAAATTACAATAATCTTTACTACTAAACATACTATCCTTAAACCTATTTGGCCCCTTAAAGTTACTTCCTGAGTCTCTTGTAAATTTACATTGTGGCTTTTGCTGTGGCTCTGTCTCTGGGTCTGTGAAGCTGCTTTCTCTCTCTCTCTCTCTCTCTTTGGATGGTCAGGTGGTCTCTGCTTCTTGCCATGTTGGTCTCCTCGGAAGGCCGCCAAAAGATACAATAAATCAGCCTACAGGTGTGCTCTGATTATGTATCTTTTTCGATGACTGTCTAACACTTTCTACAGTACTGGTTAATCAGGAGAAACGGTTAGCAGTTCGAAACATTTGAAGTGCGTGTTATCCTTTGCTTCTTTATGCAGCAGGACCCGGTCCCTTTCTGTCACGGCCCTCATTTGATCGGTGGCTAAACTGTTAGGGATATATCTGTCCAGAATAACTGTTGTCTATTACATCATACTGATATAAATAGCACCTGGCATTTTGTCTGGTGTGACTTTTGTGACTTGAGAATTTTACTCAGCCAATATACGCAGAATACTTTGCTGTTTACTGAGATCAAGTTGAGCCAGTGAAAAAGTTGAATTGGATCAGAATTGAGGGACTGCCACGCGTTTCTCGGATCAGTACTTAGGTAGTGCAGCACTGTCAGACAATCAGTAATGAAGGAATGTCTCATTGTAAGAAGGCTAATTTGAGTGAGGCAGTGCTTCAGCGTCAGAGGGTCCGACTGAAGCAGTGCCTCTTTGACAGAGGTATAACCTGAGGCAATGCCTCCTGAGAGAGTGGCAGTCTGAGGCAGTGTCTCACCATGAGATGACCAGCTCGAAGCACTGACTCACCATCAGACGGTCACCCTAAAGCTGTACCTCACCTTCAGAAAGTTGGCCTGAGGCAGTGCATCACCGCCAAAACGTCAGCTTCAGGCTGTGCTTCACCAAAACATGGTCAGCCAGAGACAATGCCTCTTTGCCAGAGGGCCATCCTGAGGCAGAGACTTAACGTCAGAGGGACAGTGCAGCACTATAAGGGAGAATTGGGGTATTGTAGCTCGGGCAGTGTAACACGCAATGGGAGAGTTGGAGCAGAGCAACACTAAACAAGAGAATTGGCGAAATGTAGCACTAAATGCGAGAATTGGGGCAGTGTTGCACTCAGTGGGAGAATTGGGGCACTGTAGCACTAAATGGGAGATTCGGCACAGTGCTTCACCTAATGGAAGAATTGGTGCAGTGCAGCACTAAACTGGCGATTTGGGGTAGTGCAGCACGAAATGAGAGAATTGGGCCGGTATCATACGAAGTGGAAGAATTTGGTCAGTGTAGCAACATATGCGAGATTTGGTGCAGTGTTGCACTAAATGGGAAAGTTGGGGCAGTTTAGCACTGAATGGAAGAATTGGGCAGTGTGTGTCTAAATGGGATAACTGGGGTAATGTTGCTCTAAATGGGAGAATTTAGACAGTATAGCACTAAACGGGAATTTTGGGGCAGTGCAGCACGAAACGGGAGAATTGGTGCAGTGCCCCAATAAATGGGAGAATTGGTGCATCCTCCAAAAGTGCCCAAATATCTCACTACTGACACCATCAAAACCTCATTACAAAGAGGCACTGGCTGAGTATCCGTCCTCTGATAATCATGCAGTTCCCAGTGCATGAATAACATGAGGACAGAAACGAGGGTTGCCATATTGTATGAGGCCAGAGGCAGATAAAAACACTGTCAGAGGGCCAGCATCGAGTGAGTAAACTCCCCTCCTGTGTGAGGGCCACAACCGCAGACGTTTCTCATTCACAGAAATTCTGTTTGGCACGAGAGAATAAAAGAATGACCTCAAGATCAGTGGATCAGCGCTCTGGGTATTGCAGCTCGATTATAGGTGCACCCCTGGAATGTCAGTCACATGGCAGTGCCTCACCATCAGAGGGTCAACCTGGGGTCATACTTCACCATCAGAGAGTCAGCCAGAAGTAGTGCCTCACCGTCCGAGGGTCAGACTGAGGCAGTGCCTCATCGTCAGAAGGTCAGCTTTGACGTAGTGCTTCAGCGTCAGAGGGTCAAACTGAGGCAGTGCCTCTTTGCAGAGATTGAAGCTGAGGAATTGTCTATTAAGAGTTAGCCTAACGCAGTGTCTCACCGTGCGATGAACAGCTCCTTTGCAACATTCCTCCGACTTACGAATTCCATGCCTGTGTTCTCCCATTTTCATATACTTTTACTACCACCCTGCACAAATTCTCTTATTTACTGATGCCATGTACCAATTCTCCAATTCCCTGTTACCAAACACAAATTCCCCCATTTAGTGATGTCATGAACAAGTTCTCGACGCAGTGTTGCGCTTCACCAGACATTAGTGAAGCCCTAGCCCAATTGTCCCATTTAGGAATGTCCTACTCTAAATCTCACATTCAGTATTGGCCTTCAGCAATTCGCCCATTTACTGCTACACAGCACCCATTTTTCCATTTCATCCTACTCTGCACTAATTCTCCCATTAAATACTACACGCTCCAATTCTCCCATTTAGTGCAACACTGCCAAAGTTCTCGCATATAGTGTCAGAATTAGCTCTTTTTTTCATGGAATCCGTAAGTCGGAGAAATTTTAACGGCGCAGTAAAGTGGAGATTCGATGCAGAGCACAAATAAATTAAAACAATTTGAGTAGGGCACCATTATGGGCAAACTCTATGACAGGGAATACTTAAGTTGCAGATCAGGTACAGTTCACCAGAAAAGGCGGGATTTGTGCAGGATCGGTATTGGGAATTTGATACAGGTGACGCGAAAAGTTGACAAGCCTGACACTAAATGCAAGAATTGGGGCATTGTAGCACTAAATGGAAAAAATTGGAGCGTTTAGCATTAAATTTGAGAATTCGTTCATGTTAGGATGAAATGGGAGAATGGGCGCAGGGTAGCACTAAATCGGAGAATTAGGGAAGGTCAACACTGAGTAGGAGAATGAAAGTAGGGCACCCCTATATGCGACAGTTGGAGTGGGTCATCAGCCAATATTTGTTAAAGGGCAACACTGAGTGTAGAAATTGTTCAGGAAATCAAGAAATAGGGAATTGTTGTTGCGCAACAAGAATTGGTAAAATTGATGCATGGTCTCATTAAATAAGATAATTAGTGCAGGGTCTTAATAAGAGCACATGTAAATCGGAGAACACAGGCATGGAATCCGTAAGTCAGAGAAATGTTGCAGAGGTGCATCACTTTACTCCACGTGGGGCACCACTAAATGAAAACAGACATTGAGCAGGGTACCATTGTGTTGAAGATGTGTACCAGAGTAAAAGAGAGAATTTGGGCAAGACAGCAATGATTTGGATGCAAGCATAAGAGGTACGGTTATTTCGTTTGCAGATAACACCAAAATTGGAGGTGTAGTGGACAGCGAAGAGGGTTACCTCAGATTGCAAAAAGATTTTTATCGGATGGGCCAATGGGCCGAAAAGTGGAAGACAGAGTTCAATTCAGATAAATGCGAGGTGCTACCTTTGGGAAAGCAAATCTTAGCAGGACTTATACACTTAATGGTAAGGTCCTAGGAAGTGTTGCTGAACAAAGAGCCCTTAGAATCCAGGTCCATACCTCCTTGAAAGTGGAGTCGCAGGTAGATAGGATAGTGAAGAAGGCGTAGATATGCTTTCTTTTATTGGTCAGAGTATTGAGTACAGGAGTTTGGATGTCATGTTGAGACTGTACGGGACATTGGTTAGGCCACTGGAGGAATATTGTGTGCTATTCTGCTCTCATTCCTATCGGAAAGTTGTTGTGAAACTTGAAATGCTTTAGAAAATATATACAAGGATGTTGCCAGGGTTAGACCATTTGAGCTATAGAAAGAGGTTGAGCACGCTGGGGCTGTTTTCACTGGAGCTTCGGAGGCTGAGCGATGACCTTACAGAAGTTTAAGAAATTATGAGGGGCATGGATAGGATTAATGGACAAAGTTTTTTTTTCCCTGTGGTGGGGAAGTGCTGATCCAGAGGGCATAGGTTTAGGGTGAGACGGTAAAGATTTAAAAGAGACCAAAGGGGCAACATTTTCACACAGCAGGTGGCACATGTATGGAAAGAGCTGCCAGGCGAAGTGGTGGAGGCTGGTACCATTGCAACATTTAAGAGGTATTTGGATGGGTATATGAATAGGAATGGTTTGGAGGGATGTGGGAAGGGTGCTGACAGGTGGGACGAGATTGGGGTGGGGTACCTGTCGGCATGGACGGGTTGGATAGAAGGGTCTGTTTCCATGCTGTACATGTCTCTGACTCTATGACTCTGTCACAATACTCAATACTGAGAGTGAGTGAAATGTATCAATAAATGGGACAATTGGGATGTGGCATCACTAATAATTAATGGAGGGCAACACTGAGTGGAGAGCTTGTTCAGGAAATCGGGAAACGGGGAAATTGATATTAACAAGAATGAATTGGAGACTTGGCGCATGGCGTCAGTAAATAAGAGAATTTGTGTACATGTAAATGGAAGATCACGGCATGGAATCCGTAAGTAGTTGAAATCTTGCAAAGGAACTGGAAAGTGGAGATCCAATGCAGGGCACACTAAATGATCACAATTTGTGCAGGGGATAATTATGTGGAAATGTGTGTCATGAAATACCTAAATGGGAGAGTTGGTACAGTTCACCACCAAATGTGGGATTTGTGCTGGATTGGCTTTGGGAATTTGATACAGATGACGCCAAAATGAGAGAATTCTGACACTGAATGTGAGAATTGGGGCAGTGTAGCATTAAATTAGAGAATTGGGGTGTGTAGCATTAAATTGGAGAATTGGGATCTGTCGCATTAATGGGAGAATTGGTGCAGAATCGGATGAAATAGGAGAAAATGTGCACTGTAGCATTAAATGGGAGAATTATGGATGTTCAATACTGAATGGTAGAATTCGAGTAGGGCACCCCTAAGTGGAACAAATGGGCTGGAACATCAGCCTATATTTGGTGTTGGGGAAACTGAGTGGAGAACTTCGTCAGGACATCAGAAAATCGGGGAATTGTTGTTGGGGAACAGTGAATTGGAGAAATTGTGCATGGCATCAGAATATCAGAGAATTGGTACAGGGTGGTAATAAGCTCACATGTAAATTGGAGAACACAGGCATGGAATCCGTAAGTCTGAGAAATATTACAAAGGAGCAGTAAAGTGGAGATTCGATGCAGGGCACCACTAAATAAATCAATTTGAGCAGTACAACATTATGTCGAAAAAGTGTGTCAAGGAATAACTGAATGGGAGAGTTGGTACAGTTCGCCGGCAAAGGCAGGATTTATACAGGATCGGTTTTGGGATTTTGATATAGGTGACGCCAAAATTAGATAATTCTGGCACTAAAAGGGAGAATTGGGACATTGTATCACGAAATGGGAGAATTGGCGTGTTAGCATTATATGCGAGAATTGGTGCAACATAGGATGAAATGGGAGAATGGGGGCAGTGAAGGACTTAATGGGAAAACTGGGGAATGCCAGTACTGAATGGGAGAATGACAGTAGCTCACCTGAGTATTCCAGTTGATAACCAACCTGATATTACATAGGGAGACGCTTAATGTCTGTCCAGCTATCCCACACATTACCACACTTGCCGGTAACAGATCAGAAAGAGTCCATCCTTTACTCTCAGCGACTAGTTAGATAATGTACCTGACAAAATTATAACATCTTTACCCTTTTCCCCGCTCTTTCTGAGTAAGCGTTACCCACAGAGGCGAATTATGTGCAGAGATCAGGTACTAATTCTGTACCCAGCCATTGCCTATGCCTATCCTGCAGCTCCTCGAATCTTCTTGGCGTTTCCATTACTCACCTCACTAACACCACTGATTTAGCTGCTTTTACCACTTCTTTTCCCACTGGGCTTTTCGTTAATGACCAGCCCAATGACATTACGTGTCCCACGTCCTGGCAGAGTAAACACGTTTTCCTCGTGCCCTTCTGAAATCACTGGCACTGAAATTTTCTGGTTCCCACTCCATGACATTTTAAACACTTGAGGCCTTTCGCCTCCTTTTCACACTCTTCGGCTTCTTTTTCATTCTGTGCTGTACTCTTACCAGTGCTCTTGACTTTTGGTTCCTTCTCCCAAATTCTGTCCTTCATGGAAGCTTTTCTAATGCACCAACAGATACTTACCTAATAATTCTCCTTTCGTTCTAACTTCCTGATGTTTCTGTCCCTACACATTAATTCTTATCATCTCTGGAAGTGGGTTTTTGCATCTTGCAGAAGAATAATCTCTCGTATAGCCTCAAAGGAACTGTCCACTTTTTAAAGCACGCACCCATCTATAAAAATGACTATGTTTAATGCTTTCGAACTAAGTCTGACCTGGTTCGTTCTTAATATTTATGAGCAACTGTATATGTGCTTCTGTTACCAATTCATAAGCGCTTAAAATGCCATGTTTCATCTGTTCATAATCTCTGATCCCTCATCTGACAGTGCGCCAAGTACCTCACTAGCTCTGCCTGTCAGTTTATTAGGATCTAGCGTTACACATAAATCTTTGGACCAGTCCATTTGCCCAGACAATTTGTCACATGAAGCAAAGAACACTTCAAAGTATTTCTCATCAAAATGCGGCAGAATTTTAACAAATTTCTGACTGTAAACGTTCTCTTTTAATGTCTATCATGTTAACATGCCTTGGCTGACTAAATGGCAACTTCTCCCTATGTTTGCGCAGCTGAAAAACGTCTCTCTCTTTCTTTCTAGTTTCTTTCTGGAAATTTCGCTTCTCTCTTTCTATCTCTCTGCCTTTCTCGCCCGTTTCTTCTCTATCTTTTGCTCAACCAAGAGCATTCGCCCTCTTTTCCCACTCTCTCCCCTTCTTATCTCTCTCTGTTTATCTTCTAATACCTTTTCCTCAATTATATTTTCGCATTGTTTCTACCTTTATTGCACTTGCCTGTCTCTCTGATGCACCGAAGTAATTCCAGCTTTAGTTTTCTCCTTGGTTTCACCCAAATCGAACTTCTTTGCTAATTCTAAAAATATGGTATTTTTCTTTCGTATTTCAGCGATAAAGAGAGGATTTGTACAGCATCGGTAATTTGTGGAGTTCATGCAGGCACGCCAAAATTAGTGAAGTCTTACAACATACTATGAGGGAGGAGATTTGTTGCAGGGATATACTAAATGGAAGAACTGGTGCAGAGTGGAGCTAAGTTAGTGACTTGAGGCAGGGCACTATTAA
>NC_057717.1:8835384-8838974 GCF_004010195.1 Chiloscyllium plagiosum | reverse complement strand
ACATCTTATCAACCGTCAACTGAAACAGTTTTCCAGTAATTTCTCTTCCTTAGTTCTAATCTCCCACTGATTCTCATTTTCAGCAGTTACTTTGTCTCATAATATTTCTGGACGATTTTCAGTTTCTCCTAAGTGTGGTGTGGGACAGAGATAGCTTCCGCCATCGTTTGAATGCATCAGAGCTCTGCACTTGGCAGATGTTTAACATGGAAAACCCACTCGAGCTTCAAAAGTTGTCGCATCAAAATAGTTCAATGAAACTGTTACTTCATGGGCATCAATAGCATGAAGTTACAGGTTATGTTGAGAGCGGTGACAGAAAACTGTAACACCCCATTTCTAATCAAACTGGTTACACGCCTTGCAGCCGCAGAAGTCCAGGTAAAGCAAGAATACGTTTGCGATCGAAATACTTGGAATTGGAAGACTGACAGGATCAGAACTTCAACCAGAACTATCTGGATGGTTTACTCAGAGACAGCACTGACGCAATGCTGAAGACTAGGGAAAGCTGGTAGGGGACAGCTTTGCTGAGAGAAGGAATTTTGAAATATAAATTACCTCAGGACAAAATGGGGCCACGGTTGTTATAAAAAGGTTGTTCCTCCTCATTTAATTGCAAGTGAAGTGTAATAGATCGATGGAATAAAAATGAAGCATGTGAACGAAACTGAATACAATGGTTTCCATCTTTCCAAAATATCGATAACAGAAAAAGTGACTGTGTTCAGAATAGTTTGGAGAGTCAATAAATGGACAGAGACTAACTTACCAGGAACACTAACAAGAGCGAGGATGGGATAGTAACCTGCCTGAATAATCATCAGTACACCTTCAATACGTGATGGTATCCATTTCCAAAAATGAAAAACCAAGTACACACCATAGGATAAACTTCTGTCGATTGTTTGACCATTCCATTCTATGACTCTGAGCGTCTCGTACATTTTCCGAACATCAATGGTTCTCAGAATCGGATCCATTTTATAATATTCCATTCTGTTGTTCTCTGATTCTGATCAATTATTGGAACATCTCATCTTTTGTTGTTCTCAGATTCTGAATTTACCCTTTCTGCTCATTCTGTGCACGTTGAAGATTACTCCACCGTGGGGACGACAGGTTAATGAATTCAAAGTATTCCCTTATTAATGGAACAAAGGAACCACTCTAGTGACACAGTTAGGATCCATGGAGACTGACATCATTCAGTCTCTGAACATCCATCTCCGGTTAACTCCTTTCAGTACAACCTTAATACATCACAATTGTACTTGGTTCGAGTAGAATGCTTTCATCGCCTGCTATTGGCCATTTGGTCCAGCTCCAATTCCTCTAATAATTTTAAAGGTGAAGGAGAATGGTGATGTTTTACGTCACAGGGTCGAGTATATACTCATACATATCTCTCTGAAACCACGTTCAATAGAGCTAATCGAGAAATTCTTATGACACTGAAGTCTCCGTAATGAACTGCCAGGCTGAAAACGGACAATCTGAACATATGCAAGAAAGTGCGGATTTCTTCAGAATTTCCTCTCACAGCTCTAATAAGACAACGTTTTCTCTGCGGCACAAAGCAGAGAAAAAATACAGAAAACATCTTTTTGGACAGTGTATATGCATTGAAGTTGCAATTTGTCTGTTTTTTGGCTTCACTCCAGAAGTACATAATCCATTTATAATTACCTTCTTTGTTGAAATGGTAGATTAAAATATCAGAGACAGGTTGCATTTGTCATTAGTTAAGAAACGAAATAAATAAAAGGCAGTCACTGTGGAGTCACTCCAGCCATGAATATTCGTTATTTGACAGACAGTGTAAA
This sequence comes from Chiloscyllium plagiosum, assembly GCF_004010195.1. Lineage (NCBI taxonomy): Eukaryota > Metazoa > Chordata > Chondrichthyes > Orectolobiformes > Hemiscylliidae > Chiloscyllium > Chiloscyllium plagiosum. The sequence goes on along the minus strand of NC_057717.1, from coordinate 8,837,148 downwards.
GTAAAATGCATTGAAAGAATCCGAATACATTTAGGAGAAGAAACAACAAGTGACAATGTCAACAAGACAGGATAACTTCACTGGGTGGTGGAAGAATGATTTTATATACATTGTCAAATCAATATGTTTGACTGTTCATATGTGCACATAATACAAGAATTAACAACAGTGAAACAGTTCGCGAAGTTTTGATTGTGCTATACAGGAATATGAAACATTATTTCATTCTCAGAATGGTGTTATTTCCCCCTTTTCTCAACAATGCCGCTACCTCCGCGCCTTTCTGGGATTCCCTGCTCTCATCTCTCATTCCTATCAGGATGTGTGTTATAAATTTGTGCATCTCATGTACCGTCTTATTAGAAAGAATCCAGTTTCTACCAGCAAATGAAGATGTTGGCCTGCTGCGTTCCACCGGTAGCTGATGTCTGTCACTATATTTTTGATATACATTCTGGCTTTGCACCAAGAATGTGACCATGTTATTCTGTTGTACAAAATAGGTACAGAGGACCACTGCACTTGGGAATTGCCAAAATAAACAGAGACGTACATCTGCTTTTGCCTTTAATGTAGTTTTCTCTATTTTATACTTCTCCTCCTCCATATCTCTCTCTCTTTCGCGCCAATCATTTTTGCATGTTCCAACGCTCAAGTCCCGATCCTTCAGTTTAAAACTATTGCTCATATTTAGATGTGACACAATCATAATCACAAAGGTGTAAGGAGGAATTGGACAGAGTTAACGGGAAGGGATCATTGCAAAGAAGACTGTGGGGCATATTGACAGGATTTTCTCGTATAATTCGGAAGTACAGCTGAAATTCCTCACAAAGAATGAATATACTCAAAAAAGCATAACCATAATCAAGTGAGGATAAGGTTACGAAGCCTTAAAAGGAAATTAATGGAAAGAATAAAAACAAAAGTGAAAGCATGCAATGTGGTGAAGATTGTTGGGAATCAAAAGAATTGAGAAGACTTCGAAAGCTAGTGAATATTTACAAAAACAATTTATTTGGGAAGATAGGCGAAAATATGACAGTAAGTTTGTTAATAATATATTAAAAAACTGCAGGGTATTTTTACGCATAGAACAGGTTATTATTATGAAGTTGAAGGCGTGTTCTGTACCTTTCAGAGTGAGTGAAAGCTGTTTTGCACAAAGCGCTTGCAAGCATTTGTCATGTAACTGACTAGCTGTTGTAGAGTTTACTGGAAAATGGAAACATGTACCATTTGGCTGTTTTCACAACAGTTGGAGTTTAACCAATCCATTCTAATTGTGCCCCGGGATATAACGAATTTGAATTGACTACTTTTCACAACGTCGAAACTTTATTGCTGGAACAGCACAGCAGGTCAGGCAGCATCCAGGGAACAGGAGATTCGACGTTTCGGGCACAGGCCCTTCTTCAGGAATGAGCAGAGAGTGTTCAGCAGGAGAAGATAAAAGGTAGGGAGGAGGGACTTGGAGGAGGGGCGTTGGAAATGTGATAGGTGGAAAGAGGTCAAGGTGATGGTGATAGGTCGGAGTAGGATGGAGGCAGAGAGGTCAAGAAGAAGACTGCAGGTCAGGAAGGCGGTGCCGGGCTGGAGGGATCCGGCTGAGACAAGGGGGGGGGAGGGGGATGAAGAAACTGGTGAAGTCATAAATAGAGGCAGAGAGCTTCTTCAAGGAAGGCATCCTTGTAAGAGGAGGGAAGCCTTCACTGGAGCTTCTGAGTTCCCAAGCATGAGTGATGTCGTTCACCAGGAAGAGAG
>NC_057717.1:8823557-8835014 GCF_004010195.1 Chiloscyllium plagiosum | reverse complement strand
TGAGACAATCGGTTTAATTTCGGTTACTTGTGACTGGATAAATTAAAAGTGATAGAAATCGCTCTTAAAACTGCTAAAGAGGTTCTAGAGTTTGAAGAAGATTCTTAATTTGGGGAAGAAAGTGTGGAAGAGCAGAAAAGATCAAACGTTAGAATTATCAATGTTGTTCGAAAAGGGTTTGAACAAGGTCAAAACGAAAACTGAAATTTGAAAGGAGATTCTCAGGCACTTAGTTATGTCCGATAAACATTCAAGAGCAGTATGTTAGAAAAATTAAATTGCAATAGAATATAGAGTTAGAAGATAAACAGATGGGGAGAAGGAGAGAGGAAAATAAAAGTGAAACAGAGGAAAAGAAAATGTGGTAATATTCTTCGCTAAGCGAACGGAGAGACAGAATCAAGAGAAAGAGAGAGAATTTGAACTTCGTAAGTTGTGACTCAACCAGGAAAGTAAAATTAACAGGAAGCAGATTAAGCTGACGCTACCACATTTTGATGAGAATGATGTTGATGACTTTTTATTTCATTTGAAAAAGTACCTCAGCAGATGGAATTGTTGGATGACATGTAAGTAATGCTAGTTCAGTCTAAACTGCTAGGCAGAGCTCGTGAAGTATTTCCAGCACATTCAGATGAGGGGTCAATAGATAATGAAGTGGTCAACGAGGCTGTTCTAAATGCTTATAAATAGGTACCAGAAGCATAAAAACAGCGGTACAGAAACACAAAGAAGGAACTACGTCAGACTTATTTGACTTCGAAGATACTCAACAGTAATCTTGATAGATAGGTCCGATGAGACCCTTAAGGCTCGAAGAGCGATTATTCTGCTGGAGAAGTTTAAATGCTCACTTCCAGAGATGATAAGAATTCATGTTGTTTAAAAAACAGTTTCCGAAGTAAGAGGAGCAGCAGAGATTGCAGATGAATGTAGATGAGTTCATAAGGCAATATTTAAGACAAACAATTTGATCCCGAGAAGGATACAATTGAGAGAAGGGGATATCCTACACTACAAATCAATGAGTACAGAAAACTGATAATTGTTTACCAGAGGTTAGAAAAGGCCAAGGGTGTGAAAGAGAGGTGAAAGGCTTCAGGTATTTCCATTGATGTAAAGTGGGATAGGTAAGGTCACAGTGCTTCATTGATGTAAAGAAAGGCACTGTGCAAAAGATGCACCAAAATAAAATAAGCGTGTGGCATTGGTGAAATCGAGGAGCACTCAAGCAAGTGCACAGCCTAGGCGAGGGCTGGTTATGGAGTTAGCGCCAGATTTCTCTGAAGAATTCACCTCCTGCCTAACTCAGAAGGAATGGGGAGAAGGGAACGAAATTAGAATTTGAATAGATACAGGATCCACCCAGTCTCTAAGAATAATAAATGGCAATACTTGGAATATTTCTGACCAGTTACCAAAGAGAATTTTAATTTGTGGGTTCGATGTACATAAATTTAGCAACCCCATGAAAGATCAGGTTTGAGTGCCAACACAAGTCTGAGTTCGATATGCCTCAAACTGCGTTAAACAATAAAGAAGTTCATGAGGCGTGGGATAGATTACTGAAATGTCCGTCTCGGCAGCAAAGAGCCCAAATGAAATGTTTTGTTGCAGCAGTCTTAGAATATATTCAGGATTAAGATCGGGAGGACTAATACTATTGTGCATGAGGTGAATATAGGGAATGCTGTTCCGATTAAACAACCCTACAAGGTTAATGCTTTCAAAGCCACACAGGTCCAGAAGGAAGTGAATGTGAAGCTGGACAAAAGAATCATTCAGGGAGAAAGTGAGGACGTCAGATGCTGAAGGTCAGAGCTGAAAATGTGTTGCTGGAAAAGTGCAGCAGGTCAGGCAGCATCCAAGGAGCAGGAGAATCGACGTTTCGGACATGAACCCTTCTTCAGGAATAAGGAAAGTGTGCCAAGCAGGCTATAATGAAAGTTAGGGACGAGGGAGTTGGGGGAGGGCCGTTGGAAATACGATAGGTGAAAGGAGGTTAAGGTGAGGGGGATAAGGTGAGGATGATAGACCGGAGTGGGGGTGGAGGCGGAGAGGTCAGGAAGAAGATTGTAGGTTAGGAAGGTGGTGCTGAGTTCGAGGGTTGGGACTGAGAGAAGGTGGGGGAGGGGAAATGAGGAAACTGGAGAAATCCGAGTCATCCCTTGTGGTTGGAGGGTTCCTAGGCGGAAGATGAGGTGCTCTTCCTCCAGCCGTCGTGTCGCTATGGTCTGGCGATGGAGGAGTCCAAGAACCTGTATATCCTTGGTGGAGTGGGAGGGGGAGTTGAAGTGCTGAGCCACTGGGTGGTTGGGTTGGTTGGTCCGGGTGTCCCAGAGGTGTTCTCTGAAACGTTCCGCAAGTAGGCGGCCTGTCTCCCCAATATAGAGGAGGCCACATCGGGTGCAGCGGATGCAGTAAATGATGCGTGAGGAGGTGCAGGTAAATTTGTGGCGGATATGGAAGGATCCCTTGGGGCATTGGAGGGAAGTAAGGGGGGAGGTGTGGGCGCAAGTTTTGCATTTCTTGCGGTTGCAAGGGAAGGATCCAGGAGTGGAAGTTGGGTTGGTGGGGGGGTGTGGACCTGACGAGGGAGTCACGGACGGAGTGATCTTTTCGGAACGCTGATAGGGGAGGAGAGGGAAATATATCCCTGGTGGTGGGGTCCGTTTGGAGGTGGCGGAAATGACGACGGATTATACAATGTATATGAAGATTGGTGGGGTAGTAGGTGAGGACCAGTGGGGTTCGATACTGGGTGCGATTTGAGGGGCGGGGCTCAAGTGCAGAGGGGCTGGAAGTGGAGGAGATGTGGTGGAGAGCATCATCAACCACGTCTGGGGGGAAATTGCGGTCTTTGAAGAAAGAGGCCATCTGGGTTGTTTGGTTTTGGAACTGGTCCTCCTTGGAGCAGATGCGGCGGAGATGAACAGATTGGGTATATGGGATGGCGTTTTTACAGGGGGCAGGGTTGGAGGAGGTGTAGTCTAGGTAGCTGTGGGAATCGGTCAGTTCATAGTAAATGTCCGTGTTGATTCAGTCGCCCAAGATAGAAATGGAGAGGTCTAAAAAGGGGAGGGAGGATTCTGAGACAGTCCAGGTAAATTTGAGGTCGGGATGGAAGCTGCTAGTAAAGTAGATAAACTGTTCAATCTCCTTGTGATATCACGAGGCAGCGCCGATAGAGTCATCGATGTAGTGGAGGAAAAGGTGGGGGCTGGTGCCAGTGTAGCTGTAGAAGATGGACTGTTGCATTAATTCTTCGAAGAGGCAGGCGTAGCTGGGGCCCATGCGGGTGTCCATGGCTATTCTTTTGGTTTGGAGGAAGTGGGAGGATTGGAAAAATAAGTTGTTCAGAGTGAGGACCAGTTCAGTCAGTCGAAGGAGGGTGTCAGTGGATGGGTACTGATTGGTACAGTGGGAAAGGAAGAAGCGGAGGGCTTTGAGTCCTTCGTGATGGGTGATGGAGGTGTACAGGGACTGGACCGATTCCAGTGAGAATCATTCAACTGAGTCAAGTGAGTGGAGTTCGCAGATCGTCTTAGTTACCAAACCTGATGGAACTGAACGATTTTGTGGACTATCGAAAGTTTCAACTGCGCAAAATTCGGAATCATACCCAAAACCAAGAAGAGAGTACTGTATAGAGGAAGTTGCACATGACAGTTACACCCCATTTCATTTCATTTTTTAAACTCTTAACCCCATTTTAATGAATTTCATAGGACATAACTTTAAGTTCATATCAACTACTGCACACGTATAGATATATAACATTGGAATCTGTTCAATCTTGTCTGCACTCTATCCGTTAAATCCGCGATCACATAACTATTGTCACATTTTTACCACCCGTAGCATGTGAAACTTTCACTGTAAGTACTCCAAAAGGGGGACCTTTTGCATGTTCGCAAATGTGCACGAGAGAAATGAGTCCCACTAATGGCCGCTGCTCAGCGTCGTACAGCCCTGAAATTATCAGGCGCTTCATGCTTTCCCTTTCTGTTTCCACTTGCTCAATGTTATACAGCATCATTGGAATCACTGATTATATGGACAGAATATAGGACAATGATGTTGTCAGGGTTGCAGTTTTCCAAGTGTAGGGTGTGGTTGAATAGGCTGGGACAGGTTTCTATGAGGGGCTGAGGGTAATAGTGTTGCAGTAATTGTGAGGGGGTCAGGCTGATTGCAAAACACTAAGTTTGATGTGATCAAGCTGAGCATGACAAAGTGAGGGTGTCAGGGTGATAATTACACAGTAATTCTGAGGCTGTCAGGGTGAGACTGAGCAGTACGTGTGACGGGGTGAGGCTGATAGTGAAGCAGTAAGTACATGGGAGCCACGTTATAGTGATGCAGTATGTGGGAGAGGGTCAGAGTTATAGTGATGCAGAAAGTATAAGGGCGTCAGGCAAATTGTTAGACAGTAAGTATGATGGGGCCACTGTGATAATGACACAGTAAGTGTCGGGGGTAAAGGTGATAGTGACATGGCACGTTTGAGGGGTTAGGTTGACTGTGACGCAGTGATTGCAAGGGGTTAGTCTGAGAGTAACGCAGGAAGCATGAGAGGGTCAGGCTGATAGTGACGTAGGAAGTGTGAGTGGGTCAGGCTGATAGTGATGTAGCAAGTGTGAGGGAGTCAGGGTGACAGTGAAACAGGAAGTGTGAGGGTAATATGCTGATAGTGACGCAGTAGGTTTTAAGGATCAGGCTTATGGTGACGCAATAAGCATGAGGGGATAATGGAGATAGTGACACAATAAGGAGGAGTTTGTCGGCTTCTTGTGACATAGTAATTGTGAGGGGTCAGGGTGCTTGTGAAGCATTAAGTGTGAGGATTTCAGGTTTATAGTGAGGCAGAACGCAAGAGGGGGTCAAGGTGACAGTGACGCAGAATGACTGAAAGGGTGAGGCTGACAGTGACGCAGTAAATGTGAGGGGGCAATGGTTATAGTGATGCAGTAATTTTGAGGAATCAGGGTGAGTGTGACGCTAAATTGTGAGGGAGTCACGGTGATAGTGAAGCAGTAAGTGTAAAGGGGTCAGGGTGATGGTGATGCAGCAAATATGAGGGGTTTAGGCTGACAGTAAAGCAGTGAATGTGAGGGGTCGATCTGATAGTGATGCAGTAAGTGTGCGGAGATCAGGCTGTGTGAGTGATGCAGTGTCAGTGGATCAGGGTGATAATGACGCAGTAAATTTGTGGGGGTCAGGCTGAGAGTGAAGCAATAATTCAGAGGGGATCAGGGGATAGTGATGCAATAAATTGGAGGGGTTAGGCTGATAGTGACGCGGAAGTGTGAGGTGGTCAGGATGATATTGACGCAGTAAGTTTTAGGGGTCAGGTTGAGAGTGACACAGTAACTGTAATGGGGTCCAGGTGATAGCAAAGCAGTTAGTGTGAGTGTGTCAGGCTGATAGTGATGCAATACGTTTTATGGGATCAGGCGGATAGTGGCACATTAATTGTGAGGGGTCAGCCTGATAGTGACGCAGAATATGTGACGGTGTTAGGGTGACAGTGACGTAGCAAATGTGAGGCGGTCAGGGTGAAAGTGATGCAGTAAGTGTGAGTGGCTCAGGTAGATAGTGCCACTGTAAGTGTGAAGGGGTCAGGCTGATAATGAAACACAAAGTATGAGAAGACAGGCTGATAGGGACGTAGTAAGTGCGAGGGTGACAGGCTGATAGTGAATCTATACGTGTGAGGGTGTCAGGCTCATAGTGGCAGAGTAAGAGTGAGCCTGTCCAGCTGATAGTGATGCAGTATACGTGAGTTGGTCAGGGTTTAGTGACTCAGTGAGGGTGAAGGGTGAGGGTGATAGTGACGCAGTAATTGTGAGCTGGTCAGGGTGATAATTGCGCAGTTAGTGTGAGTGGCTGAGTGTGATAGTGACGTAGTAAGTGAGAGTGGGTCAGGGTCATAGTGACTCAGTAAAGGTGCGCGGATCAGGCTGAGAGTGAAGTGGTCAGCACGAGGGGATCTGGTGAAGAATGACTCAGAAAGTTTATGGAGACATGCTAATAGTGCTGGTGTAATCGTGCAGAGGATAGGATAATAATGAGTTAGTAGGTGCGAGGGTGTCAGGATGATAGTGCGCAGTAAGTGTGAGATGGTAAGGCTGATAGAGAAGCAGTACATGTGAGATGTCGGGCTGATAGTGACGCATAAACTGTGATGATGTCAGGCTGATTATAATGCAGTAAGTGTGAGGGGGCCATTGTGATAGTGACGGAATTAGTATGAGAGTGTCAGGTTTATAGAGATTCATTATATATGATGGGGCCAATGCCCCCCGTGACGCAGTATGTGTGAGTGGTCAGGCGGATAGTGATGCAGAAAGTCTGAAGATGTCAGTGTGACAGTGACACATAAAATGTGAGGTGGTCAGAGTGAGAGTGATGCACTAAGTTTGAGGAGGTAAGGGTGATAGTGACTCAGTAAGTGTGAGGTGGTCATGGTGATAGTGACGCAGAAGGTTTGAGGGGATCAGGCTGATAGCGACGCAGGAAGTGTAAGTTGTCAGGCTGATAGAGATGCAGTAAGTATGATGTCGTCCGGCTAAGAGTGATACAGTAAGCATCAGGGATTAGTGTGATAGTGACGCAGTAAGTGTGAAGGGTCAGGGAGATAGTGACGCCAATGAATGTAAGGTATCCTTTGTGCTAGTGACGCTGTAATTGTGAGGGGGGTCAGGGTAATACTGACGTTGTACGTGTGAGGGTGCCACGGTGATAGTGACACAGTATGTGTGACGGGGTCAGGGAGATAGTGATGGAGTAAGTGTGGGGATCAGGCTGGTAGTGACACAGTTGGTGTTAGGAGGTCAGGTCTGTAGTTGCGCAAGGTGTGTGAGGGGACCAGTTGATAGTGATACAGTAAGTATGAGGAGATTCATGTGATAGCGAAGCAGTGAGTGTGAGGTGGCCATGGTGATAGTGACGCAGTGATTGTGAGGGATCAGACTGATAGTGACGCAATTAGTGTGAGGAGGATCAGGGTGATAGTGACGTAGTAAGTGTGCATTGGTCAGGCTGATTGTGATTCTGTAAGCGTGAGGGTGTCAGTGTAATCATGACGCAGTAAATGTAAGGGGATCAAGTTGATTCTGGCACAGTAGGTGCGAGGTGTTCAGGCAGATAGTGACGTGGTAAGTGAGAGGGGGTCAATGTGATAGTGATGCAGTTAGTGTGAGGGGGCAGGCTGATAGTGACGCACGAAGTGTGAGGGGGCCAGAGTGAAAGTGACACTATCAGTGTGAGGGAATCTGACTGACACGCAGTAAGTGTGAGGGAGTGCGGGTGACAGTGATGTAGTATGCGTGAAGGCTTCAGGCTGATATTGACACAGTCAGTGTGAGATGGTCAGGCTGATAGTGACATAGTAAGTGTGAAGGATCAGTCTGACAGTGATACAGTAAGTGTAAGGGCATCAGGCTGACAGTGACCCACGAAGTGTGAGGGTGCCACGGGGTTGATGATGAAGTAAATGTGAGGGGGTCAGGATGCTAGTGACGCAGCAAGTATGAGGGAGTCAGGCTTACAATGACGCAGTGATTGTGATGGGTCAGGATGATAATATGCAGTAAGTGTGAGGATTTCAGGCTTATTGTAACGCAGTAAGTGTGAGTAGCTCAGGGTGATAGTGAATCAGTAAGTGTGAGGGGATCAGGCTGATAGTGATGCAGTAAGTGTGAGGAGTCAGGTGATAGTGATGCAGTAAGTGTGAGGATTTGTCGTATAGTGACGCAGTAAATGTGAGCGGGTCGGCGTGATAGTGAAACAGGAAGTGTGAGGGTATTGGTCTGATAGAGACATAGTAGGTTTCAGGGGCCAGGCTGATAGTGCCACACTATATGTGAGTGTGTCAGGCAGATGGTGACGTAGTAAGTGCGAAGGGCCAAGGCGATAGTGACGCAGTAAGTTTGAGGAGTAAGAGTGGTAATGAAGCAGTAAGTGTGAGGAGCATAGATAGATATGCCACAGGAATTATGTGGGAGCCAGAGTGTTACTGAAGCAGTAAATGTCAGCGGGACAGTCTGATAGTGACGTAGTAATTGTGAGGGGTCAGGCTGATAGTGACACACTAAGTTTGATGGATCGGGATGATCATGACGCAGTAATTGTGACGGACTCGGGAGATAATGACACAGTACATTTGAGGGGGTCAGGGTAAGACTGAGCAGTACGTGTGACGTGGTGAGGCTGACAGTGATGCAGTAAGTATGAGGGAGCCACGATTACAGTGATGGAGTACATGTGAGTGGGTCACGGTGATAGAGACATAACAAGAATAAGGCATCAGGCAGATAGTGACACAGTAAGTGAGAGGGGGCCACTGTGATCGTGAGATAGTAAGTGTCAGGCTGTCAGTGTGGTAGTAACGTAGCATATATGATGTGGTCAGGTTGACGGTGATACAGTGATTGTGAGGGATTAAGTCTGATAGGAACGCAGTAAGTGTGGGTAGGTCAGGCTGATAGTGATGTCGTATGTGTGAGTGGGTCAGGGTGATAGTGAAGATGTACGTTTGAGGGTAAGAGGCTAATAGTGGCGTAGTAGGTTTCAGGGATCAGGCTGAGATGCAATAAGTGTGAGGCTGTAAGGGAGATAGTGATGCAGTAAGTGTGAGGGGCAAAGCTGATAGTAATACATTAAGTGTTAGAGTACAAGATGATAGTGACTCAGTAAGAGCGAGAGTATCAGGAAGACATTGACGCAGCAAATGTGAGGGGTCAGGGTGATAATGAAGGAATAAGTGTGAGGGTTTCAGGTTTATAGTGATGCAGGAAATGTGAGGGGGTCAGGGTGACAGTGATACAGTATGAGTGAGGGGTCAGAGTGCTAGTGACGCAGTGTCAATGGGTCAAGGGTATTACTGACGCTGTAAGTATGCGGAGCTCAGGCTGAGAGTCAAGCAAGTAGACAGAGGGGATCGGGGATGGTGACTCAGTAAGTTTGAGGTATCAGATTGAGGGTGATACAGTAAGCGTCACAGCTTCAGACTGATGGTGACGCCATACGATTGATGATATCAGGCTGATAGTGACGCAATATTTGTGAGGGGTAAGCCTGATAGTGACATAGCATGTGTGAGGTGGTCAGGGTGTTAGTGATGTACTAAGTGCGAAGCGGTCAGGGTGCCTGGCTGATAGTAACGCAGTAAGTGTGAAGCGGTCAGGGTGCCAGGCTGATAGTAACGCAGTAAGTGTGAGGGGGTCAGGGTGATAGTGACGCCATAAGTGTGAGGTCGTCCGGCCTACAGTGACACAGTAGGTGTGATGGGTCAGAGTGATTTTGATGCAGTAATTGTGAGGGTTTCTGGCTTGGAGACACACAGTAAGTGTGAGGAGTCAGTGTGGTAGTGAAACAGGAAGTGCGAGGGTATTGGGCTGATAGTGACGCAATAATTTCAGGGGTCAGTCTGATGAAATCACACAAAGTGTTTGGGTGTCAGGGAGATAGTGACGCAGAAGATGAACGGGGTCAGGCTTATAGGAACACATTTTGCGTGGGGATAGAAGCTAATAATGACGCAGTAAGTCAGAGGGGGTCAGAGTGATGTAATGCAGTACTTATGTAGGGTGGGGTTTACAGTGAAGCCGTAAGTGTGAGAGGGACAGGGTGATATCGACGTGGCAAGCATGAAGGGGTCAGGTTGACAGTGATGCAGTGATTGTGAGACGTCAGTCTAAGAGTGACGCATTAAGTCTGAGGGGATCAGGCTAATCTGAATTAGTACGAGTGAGTGGGTCAGGGTGATAGTGACTCAGTAACTGTGTGGGGGTCAGGCTGAGAGTGAAGCAGTTCAGATTGAGGGCATCAGGGGAATAGCGACTAAGAAAGTTTGAGCTGTCAGGCCCATAATGAGGCAGTAATGTGAGATGATCAGGGTGATAATGACGCAGTAGATGTGAGAGGGTCAGGGTGATAGTGAGTGAGTAAGTGTGAGGGGCTGAGGGTGAACGTGACGCAGTAATTGTGAGCGTGTCAGGCTGATAGTGATGCAGTACATGTGAGATGTCAGGCTGATAGTGACGCACTATGTGTGAGGGTACCAGTCTGATAGTGATATAGTAACTGGGATGGGTCAGAGAGAGAGTGAATCAGTCAAGGTAAGGGGATCAGGGGATAGTGGCATAGTAAGTTTGATGGGTTAGGCTGATTGTGACGCAGTAAGTTTAAGGGGGTCATAGTGATAGTGATGCAGTAGTATGAGGTGACCAGGCAGATAGTGATGCACTGAATTTGATGCGATCATGCTGATCATGACGCAATCTGTGTGAAGGCCAGGCTGAAAGTGACGCAGAAATTGTGAGACGATCGTGGTGGTAGTGCCGAGGTAAGTGTGAAGGGTTTCAGGCTTATGGTGACGCAGTAAGTGTGAGGAAGTCACCGTGACAGTGATGCAGCACGTGTGAGAGGGTGAGGCTGAGAGTGCCGGAGTAAGTGTGAGATTGTCCAGATGATAGCGATGCAGTAAATATGAGAGGTCAGATTGTTACTGACGTGGTAAATGTGAGAGTTCCAGGTTGATAGTGATGCAGTCATTCTGAGGATTCAGGATGGTAGTGATGCAATAAGTATGAGAGGTGCAGGTTACAGTGATGCAGTAAGTGTGAGGGCACAGGCTGACAGTGACGCAGTAATTGTGAGGTGGTCAGGCTGATAATGCCTCAGTAGGTGTGAGGGGCTGAGGGTGATATTGGTGCACTTACAGCGAGCGGGTTGAGACTGATAGTGATGCAGTACGTGTGCGAGGTCGGGCTGACAGTGACGCACGAACTGTGAGGGTGCGAGGCTGATAGTGATGCTGCAAGTGTGTGTGGGCCAGTGTGATAGTGACGCAGTAAATGTTTTTTCTACAGGCTTATGATGACGCAGTTGCTCTGAGGGGTCAGGGTGATTGTGATCCAGTACGTGTGAGGGTTTCTGGGTTTGAGAGACACAGTAAATGTGAGGGGGTCAGTGTGATAGTGAAACAGGAAGTGTGAGGGTATTAGGCTAATAGTGATGCAATAATTTCAGGAGTCTGACTGATGCAATCACACTATGTGTGCCTTGTCAGGGAGATAGTGACGCAGTAGTGGTGAGGGGTCAGGCTCATGAGAATACATTAAGTGTGAGGATACAGGCTGATAGTGACGCTTCCCGCTCTGTCAGGATAAGGGTCACCGTGTTCTCTTGCTCCCTCACACTCACTGCATATCTGTTACAGCGCCTTCTCCAGAATGAGACTCCATCACTCTCAGTACTGCATGCAGCACCTTCTCTCTCTATTACCTATGCAACACCCCCAAATTGTTATAAAATGACCTGTTGAGTGCTGTTTCCAGAATTATCGAAATGAAGTCGTTTGTACAATGTTCCAAATATTTCCCAAGTTCAGGAAAATGTTTGTTACCCAGTGTGCAACACATCAGGGGAACGATCAGAGTTTTATTTTTT
>NC_057717.1:8821423-8823263 GCF_004010195.1 Chiloscyllium plagiosum | reverse complement strand
GCGTTTTTTTTTAATCGATATGGAAAAGCTCTTGTGGTTAGATTCTTTTTGATATTTCTTGTCAGTTTTGGAATATTATTCTTTGTATCTTGCTTTCTACAATCTGCTTCTGGTTCTAAACATACGCATTCCAAAGCTGGCCGACACGACTGTTCCAGAATCTGAGTTCTATAGTTTGTGATTGATTAGCACAGCGTTTGTGCATCATGGATGGTTCATCTTCACATCTTCATACCATCTTCTTTCCGACCAGTGTCAATCATTGCTGCTTACCTTTCTACCCCACACATCTCCTGATCTTCACCTGGGTCCATTTTTACATTTCGTTTAATAACAGATATAAGGCATAAATCTGCAATTTTAATACCTGGCTCATTTAATCACTCGGGGGAACCTGCGTATGTGTAAGAACACATCATCAGCTGAGGGTGACTCCAACCTCACAGTTTCTCTGGCTCTGAGATTTCTGTGATGATGCCACATTCCAGTAGAAAGATTCCTGCGTGATCACCTTTTCTGTCAACTCAGGAATCCGCTAACTTGGGTGGCATGAGCCTTCAGGTGTAACTGCCCCATCTCCCTCACTTCTGCCCTCACTCCGTCCCCTTCTTCCCAGAGCAATGATAGATCTCCCCTTGTCCTCACTTCCTACTGCACTAGAATCTACATTCACAGAATCATCCTCCACCACTTCCATCACCTCCAGCAGGACAGCACCATCAACCACACCTTCCCCTCCCGTCCACTGTCAGTATTTCACAGGGACTATCCCCTCTGTGACACCCTCCATCACCTCGAACACTTCCCCACTCCCCCATGACACCGTTCCATGTGTTGCAGAAGCTGCAACACTTGCTCATTCACCTCTTCCCTCCTCACTGATCAAGGCACCAATCACACCTTCCAGGTGGAGCAGCATTTCGCTTGTACGCTTTCAATCCATTCTCCTGTCATTGCTGCTCAAAATGCAGTCTCCTTTACATTAGCGGACAAAACAAAAACTGCTTTGAGGAACATCACCATTCTGTCTGTAGGAATGACCCTGGCATTCTGAAACCACCCCCTCCCTCCCATTCCGATAATCTACCTTGCTTACAAGCTAATGAGAACTCATTGAGGAGGTAACAAGTAGGTTAAACCAAGGAAAGCCAATGGGAGTTATCGATGTGGACTTCCAGAAGGCCTGTGATAAAGTTCTGCACAGGAGACTGCCGAGTAAATTAAGGACCCATGGTGTTAGAGGTCAGGTATTAACATGGATAAAAGGTTGGCTGTCTAGGAGGAGGCAGAGTGAGGAAACAATTGTCCATCAGAATGGCAGCCGGTGACTAGTATTGTTCCACAAGGGTCAGTGCTGGGAACATAACATTTCACTTTATTGGTTAATGATCTGGATGGCAGAACTAAGTGCATTCTGGCTATGTTTGCAGATTATGCAAAAATAGGTGGAGAGGCAGGTAGTATTGAAGAAGCAGGGAGCCTACTGAAAAATTTCAACAGTTTAGGAGAGGGGGAAAAAGAGTTGCAGATAAAATATAATGTGGGAGAATGTGAGGTCATGCACTTTGGTATGAAGAATAAGGCATGGACTATTTGCTAAATGGGATGAAAATGTAGAAATCTGAAGTGCAAAGGGACTTGTGATTTCAAGTCCAGGATTCGCTGAAGGGAAACTTGCCGGTTACGTCAGTAGTTAAAAGGCTAATACGAACTTGCCATTCATCTCAAGAGGACTAGAGTATAAAGGTGGGGATTCTAAGGCTTTCTACAGCTCTGGTCAGACCACATTTTCAGTATTTTGTGCCTCATACCTTAGGAAGGATGTATTGGCATTGGTGCG
>NC_057717.1:8812777-8820923 GCF_004010195.1 Chiloscyllium plagiosum | reverse complement strand
CCAAGGAGCAGGAGAATCGATGTTTTGGGCATGAACTCTTATTCAGGAATGAGGAAAGTGTTCCAAGCAGGCGAAGATAAAAGGTAGGGTGGAGGGACTTGGGGGAGGGATGTTGGAAATGCGATAGGTGGCGGAGGTTAAGGTGAGTGTGATAAGGTGAGGGTGAAAGGCCGGAGTGGGGGTGGGGGAGGAGAGGTCAGGAAGAAGATTGCAGGTTAGGAAGATGGTACTGAGTTCGAGGGTTGGGACTGAGACAAGGTGGGGGGAGGGGGAATGAGGAAACTGGAGAAATCTGAGTTCATTCCTTGTGGTTGGAGGGTTCCTAGGCAGAAGATGAGGCGCTCTTCCTCCAGCCGTCGTGTTGCTATGGTCTGGCGATGGAGGAGTCCAAGGTCCTGCATGTCCTTGGTGGAGTGGGAGGGGGAGAATAAGTGTTGAGCCACGGGGTGGTTGGGTTGGTTGGTCCGGGTGTCCCAGAGTTGTTGTCTGAAACGTTCTGCAAGTAGGCGGCCTGTCTCCCCAATATAGAGGAGGCCACATCGGGTGCAGTGGATGCAGTAAATGATGTGTGTGGAGGTGCAGGTGAATTATGTGTGTGGAGGTGCAGGTGAATTTGTGGCCGATATGGAAGGTTCCCTTGGTGCCTTGGAGTTAAGTAAGGGGGGGGTGTGGGCGCAAGTTTTGCATTTCTTGCGGTTGCAGGGGAAGGTGCCGGGAGTGGAGTTTGGGTTAGTGGGGGGTGTGGATCTGAAGAGGGAGTCAGGGAGGGAGTGGTCTTTTCGGAACGCTGATAGGGGAGGGAAATATATACTTTGTGGTGGGGTCCTTTTGGAGGGGGAGGAAATGACGACGGATGATACGACGTATATGGAGATTGGTAGGGTGGTAGGTGAGGACCAGTGGGGTTCTGTCCTGGTGGCGTTTGAGGGGCGGGATTCAAGGGCGGAGGAGCGGGAAGTAGAGGAGATGCGGTGTGAGAGCATCGTCGACCATATCTGGGGGGAAATTGTGGTCATTGAAGAAGGAGGCCATCTGGGTTGTTCGGTATTGGAACTGGTCCTCCTGGGAGCAGATGTGGCGGAGACAAAGGGACTGGGAATATGGGATGGCGTTTTTACAGGGGGCAGGGTCGGAGGAGGTGTCGTCTAGGTAGCTGTGGGAGTCGGTCGGTTTATAGTAAATGTCCGTGTTGATTTGGTCGCCCGGCATAGAAATTGAGAGGTCTAAAAAGGGGAGGGAGGAGTCTGAGAGAGTCCAGGTATATTGAGGTCGGGATGGAAGCTGTTAGTAAAGTGGATGAACTGTGGTATGGAGGTGTACAGGGACTGGACCGAGTCCAGTGAGAATCATTCAACTGAGTCAAGTGAGTGGAGTTCGCAGATCGTCTTAGTTACCAAACCTGATGGGACTGAACGATTTTGTGGACAATCAAAAGTGTCAACTACGCAAAATT
The DNA here is from genome assembly GCF_004010195.1 of Chiloscyllium plagiosum. NCBI lineage: Eukaryota > Metazoa > Chordata > Chondrichthyes > Orectolobiformes > Hemiscylliidae > Chiloscyllium > Chiloscyllium plagiosum. Next base: position 8,819,470 of record NC_057717.1, on the reverse strand, counting down.
CGGAATCATACCCAAAACCAAGAATAGAGTACTGTTTAGAGAAAGTTGCACATGACAGTTACATCACATTTCATTTCCTTTTTCAAACTCTTAACCCCATTATAATGAACTTCGTAGGACATAAATACAAGTTCATATCAACTACTTCACACGTATAGATATATAACATTGGAATCTGATCAATCTTGTCTGCACTCTATCCGTTAAATCCGCGATCACACAACTGCTGTCACAATTTTACGACCCGTAGCATGTGCAACTTTCTCTATACACTATTCCAAAATGGGGACCTTTTGCCTGTTCGCAAATGTGCACTAGAGAAATGAGTCCCACTCATGGCTGCTGCTCAGCGTCGTACAGCCCTGAAATTATTAGGCGCTTCACGGTTTCCCTTTCTGTTTCCAATTGCTCAATGTTATCCAGCATCATCGGAATCATTGATTATTTTTAAAAAAATCATGTAAAATTGCTCAGAATATATGGACAAAGATGTTGTCAGGGTTGCAGTGTTCCAAATGTAGGGCGGGGTTGAATCGGCTGGGACAGTTTTCCATGTGGGGCTGAGGGTGGTAGTGACACAGTAATTGTGAGGGGGTCAGGCTGATAGCAACGCACTAAGTTTGATGTGATCAGGCTGATCATGACAAACTGAGGGGGTCAGGATGATAATGACACAGTAAGTCTAAGATGGTCAGGGTGAGACTGAGTAGTACGTGTGACGTGGTGAGGCTGATAGTGACGCAGTAAGTATGAGGGAGCCACGGTTATCGTGATGCAGTATGTGGGACGGGGTCAGAGTTATAGTGATGCAGAAATTATAAGGGCGTCAGGCAAATTGTGACGCAGTAAGTGTGATGGGGCCACAGTAAGTGTGATAGTGACACAGTAAGTGTCAGGGGTAAGGGTGATAGTGACGTGCCACGTGCGAGGGGGTCAGGCTGACTGTGACGCAGTGATTGCAAGGGGTTAGTCTGAGAGTGATGCAGGAAGCGTGAGAGGGTCAGGCTGATAGTGCCGTAGGAAGTGTGAGTGGGTCAGGCTGACAGTGACGTAGTATATGTGAGTGGGTCAGGGTGATAGTGACGCAATAAGTGTGAGGGTTTCAGGCTTGTAGTGACGCAGTAAGTGTGAGGGAGTCAGGGTGATAGTGAAACAGGAAGTGTGGGGTAATAGGCTGATAGTGACACAGTAGGATTTAGGGCTCAGGCTGATAGTGACGCAATAAGCATGAAGGTATAACAGAGATAGTAATGTAATAAGTGGGAGGTTGTCGGCTTATAGTGACACAGTAAGTATGAGGGGTCAGGGTGATTGTGAAACATTAAGTGTGAGGATTTCAGGTTTATAGTGACGCAGAACGCAAGAGGGGGTCAAGGTGATAGTGACGCAGAACGACTGAGAGGGTGAGGCTGAGAGTGACGCAGTAAATGTGAGTGGGCAAAGGTTATAGTGATGCAGTAGTTGTGAGGGGTCAGGGTGATAGTGACGCTAAATTGTGAGGGGGTCACGGTGATAGTGAAGCAGTAAGTGTAATGGGGTCAGGGTGATGGTGATGCAGCAAATATGAGGGGGTCAGGCTGACAGTAAAGCAGTGAATGTGAGGAGGAGAAAGTGAGGTCTGCAGACGCTGGAGATCAAAGCTGAAACTTTATTGCTGGAACAGCACAGCAGGTCAGGCAGCATCTAGGGAACAGAAGATTCGACGTTTTGGGCACATGCCCTTCTTCAGGAATGAGCAGAGAGTGTTAAGCAGGAGAAGATAAAAGGTAGGGAGGAGGGACTTGGAGGAGGGGCGTTGGAAATGTGATAGGTGGAAAGAGGTCAAGGTGAAGGTGATAGGTCGGAGTAGGGTGGAGGCGGAGAGGTCAAGAAGAAGACTGCAGGTCAGGAAGGCGGTGCCGGGCTGGAGGGATTCGGCTGAGACAAGGTGGGGGGAGGGGGGATGAAGAAACTGGATGAGTCCAATGACCTGCATATCCTCGGTGCCCTCTGGACGAACCAACCCAATCACCCTGTAGCACAGCATTTCAACTCCCCCTCCCACTCCACCGAGGATATGCAGGTCATTGGACTCATCCACCGCCAAACCACAACAACGCGACGGTCGGAGGAGGAGCGTCTTATCTTCCGACTGGGAACCCTCCAACCACAGGGGATGAACTTGGACTTCACCAGTTTCTTCATCCCCCCTCCCCCCACCTTGTCTCAGCCGAATCCCTCCAGCCCAGCACCGCCTTCCTGACCTGCAGTCTTCTTCTTGACCTCTCCGCCCCCACCCCAATCTGTCCTATCACCCTCACCTTGACCTTTTTCCACCTATCACATTTCCAACGCCCCTCCTCCAAGTCCCTCCCCCCTACCTTTTATCTTCTCCTGCTGAACACTCTCTGCTCATTCCTGAAGAAGGGCATGTGCCCGAAACGTCGAATCTTCTGTTCCCTAGATGCTGCCTGACCTGCTGTGCTGTCCCAGCAATAAAGTTTCAACTTTGACTCTGCACTGATGCTGACCCCTTTGTCTCTCCATCAACGGGGTCAGGGTGTCATGACGCAGTAAATGTGAGGCGGTCAAGGTGAAACTGATGCAGTAAGTGTAAGTGGCTCAGGTAGATAGTGCCACTGTAAGTGTGAAGGGGTCAGGCTGATAATGACATACAAACTGTGAGAGGACAGGCTTATAGGCACGCAGTAAGTGCGAGTGTGACAGGCTGGTAGTGATGCAGTACGTGTGAGGGAGTCAGGCTCATAGTGGCAGAGTAAGAGTGAGCCTGTCCAGCTGATAGTGATGCAGTAAACGTGAGGGGGTCAGGGTTTTAGTGACTCAGTGAGTGGGAAGGGTGAGGGTGCTATTGACGCAGTAATTGTGAGCTGGTCATGGTGATAATTACGCAGTAAGTGTGAGTGGCTGAGTGTGTTAGTGACGTAGTAAGGATCAGGGTCATAGTGACTCAGTAAGTGTGCGCGGATCAGGCTGAGAGTGAAGTGGTCAGCACGACGGGATCTGGTGAATAACGACTCAGAAAGTTTGTGGAGACAGGCTAATAGTGCCGCTGTAATCGTGCGGAGGATAGGATAATAATGAGTTAGTAGGTGCGCGGGGGTCAGGATGATAGTGAGCAGTAAGTGTGAGAGGAGACGCAGTAAATGTGAGATGTCGGGCTGATAGTGACGCATTAACTGTGAGCGTGTCAGGCTGATTTTGATGCAGTGTGAGGGGGCCATTGTGATAGTGACGGAATTAGTATGAGAGTGTCAGGTTTATCGTGATGCATTATATATGATTGGATCATGCTGACCGTGACGCAGCATGTGTGAGTGGTCAGGCTGATAGTGATGCAGAAAGACTGAAGATGTCAGTGTGGTAGTGACACATAAAATGTGAGGCGGTCCGAATGAGAGTGATGCAGTAAGTTCGGGGACGTAAGTGTGATAGTGACTCAGTAAGTGTGAGGTGGTCATGGTGATAGTGACTCAGTAAGTTTGAGGGGCTCAGGCAGATAGCGACGCAGGAAGTGTAAGTTGTCAGGCTGATAGAGACGCAGTAGGTATGATGTCGTCCGACTTAGAGCGATGCAGGAAGCGTCGGCGGTTAGTGTGATAGTGACACAGTAAGTGTGAAGGGTCAGGGAGATAGTGACGTCAATGATTGTAAGGTATGCTTTGTGCTAGTGACGCAGTAAGTGTGAGGGGGTCAGGGTGATACTGACGTTATACGTGTGAGCGTGCCACGGTGATATTGACACAGTATGTGCGACTGGGTCAGGGGGATTGTGACGGAGTAAGTGTAGGGATCAGGCTGGTAGTGACGCAGTTGGTGTGAGGGGGTCAGGTCTGTAGTGGCGCAGGGTGTGTGAGGGGACCACATTGATAGTGATACAGTAAGTGTGAGGAGATCCAGGTGATAGCGAAGCAGTGAGTGTGAGGTGGCCATGTTGATAGTGACGCAGTGATTGTGAGGGGTCAGACTGATAGTAACGCAATTAGTGTGAGGGGGGTCAGGGTGATAGTGACGTAGTAAGTGTGCGTTGGTCAGGCTGATAGTGATTCTGTAAGCGTGAGGGAGTCAGTGTAATCATGACGCAGTAAATGTGAGGGGATCAGGTTGATTCTGACGCAGTGGTTGCGAGGTGTTCAGTCAGATAGTGACGTGGTAAGTGAGAGGGGATGAGTGTGATAGTGATGCAGTTAGTGTGAGGGGGCAGGCTGACAGTGACGCACAAAGTGTGAGGGGGCCAGGGTGAAATTGACACAGTTAATGTGAGAGAATCAGACTGACACGCTGTAAGTGTGAAGGGGTGCGGGTGACAGTGATGTAGTATGTGTGAGGGCTTCAGGCTGATATTGACGCAGTCAGTGTGAGATGGTCAGGCTGGTAGTGACATAGTAAGTGTGAAGGGTCAGTCTGACAGTGACGCAGTAAGTGCAAGGGCAGCAGGCTGACCGTGACGCACGAAGTGTGAGGGGGGCACGGGGTTAACGATGCAGTAAATGTGAGGGGGTCAGGATGTTAGTGACGCAGCAAGTATGAGGGAGTCAGGCTTACAGTGACGCAGTGATTGTGACGGGTCAGGGTGATAGTAATGCAGTAAGTTTGAGGATTTCAGGCTTATAGTAACGCAGTAAGTGTGAGAAGTCAAGGTGATAGTGATGCAGTAAGTGTGAGGATTTGTGGTATAGTGACGCAGTAAATGTGAGCGGGTCGGCGTGATAGTGAAAGAGTAAGTGTGAGGGCATTAGTCTGATAGAGACACAGTAGGTTTCAGGGGCCAGGCTGATAGTGCCACATGATGTGTGAGTGTGTCAGGCAGATGGTGAAGTAGTAAGTGCGAAGGGGCAGGGCGATAGTGACGCAGTAAGTTTGAGGAGTAAGAGTGGTAATGAAGCAGTAAGTGCGAGGGGCATAGGTAGATATGCCGCAGGAATTGTGTGGGTGTCAGAATGTTACTAAAGCAGTAAATGTCAGCGGGACAGTCTGATAGTGACGTAGTAATTGTGAGGGGTCAGGCTGATAGTGACACACTAACTGTGATGGGATCTGGCTGATCATGACGCAGTAATTGTGATGGACTCAGGGTGATAATAACAAAGTACATCGGAGGGGGTCAGGGTAAGACTGAGCAGTACGTGTGACGTGGTGAGGCTGACAGTGATGCAGTGAGCATGAGGGAGCCACTATTACAGTGATACAGTACGAGTGAGGGGGTCACGGCGATAGAGACACAACAAGTAGAAGGCTTCAGGCAGATAGTGACCCAGTAAGTCAGATGGGGCCACTGTGATAGGGAGACAGTAAGTGTCAGCGTATCAGTGTAATAGTAACGTAGCATGTCTGATGTGGCCAGGCTGACGGCGACACAGTGATTGTGAGGGGTTAAGTCTGATAGGGCCGCAGTAAGTGTGAGGGGGTCAGGCTGATAGTGACGTAGTAAGTGTGAATGTGTCAGGGTGATAGCGAAGGTGTAAGTTTGAGGGTAATAGGCTGATAGTGGCGTAGTAGGTTTCAGGGATCAGGCTGAGAGTGATGCAATAAGTGTGAGGCTGTAAGGGAGATAGTGATGCAGCAATTTGAGGGTGCCAAGCTGATAGTAAAACATTAAGTGTGAGAGTACAGGATGATAATGACTCAGTAAGAGCGAGCGTATCAGGCAGATATTGACGCAGTAAGTGTGAGGGGTCAGGGTGATAGTGAAGGAAGAAGTGTGAGGGTTTCAGGATTATAGCGATGCAGAAAGTGTGAGGGGGTCAGGGTGACAGTGATGCAGTATGAGTGAGTGGTCAGGGTGCTAGTGATGTCGCAAGAATGAGTGAGTCAGGCGGACAGTGACGCGGTGACAGTAATGCAGTAAGAGTGAGGGGTCAAGGTGCTAGTGATGTCGCAAGTATGAGGGAGTCAGGCTGACAGTGACGCTGTGATCGTGAGGGGTCAGGCTGATAGTGACGCAGTGTCAGTGGGTCAGGGGTATTACTGACGCTGTACGTGTGCGGAGCTCAGGCTGAGATTGAAGCAAGTAAACAGAGGGGATCGGGGATGGTGACTCAGTAAATTTGAGGTATCAGGTTGAGAATGACACAGTAAGCGTCAGGGGTTCAGGATGATGGTGACGCCATACGGTTGATGATATCAGAATGATAGTGACGCAATAATTGTGAGGAGTAAGCCTGACAGTGACGTAGCATGTGTGAGGCGGTCAGGGTGATAGTGATGCACTAAGTGTGAAGCGGTCAGGGTGCCAGGTTGATAGGAACGTAGTAAGTGTGAGGGGGTCAGGGCGATAGTGACACCATAAGTGTGAGGTCGTCCGGCTTACAGTGACACAGTAGGTGTGATGGGTCAGGGTGATTTTGATGCAGTAAGGGTGAGGGTTTCAGGCTTGGAGACGCACAGTAAGTGTGAGGAGTCAGTATGGTAGTGAAACAGGAAGTGTGATGGTATTAGGCTGGTAGTGACACAATAATTTCAGGGGTCAGTCTGATGAAATCACACGAAATGTTTGGGTGTCAGGGCGATATGATGCAGTAGATGAACGGGGTCAGGCTTATAGGAACACATTAAGTGTGAAGGTAGAGGCTGATAGTGACGCAATAAAAGCGAGGGTGTCAGGGTGATAGTGAGGCAGTAAATGTGAGGGGGTCATAGTGATAATGACGCAGTTAGTCAGAGGGGGCCAGGGTGATGTGATGCAGTACTTGTGTG
>NC_057717.1:8793065-8812354 GCF_004010195.1 Chiloscyllium plagiosum | reverse complement strand
TGTGAGGGGGTCATAGTGATAGTAATGCAGTTAGTATGAGGGGATCAGGCTGATAGTGACGCACTAAATTTGATGGGATCATGCTGATCTTGACACAGTTTGTGTGAGGGGTCAGGCTGATAGTGATGCAGAAAGTGTGAGGTGTCAGGGTAATAGTGACACAATAAACGTGAAGCGGTCAGGGTCCTAGTGACGTAGTAAGTGTGAGGCGGTCATGGTGATAGTGACGTATAATTGTGAAGGGGTCAGGCTAATAGTGACATGGTAAGTGTGAGTGGTCAGGCTGGCAGTAACATAGTAAGTGTGAGATGGCCTGGCTCATAGTGACGCAATATGTGTGAAGGGTCAGGGAGATAGTGAAGCCGTAGTTATGAGGGTTTAAGTCTTATAATGATGCAGTAAGAGCGAGGGAGTCAGTGTGACAGTGATGCAGCACGTGTAAGGGGGTGAGGCTGACAATGCTGCAGGACATGTGAGGCTGTCCAGGTGATAGTGATACAGTAAATTAGATTAGATTAGATTACAGTGTGGAAACAGGCTCTTCGGCCCAACAAGTCAACACCGACCCGCCGAAGCGAAACCCACCCATACCCCTACATTTACCCCTTACCTAACACTACGGGCAATTTAGCATGGCCAATTCGCCTGACCCTGCACATCTTTGGACTGTGGGAGGAAACCGGAGCACCCGGAGGAAACGCACGCAGACATGGGGAGAACGTGCAAACTCCACACAGTCATTCGCCTGAGGCGGGAATTGAACCCGGGTATCTGGCGCTGTGAGGCAGCAGTGCGAACCACTGTGCCACCGTGCCGCACACAAATATTGTGATTTCATGAGGGGTCAGCGTGTTTCTTACGTGGTAAATGTGTGAGGTCCAGGTAATAGTGACGCAGTAATTGTGAGTGGGTCAGGGTGGTAGTGACGCAGTAAGTGTTAGGGCTCAGGATGAGAGTGATGCAGTAATTGTGAGATAGTCAGTCTGATATCGACGCAGTAAGTGTGATGGGCTGAGGGCGACAGTGATGCACGAAGTGTGGGGGGTCAGGCTGATAGTGACGCTGTACGTATGCCATATTGGGCTGATAGTGACACACTAAGTGTGAGGGTGCGAGGCAAATAGTGACGCAGTAAGTGTGAGTGGGTCAGGGTGATAGTGATGCAGTAAGTGTGAGGTCATGCGGCTTATGATGACGCAGTTTGTGTGAGGGGTCAGGGTGATTGTGATGCGGTACGTGTGAGGGTTTCTGGCTTGGAGAGGCTCAGCAATGTGAGGGGTCAGTGTGACCATGAAACAGAAAGTGTGAGGGTATTAGGCTGATAGTGACGCAATAATTTCAGGGATCAGGCTGATGAAACCACACTATTTTGTGTGTCAAGGAGATAGTGACGCAGAAGGTGTGAAGGTTCAGGCTTTTAGGAACACATTAATTGTGAGGGTACAGGTTGATAATGACGCAGTAAAAGCGAGAGTGTCAGGTTGATAGTGACGCACTACTTGTGATGGTGACAGTCTGATAGTGATGCAGTAAGTGTGAGGGATCAGGCTGAGAGTGATTCAGTCAGAGAAAGGGGTTCAGGGGATATTGACACCGTAAGCGGATTGTGACGCATAAATGTGAAGGGGGTCATAATGATAATGATGCAGTAAGTGCGAGGGTGTCAGGCTGATAGTGACGCACTAAATTTGATGGGATTATGCTGATCGTGCCAAAGTATATGTAAGGGGCCAGGCTGATCGTCACACAGAAAGTGTGAAGCTGTCAGGGTGATAGTGGCGCAATAAGAGTGAGGGGGTCGGGCTGATTGTGACGTGGTAAGTGTGAGGGGTCAGTCTGATAGTGACACAGTAAATGTTGGATCGTCCGACTTATCGAGACGCAGTAAGCGTGAGAGATAAGGATGATCGTGAAAGCTGTCAGGGTGATAGTTGCGCAGTAAGAGTGAGGGGGCCGGGCTGATTGTGACGTGGTAAGTGTGAGGGGTCAGTCTGATAGTGACACAGTAAATGTTGAATCGTCCGACTTATCGAGACGCAGTAAGCGTGAGAGATAAGGATGATCGTGAAGCAGTAGTTGTGAGGGTTTTAGGCTTATAGTGACGCAGTAAGTGTGAGCGGGTCAGAGTGATAATGACGCAGTTAGTCTCAGGGTGGCAGACGATAAGCCTGAAATCCTACACCTACTGCTTCACTGTTGCGCTGACCCCTCACACTTACTGCGTCACTATAATCCGGATGATCTCACACTTACTGTGTCACTATCAGCCTGACACGTCACACTTACCGCATCACTATCAGCCTGACCCCCTTACACTTACTGTGTCACTATCATCATGACCACCTCACACTTACTGAGTCGTTATCACTCTACCTCCCCAACTTACTGCATCACTCTCACCCTGACTGCTCACACTTACTGCATCACAACCACCCTGACCGCCTCACATTTACTTTGTCACTATCACCCTGATAACTTCACACTTTCTGCGTCACTATCAGCCTGACCCTTCACACATACTGCATTACGATAAGCATGATCCCATCAAATTTAATGTGTCACTATCAGCCTGACCCCCTCATACTATCTGCGTCATTACCACCATGACACTCTCACACTTACTGCGTCACAATCAGCCTGTACCCTGAAACTATCCCTTAACCCTTACTCTGACTGATTCACTCTCAGCCTGGGTCCTCACACTTCCTGTATCAATATCAGCCAGGCACCCTCATACTCAGTGCGTCACTATCAGCCTGACGTCTCACATCTACTGCATCACTATCAGCCTGACCCACTCACTCTTACTACTTCACTAACAGCCTGATCCCCTCATACTGAGTGCATCACTCTCAGACTGACATCTCACAATCACTACAACGCTGTCTGCCTGACCCCCTCATACTTGCTGCAGCAATATCACCCTGACCGTCTCACACTTACAGTATCACTCCACATACATACTGCATCACTGTCAACCCAACCCTCAGACTAACTGCGTCATTATCACTCTGACCCAACTCCACATACATACTGCATCATTGTCAACCCAACCCTCAGACTAACTGCGTCATTATCACTCTGACCCCCTCACACTTACTGCGTCGCTGTCAGCCTGACACCCTCATACTAACTGTGTCACTATCACTATGACACCCACGCACTTACTGCGTCACAATCAGCCTGAACCATAAAGCTTACGATATCACTATCCCCTGACGCCTTGCTCTGATTGATTCACTCTCAGCCTGACTCCTCACATTTACTGCCTCACTATCAGCCTGCCACCTTCACACTTAGTGCGTCACTATCAGCGCGACATCTCACACATACTGCATCACTATCAGCCTGACCGCCTCACACTAACTGCGTCACTATCAGACTGACAACTCACAATCACTGCATCAATGTCAGCCTGACCGCCTCATACTTGCTGTATTAATATCACCCTGACCCCCTCACACGGCATCACTATCATCCCACCCCACTCAGGCTGATAGTGCGTCATATCAGCCCGACGTCTCACACGTACTGGATCACTATCAGCCTGACCCCCTCACACTTACTGCGTCACCATCACCCTGACTCACTCACTCTTACGAGTTCACTGACACCTGACTCCTCATTTACTGCATCACTGTCAGCCTTGCACCCACGCACTGAGTGCCTCATTATCAGCCTGACATCTTCCACGTACTGCATTACTATTAGCCTGAACCCCCCTCGCACTTAATGTGTCACTATCAGACTGACATCTCACAATCACTGCATCACTATCAGCCTGGCTGCCACATACTTCCTGCATCAATATTACCCTAACGGCCTCAGACATACGGCATCCCTATCACCCCACCTCACTCAGGCTGATAGTGACGCAGTACGTGTGAGGGGGTGTCAGTGATTGTGACGCCGTAATTTTGAGGGTGTCAGGATGATAGTGATGCAGCAAATATGAGGGGGCTGGGTTGACAGTGATGCAGTGATTCTGAGATGTCAGTCTAATAGTGACACAGTTAGTGTGAGGGGGTCAAGCTGACAGTGATGCACTAAATTTGATGGGATCATGCTTATCGTGACGCAGTATGTGTGAGGGATCAGACTGATAGTGACGCAGTAAATATGAAGGTGATAGTGACGCAGTAAGTGTGAGGAAGTCAGGGTAAGAGTGATGCAGTAAGTTTGGGGAGATATGCGTGATAGTGATTCATTATTTGTGACACGGTCATGGTGATAGCGATGCAGGAAGCGTGAGGGGTCAGGCTGATAGTGACGCGGTAAAAGTGAGATCGTCCGCTTATAGTGACGCAGTAAGCGTGAGAGATCTGGCTGATAGTGAAGCAGAAAGTTTGAAGTTGTCAGTGTGATAGTGACACAGTAAATGGGAGGCGATCTGGGTGAGAGTGATGCACTAAGTTTGGGGATGTATGTGTGATGGTGACCCAGAAAGTGTGAGGGGGTCAGACTGATAATGATGTGGTAAGTGTGAGGGAGCAGGCTGATAGTGATGCAGTAAGTGCGAGGTCGCCTGGGAAAGTGACTCAGTAAGTGTGAGGTCGTCCGGGATATCATGACACAGTAAGTGTGAGGGGTGACACAGTGATAGTGAAACAGAAAGTTTGAAGTTGTCAATGTGATCGTGACACAGAGTTCAGAGTGATAGTGAAGCAGTAAGTGTGAGGGTTTCAGTCTTATAGTGACGCAGTAAGTGTGAGGGGTCTGGCTGATGGTGAAGCAGAAAGTTTGAAGATGTCAATGTGATAGTGACACAGTAAATATGAGGCGGTCAGGGTGATCATGACACAGTAAGTTTCAGGCGGTCAGGGTGAGAGTGATGCAGTAAGTTTGGGGGTATGTGTGATGGTGACCCAGTAAGTGCGAGGTTGTCATGGTGATAGTGAAGCAGTAGGTGTGAGGGTGTTAGGCTGATAATAACGCGGTAAGTGTGAGGGGACAGGCTGGTACTGACGCAGTAAGTATGCGTTCGTCCGGCTTATAGTGACCCAGTAAGTATGAGGGTTCAGAGTGGTAGTGAAGCAGTAAGTGTGAGGGTTTCAGATTTATAGTGACGCAGTAAGTGTGAGGGTTTCAGGGTGATAGTGACGCAGCACGTGTGGGGGGTGAGGCTGATAGTGCCGCAGTAAGTGTGAGACTGTCCAGTTTATGGCGATGCAGTAAATGTGAGAGGTCAGGGTGTGACCTACCGAGAAAATGTAAGGGGTCCAGGATGATAGTGACGCAGTAAATATGAGGGGTCCAGGATGATGATGACGCAGTAAGTGTGAATATGTCAGGTTGTTAGTGACGTAGTAAGTGTGAGGGGGTCAGGCTGATAGTAATGCAGTATGTCTTCGGGGTCAGAGTTATCGAGACGCTGTAACTGTGAGGTGTTCAGGGTGACAGTTACACAATACCTGTGTGCCAGTCAGGCTGATAATGGCGCAGAAAGTGAGTGGGGGTCAGGCTGGTAGTGAAGCGGTATGTGTGGGGTTTTCAGGCTAAATAACATCCAGTGTGAGGTGATCATGCTGATAGTGACGCAGTACGTGTGAGGGGTTCAATGTGATAGTGATGCAGTAAGTGTGCGAAGGTCAGGCTGATATTTTCGCAGTAAGTGGGAGATGGTCAGGTTGAGAGTGACGCCCTAAGAGTAAGTGGTCAGTGCGACAGTGACGCACTAAGTGTGATGTGGTCAGGCTGATCGTGACGCAGTATTTGTTAGGGCTCAGGCTGATAGGGGCACAATAAGTGTGATGTCGTTAGTGTGATAGTGACGCAGCAAGTGTGAGGGTGACAGTGACGAGTATGTGTGATGCAGTTAGGCTGATAGTGACACAATAAGTGTGAGGGTATCAGGATGATAGTGACGCGGGTCAGGGTGATGGAGACGCAATAATTGTGAGATGGTCAGGCTCATTGTGACGCAGTAAGTGGGAGGGTCTATCGCTGATAGTGATGCAGTTAGAGGGAGGAGTCAGGGTAATATTGATGCAGTAAATGTGAGGGGGCCCGGGTGATATTGACGCAGTAAGTGTGAGGGTATCAAGCTGATCGTGATGTAATAAGTGTGAGGGCGTCAGGATGATAGTGACATGGGTCAGGGTATTAGTGACGCAGTAATTGTGAGGTGGTCAGGCACATTGTGAACCAGTAAGTGTGAGGGGTTATAGCTGATATTGATGCAGTTACAGTGATGGGTCAGGGTAATATTGATGCAGTAATTGTGAGGGGTCAGGTTGATAGTGACGCAGTAAGTGTGAAGGGGCTTAAGGGTGATAATGACGCAGTAAGTGTGAGGGGTCAGGGTGATGTGACCCAGTGCGAGGGTGTCAATGTTACAATGACGCAGTAAATGTGAGGGGTTCAGTGTGATAGTTCGACAGTACCTGTGTGCGGGTCATGCTGATAGTGACGCAGTATGTGAGTGGAGGTCAGGCTAATAGTGACCCAGTATTTATGAGGGGTCAGGCCGATTGTGGCACAGTAAGTGTGAGGGCAACAGTGACGAGTAAGTGTGAGGTGGTCAAGATGATAGTGATGCAATATGTGTGAGGGCGTCAGGATGATAGTGACACGGATCAGGGTGATAGTGACGCAGTAATTGTGAGGCGGTCAGGTTCATTGTGACGCAGTAAGTGTGAGGGGTTATAGCTGATACTGATGCAGTTAGAGTGAGGGGTCAGGGTAATATTGATGCAGTAAGTGTGAGGGGGTCCGGGTGGCGTTGACGCAGTTAGTGTGAGGGTATCAGGCTGATCTTGATGTAGTAAGTGTGAGGAGTCAGGCTGATAGTGACGCAGTAAGTGTGAATAGGTAAAGGTGATAATAACGCAATAAGTGTCAGGGGTGAGGGTGATATGATGCAGTGCGAGGGTGTCAGTGTTACAATGACGTATTAAGTGCGAAGGATTCAGGTGACAATGATGCAGTATGTTTGAGGGGGTCAGGATGACACCGACACAGAGAGTTCCAAATATCTGACAAACTCTGTCCATTATATTGGTTCTGAATGCATATCTTGGGTGGCCGTAATTCTTAGACTATACCTCTTTTCAATTAACAGAGATTTTGATGAATACCCGAACAGCGAAATGCACCTCAGAGTCTGAGGTGTAAAAACACCTGTCAGATCATACAAAATCGTGTGTTAACGAGTTTAGGCTTCAGATTACAGTTTCTGAAATGATTATTTTTTTCGATAAATCAAAATAAAGACTTGGAATTTACTTGTGGATAAACGAGTTCAGTCTGATCCCAACCACTGCAAACACATCCACATCACCAGGAACCAGCCCTGTGTGCAGATGCACAAAGAAATTCAGAAGCCTCTTTGCAATTTGTTTAGTCACTTGTGTCTCTCTTTAGAAACATAATCACGTCAAGCCGAATCGAATCAGAGCTATGACTTTATAGCACAATCAAATCTTTAAGTATTGGTCGAGTCATACAGTCTCTCTGGCATAAAAGGCAATTGTTATCAGTCTTGCCAACGTTTATTTTTCTCTCCATCATCAAACTTTATCAAGTGCCCAAAGAAATAGTTACCAATATCTGCAAGAAAGGCTTCCAAACATGCATGGAGGATTGCCTCGGGGATTTTAATTTGAAGACGGCATGGCCATCCCAATGCTTTCCCGTGCAGGAGGTTCCCGGGGCTTTCAGCCGCATTTTGGCGTCCGATGATGGGGGAGGGCGGGGTGCGGAGTGCAGTGGGGAATTGCACGAGATGGATCTGTCCCGGTTGAAAACCCTATAATTAATGTGCTGGGGAATCTACTTTGGGAAATCCAACCGTAGGCTAGTTGATCGCTTTGCAGAACATTTGCGTTCTGTCCTCGGAAAAGACCCTGAGCTTTCAATTACCTGGCACAAGAAAACACCACTCTGCTTATTGGCTAACATCTCTGTCTCAGGCTTGCTGCAGTGTTCCACTGACGTTCAGCATAAGCTGGAACAACAGCACCTCATTTTCCACTTAACGACCCTGCAGTCCTTCGGACTCTGTATGAAATACAATAACTTCCGAACCTGAAATCTCATACGCCTTGGCTCCCAAACACACAGACCAGGCCTTGTTGTCACACAGCCTGCTAATGCACACTCCCATTGTTGACTCCTAACAGTCCCGATGGGCAGCTATTTACCATCCAGACTCGATAATGATCACTCATTTTATTTTTTTCCAACTGTTCTAGCCTCTCTTCGGGTTCTAAGCCCACCTATTGTTTATTCCTTACCTCATCTTCATCCCGTGCTCCCACCCCACCTTCTGCATATAAACCGACATTTTCCCAGCTAACATCAGTTGTGTGGAAGGGTCGCTAGACCAGAAATGTTGACTCTGATTTCTCTTCACAGATTCTGCCAGACGTTTGACGTTTTGCTTCAACCTCTGTGAATATGAATTAGTCGCCGGACACGTGCGACTGAATCATTTAATAGACTATTATTCAATCTCCAAGTATTTACATTTCTAAATTTTACTCTCAGATAAATCCGGGTCTGGTTTTAATTTGATCAACTGTTCTGCTATGATACTTTTTATTTCTGATATTCGTGCCGCCTTTTCTTCTTGAAATTGGAGAAATATCGTGTCTTAATTCTTGAATTTACGGGACATTTACCGGAAAATGGGAATGGAACCCAGTCCATAATTTTGTTAGTGCACTCACAGATTCATTGTCTATTGCTGTCTGTGTCTGGGATCCACCCTGTGGCATACAGACTGGAATCATTTTCCTGAGAGACAAGTTCAGAGCTGAATGTATGGAGACGGAAGGGAAAGGAAAGACAATGAAGTGGCGAAGGTGGGAATGAGGGGCAGACAAGAGAGAAGGGTCACTGTTTCAAAATCGATTTTTATTTCTGGCTGCTTTGCATCACACGTGAATTTTCACTGTCAGCTTCACATGGGAGCAATCTTTCAGGGATGTTGTGTGCCCGAAATTGGGTAAATGCTTAGTCCCCTCAGTGTGAGTAGTAAAACATAAACTATTATTCATTGAGTTTCAGCACACAGCTGCCTCTGCCTTTGCAGACACTCCATTCGGCTGGTGGCAGTGCAGTCTTAATAACATTGTATAGATATTTTATTACTTAATCTCTGGACACCCAACTTTATTCTTCAAGATATCAGAAGATTCCTAATTCTCCTGTTACAGAGTGACATGGAGTTCATATAAAAAGATGTTTCCAACCATAAAATCATAGCAATCCGAAATGTACAGCACGGAACAGATCCTTTGGTCCAACACGCCCATGCCGACCAGATAACCGAGCCTAATCTAGCTCCATTTGCCAGCAGTTACCCAATATCTCACCAAACCTTTCCTCCTCAGATATCAAGGCAGATGTCTTTCAAATGTTGTAATTGTTCCACCATAAGTTCCTTCCTCTGGCAGCTCATTCCATTGACTCACCAACCTCTGAATGCAAAAGTTACCCCTTGGGTTCCTTTTATACTTTTCCTCTCTCACCATTAACCTATCCCCTCCACTTCTGGACTCCGCCATCACAGGGCATGCATTTTGCCCATTTATCCAATATAATGCCCCTCGTGATTTTATAAACCACTATAAGGTCATCTCTCATCCTCCGACATTCCAGAGAAAAAAGCCCCTGCCTATTCTACATCTGATCTGGTCCACGGTCGGAGAACTCACACTTCGATGTGTATTGGACGTGAAGGAGAGATTGAATCGGGTTGCTAAGTCAGCTAAACAAGACCAAAAGAGAGCAAATTATAGAATCAAACAGGTAGCATTAAAAAATGCAGAGCTTCGGACGCTTACCGGTGGGGATGTCATTTTAGTCTTTTTATATGTGGTAGGAGATCGTTGCAAAGACATGTGAACTGTCTGGTAAAGATGCCAGATAGGAAAAACAGCAACATTTTCGAGTATATTATGTGAATATGTTGAAACCTTATTATGATTGGGAGAAAGTACTGGAGAAACAGATGTTAGTAACTGCTTTCCAGAGTGGGGAATGAAATCCAGATGTTGTGCAATTTAATGTGCTTCTAAATATGTTACACAATAAGGAAGACGTTGAGGAGTGGGACAGGTTAGTAAACTATCTGTCTCAAGAGCAAAGAATGCAGTTGAAATATTTATTAGAACAATATGAGGACATGATCAATAACAAGATGTGGAGGACGAACGCTGTTGTGCATGAGGTAGATGTAGGGAATGTAATACCAACAAAACAACACCCCTTTCCACTTAGTCCTTTCAAAGCCAGTCAGGTCCATGAGGCAGTAGAGGCGATATTAAAGAAGATATCTCTGAACCGAGACAGAACATGTGGAGTTCACCAATCGTTTTAGTTCTCAAACCTGACGCGAATGATCGATGTTGTGTGGTCTATCGGAAGGCCAACGACCTAACAATCTCGGACTCACATCCATTACAGAGATTGAGGACTGTGTATAGAAAGTTGGACGAACCAGTGACATCATAATGTTGGACTTAATGCTTGGTAATTGGCAGTTACCTTTATCAGAGAAAGCGAAAGACATTTATGCAAAATGATTCCATTTGGAACAACGAAAGAACCCGACACATTCCAATGGTCCATGAATTGATTTAAATTATCAGAAGGGCTTTCCCCTCCACTAAAGGACTACTCTGCATTTCTATATTCTCTGCCAGAGTGGACATCACACTTTTTCCATGATTCGGCTCAGTTTGTCATGTTATTTTCCCCAATAAATTTCTTTCGTTGCTGTTTAAGTCTGACTCCCTCGTTCGTTGTTCAGGACGGACGTTTAGTTTTAATAACATGAACTCCTTCATCCAAGTCGGTATAGATTGCATGCAGTTGACGTCTCGGCCCTAATCTGTGGTAAGTAAACGTTTGCTAACCTGAGAGCTGTTAATGAGCCAAACGTCAGCTTTCTTAACCATGAACAGCGTAAGCCCTAACATTGTACACAAACATTTTACTGGGCATCTTATTAAACACTGTTTGGAAATCCAAACGCACAAAATGAAATACACAGCTTTGCAGTACCTTTTGACCTCAATTTTGCGGCGGCCTTTTATCCTACTCTCAGATCTGATTAACCTGCATAACCTGCATTGCACTATCCTCCATGTGCCTATCCAAGAGTCGCTTAAATTTCCCTCATGTTTCTGATTCTGCTACCACCACTGGAAGTGCATTCCTTGCACCCACCACTCCCTGTGTAAAGAATTTACCTCTGATATCTACTTTATACCTTCCTTACATTAGCATAAAAATATGCCTCCTCATGACAGCCATTTCAGCCCTGAGGACAAAACAAGTCTCTGGCTATACAATCTATTTATGCCTCTCATCATCTTTTACACCTCTGAGAAGTCACGTCTCATTCTTCTTTGCTCCAATGAGCAAAAGTCCAAGCTACCTTACATTTTGTCCCTCAGACATGCTCTCTATTCCAGGCAGCATCTGGTTAAATCTCCACTGCACCTTATCTGAAGTTTCCACATCCTTCCCATAATGAGGCGACCAGAACTAAAGACAATATTCCGTATGTGTTCGAAACAGGGCTCTCGAGCTCCAGTATCCGCTCTCACCTCTTAAACTGAATCCCCTGCTAATGAATGCTAACACACACGGGGCCTTTTAACCCCGTTAAGATAGGTGGCAACTTTAAGGAGTCTATAGATATGTACACATGATCTCTCTGTTCCTCCCTACAGTCAAGAATCCTGCCCTTTGTACTTAGCATTCACGTTCAACCGTCCAAAGTGAAGCACCTAACACATTTCCATTTTGAACGCCATCTGCCACGTATCAGCCCAATTCTGCATCCAGTAAATGCCCCGTTAGAATCTACAAAAACCCTCCACACTGTCAAACAACCAATGACCTTCATGTCATCTGCAAACTTGAAGAACCACCCTTGCATTTCCTCATAAAAGGCATCTATAAAAATTACAAAGAACAGAGGTCTCAGGACCTATCTCTGCGGAACATCACTGGTCACCGACCTCCAGGCTGAACACTTTCCATCTACCACTAACCTTTGTCTTGTATGGACCAGTCAATTCTTTATCCAGACAACACCATTTTCTTGTATCTCATACATCCTTACTTTCTGAATGAGCCTACCTTGGGATCCTTATTTTAAAAACCTTTGACAAAATCCATGTGTGCAACATCCACTCATCTCTCTTCAGCACTGTGCATTGTCACAACCTGAAATAATTCAATAAAGCTTGTGAGGCAAGGCCTGGCCCAGATAAAGCGATGCTGACTATCTTTAATCAAACCATAGTGTTCCAAGTAATCATAAATCCTGTGTGTCAGAACCTCTCCAATATTTTGCCCACCACTGATGTAAGTCTTGCTAGTCTATCATTTTTAGGATTATTCCTATTCTCTTTCATCAACACACGTGTAACATTTGCCACTCTCCAATCATCTGGCACTACTCTAATGGACCATAAGGACACAAACATCATCGCCAAAAGCACAGCAATCTCTTCCCTCGCTTCCTGTAGTAAACTTTGCTATATTCCATCTGGCCCAGGGGCCTTTTCTACCCGGATGTTTCGGAATATTTTCAGCACATCCTCCTTCTTAACAGCAATCTGTTAGGACACATCAGTTTCTTTTGCACTTTCCTCAGAAATGTCAATGCCCCTGTCTGTGGTGAATACTGAATATAATTATTCATTGTGGAACTTTCTTACCTCTTCTGACTCCAGGCAACATTCCCTCCACGAGCCTGATCGGTCCGATCCTCGGTCCTGACATACTCATGGCCCTCGTGAAAGTGTAGAATGTCTTCATGTGTTCCTTAATCCTACCTGCTGTAGCCTTTTCATGCCCCTTTCTTCATTTCCAAAGTCCATTCTTCATTTCGTCCTGGCTAATTTATAATTCACTGGAGCTCTGTGTGACGTGTGCCTTCACATCCAGAAGTAAGCTCCCTTCTTCCTCTGGACGAGATGTTCCTCATCAATTATCAGCCAAACCTCCTTCACCATACAATTCCTCCTTTGCCGCAGTGGGTCAAACGTATCCAGCACTAACAGCAAGTGCTCCCGAAACGGCCTCCACATATTGGACGTGCATTTCCCTGCGAATATCTGATCCTAGTTTAGGCATCCCATGTTCCTGCGGAATAACACTGTACTCGCTCCTTCCCATAAATACTTTCCATGTCTTCTGTTCCTATCCCGATCCAAGAGTATAGCAAAAATCAGGCAGTTCTGATCACCATAATCGGAACAAGAAATATGAAATCTGCCCTGGGTAATTCCAATATGGCCTCCCCTCCAGTCAACCGGTGGACACCTTGCATGAGGAACGGTTTCTCGATACAAAAGACAAAAAACTGCTCCATCCAAACTATTTGCACGGTAGAGGTTCCAATCAATATTCAGGAAGTTGCGGCCACCCATGACGACTACCCTGTTACTTCTGAACCTTTCCGAAATCTGCCTTCCAATCTGGTCCTCCAAGTCTTTGTTGCTATTTGGGGACTGCAGGAAACTCCCAACAGCATGGCTGCTCCTTTTCTGTTTCTGGTTTCCACTCAAATTGACTTAATAGACAAATCCTGTACGACCAAAGTGGGGAGTTGGGACCTCTATGAGCAGGATGGTCCAAATCTGAAGCAGAGGGGTACCAACATCTGCGCTGGGGTTGGTAGGGAATTGACGATTGGACATCGGGTGGATTTTAAGTAATTCAGCCAGGTGATGGGAACCCAAATTGTATTTCCTGTGCCCAGGAGGTTGAGGGTAGTGCCGTCAGAAATAGGGTTTCAAGGTTGACACAGTGCACCAGGAAGCCGGAAGGTGGATTGAAGTGTGCTTTCTTCAATGCTCGGAGAATTCTGAATAAAGTGGGTGAACTTGCAGCATGGCCGGGTACCTGGAACTTCAATGTCCTGGCCATTGCGAAGACATGGGAGAGCTGGGATGGGAATGGGTGTTGCAGGTTCAGGGATTTAGATATTTCAGTCATAACAGAGAAAATGGTCAAAGAGGGGAAAGTGTGGCATTTCTTTGTCAAGGGCAGTATTACAGTGGCAGAGAGGACATTTGAGGACTCGTCTACTGAAGTAGAACGGGCTGATGATTGAAAAAGGAAAGGAGAGGTCACCATGTTGGGAGTATTCTGTATTCCTTCGATTAGTTAAACAGATGTAGAGGAAAGCACAACAAATCTCATTGTGGATATGAGCGTGAGTAGCACGGCAGCGGTGAGAGGAGCTTGGACTTTGCAAATATTGACTGGAAATGCAATAGTTCGTGAACTTTAGACGGATCAGTTTTTGTCCAATGAGGGCAGGAGGGTTTTCTGACAACGGATGTGGTCAGACCAAAAAGGGGCACGGCCACATTGGATTTGGTCATGTGTAATGCATCCCATCAGATGTTAGATTTGGAAGGAGGTGAGTTATTCCGTGATTGCGACAAGAATTCGGTATTCACGTTCAAATTAGCGATGGAAAGGGCGAGGTACATAACGCAGGACAAGAGTTATAGTTGGGGGAAAGGCAATTATGATGCTGTGAGGCAAGATTGAGGTTGCATAAGAGGGGAACGAAACTGCAAAGGATGGCATCAATAGAAATGTGGAGCTTACTCAAGGATCAGCTGTTGCGTGTCCTTGTTCAATTTGTACCTGTCAGGCGGGGTGGGGGCGTTGTCGTGAGTGCGAGCCATGGTTTATTAAAGACATCCAGAAGAAGAAGAATGTTTTTGTTAAGATCAGGCGCAAATGCACAGTTAGGGCACCTTACAGTTATAAGCTGGCCACGAAAGACTGAAGAGAGAACGAATTAGAACCAGGACAGAACATGACAAGTTATTGGCAGATAGGATCACGGAAATCCGTATAGGTATCAGTATACCTGGAATAACAGAATGAGTACCGTACGATTAGGTCCAATCAAGGACAGTAGTGGGAAGTTGTGCGTGGAGTCTGAGGAGGTAGGAGAAGCGCTAAATGAATATTTTCCGTCAGCATTAACAGTTGAAAAAAACAATGTTTCGTGGAGAACACTGAGATACATCCTACTAGACTAGACGGGATTAGGGTTCACAAGGAGGGAGTATTAGTAGTTTTGGAAAGTCTAATAGTAGATAAGACAACTGGGCCAGATTGGATTTATCCTCCGATACTCTGGTATGACGGGGCGCAGATTACAGAGTCTTTGACTTTGATCTTTATGTCATTATTGTCAACAGGAATAATGTCAGAAGACTGGAAGATAATAAATGCTGTCACCTTGTGCAAGAAGGGGAATAGAGGCAATGCTGATAATTATGAACCAGTGACCCTTCCTTCGTTTGTGATTAAAGTGTTTGGAAACGTTATACGAGATAGGGGTTATAATCATCTGGAAATGAACAAATTGCTTAAGCTTATTCAACACGGCTTTGTGAATGGCGGTTCGTGCCCCACAAGCCTTACTGAGTTCTTTGAGAAGGTGATTAACAGGTGGACGAGGACAAACCTGTTGGTGTGGTGCATATGGATTTCAGTAAAGCGTTTGCTAACGGTTCACACGGTAGATTATTGCACAAAATACGGAGGCATGGGATTGAGGGTGATTTAGTGTTTTGGATCAGAAATTGACGACCTGAAAGAACACCAATCTGGTTGCTCATGGGAAATGTTCATGCTAGAGTTAATTTCTTAGTGGTGTATCACAACGATCTGTTTTGGGTCCACTCTTGTTTGTCATTCTTATAAATCACCTGAATGAGCGTGCACAAGGAGACTTCAGTAAATTTTCCGATGATATTAAGGTCGGTGGTGTTGTGGATCGTGAAGAAAGATGTTGAAAGTTACAGAGGGACATAGATAAACTGCAGAACTAGGCTGACTCGTAGCAAATCGAATTTAATTTGGAAAAGTGTAAATTCGTTCACCTTGGGAGGAGCAACAGGAATAGAATTTATTGGGCTCACGGTAAGATTCTTGGCAGTGTAGAGGACCAGAGAAATCTCTGTTTTAATAGATCCCTGAAAATGGCGACCCAGGTTGGCAGGATTGTTCGGAAGGAATACGTATTTTAGATTCTATTGGTCGAGGGATTGTATTTCAGAGCCCCGAGGTCATGTTTCAGCTCTACAAAATACTGGGGTGGCCACACTTGGAAGATTGCTTACAATTCTTGGCATCGCACTAACGGCAAAATGTAGAAGCTTTGGAAAGGGTTCAGAAGCGATTTACGAGGATGTTGCCTTGTATGGAGGGAACGTCTTATGACGAAAGGCTGAGGGACTTGAGACTGTTTTACTCAGAGAGAAGTGTGAGAGGTGAATAAATTGACAAACATAAGATATCAGAGGATTAGATAAAATTGACAGTGACAGCCTTTTTTCCTCGCATGGTAATGATGGCTCGCACGAGGGGGCATAGCTTTAAATGGACGGGCGATCAGTCGACGACTGCTGCTCGCAGACGTTCCACACCCGTACTACTCTCTGAGAAAAGAAAATGTTTCTGACATCTGTCCTCTATGAGGAACACACTGCATGGAACAGTCGTAGGCACGTCAAAATTTAGAGCATTTAATTGGTCATTGAATGAACAAATGGATCAGTGCAGGGTAGATAGGCTTCAGATTGGTTCCTTGGATCGCTTCAACATCCCTGCCTGAATTACATTAGATTCCACACAGCACCGAAGCAGACTCTTCGGCCCAATAGGTCCACAGTGACACTCCATAGAGAAATCCTCACAGACACAATCCTCAACATTTTCCCCGAATTCGCAATTTAGAACCTCCAAATCAGTTCACTTCCACAACTCTGGACTGTGGGAGGAAATCAGCAAACCCGGAGGACATGCAAACACCCCACAGAGAGTTGCCCAAGGTGGGAAGCGAGCCCGGGTCCCTGGCATTGTGAAGTAAAAGTGCAAACCACTGAGCCACCATGCTGCTATAATTCTCTGGCTCCTATGCATCTCCCTTTCTGCAGCTGTGATCATGTCCCTCATCAGCATTTACATTGCTCCAGCTCTTTTACGCAACCCCACATTCCTTTTGAAACATCTGAACCCTGGACTATCCAAAAACAATCCCTGACACGCTGATATGCAATTCGCATGCATGGCCACAACATTAAGTATGAAGTAGTAACACATGCTTTAAGTTCGTCACCGGATTCCTGATACTTCTTGCATTATAATGCGTTTCAACCAATCACACTGACTGCACTTTTGCCCTATGAAGTTCCTATTACTTCTCACAGACTCTCTGTAAGCTGTATCTGGCTTTTCACTACCTACTTCATCATCTGATCCCGTAGCTCTGATCAAGTTAGTTTAAACCTCCCAAAGATCTCGAACAAACCTCCAACCCAGGATATTGCAATCCTCCAGTTCAGGTGCAAATCGTCTTTTTTATATAGGTACAACCTTCCCCAGAAGACTTCCCAATGATCCACGTACCTGATGTCCTCCCTCATATACAAGCCCTGCAGCCATGTGTTCATCTGCACTTGCCCTCAATTCCTAGCCTCACTAGTCCATGTCACCAACAGCAATAATGAGATAACTACTCATCTCGTCTTGCCTTCTGGCTTCCGGGCTAACTCTCTGTGTTATTTTTTCAGGACCTCCCCCCTTTCCCTACGTTTGTCATTAGTGGCGATGCATACAATGACTTCGAGATAATCTCCCACCCTCTTAAGACACCTGCACACTCGATCGAAGACACCAGTGGCCCATGCACTATGGAGGATACTTACCATCTGAGAGTTGCGTTCATGACCACAGATTCTCCTGTCTGTTCCTCTAACCTTTGACTCCACTATCAATATCGCTCTGATACTCTCATCGCTTCCCTTCTGAACCACCGAGCCAGGCTCAGTTCCAGAGACCTGGCCTTTGAGGCTTTTTCCTGGTAGGGGACATCGCCTCACACGCCGAACAATGCCCAAAATGGCTTAAATATTGTTCAATGGAACGGAGGATCCCTGCACTCTCTGCCGATTACTTTTCCCTTTACTGCCTGCTACCCAGTTTCCTTTATCCTGCCCATTCATCGTTGCTTGTCTCCCGATAACTCCTGTCTATCACCCGCTCAGCCTTCTGAATGATCCTAAATTCATCCAAATGCAGCTCCAGCTTCTTACAGCGGTCTGTGGGGATCTGGCATTGGATGGAATTCTCGCAGGTGATGACAGCAGAGACACCAGTAGTGACCCTTACCACCCACATCCTGTAAGAGGAGCATGCAACTGCCTTAGATGCAAGTTAAATGGTATTCCTACCCGCCTCTACCATCTCCGCTGTCAGTGTGCTCCAGGTACCCAACACCCTCTGAATAAAGAACTTACCACGCATAATTCACAAAGTAAGTATATTCAATTCTAATTCACCTTCCCAGCTCCTCACATGGCTCATGCTTCCTCGACTCCCGCTGTTGATTCACGAGATATGTGTGTTGGGCTCTCGGGATGTGCAGGCTGGAGGAGGCTTCAGCAATAGGATGGATGGCAGGTGCTGGTAGAGAATACAATGATAGCACGTCGTGCATGTGCAGGTGTGGTCACTGTAATAGGGGTGCAAAATGCTATCAAGGGGGGTGATAAATGTAGTGAGGTGCATCAGTGCCCGAGAAGGATCTCGAAATTGGAAAATGTGCAGTAACTGTGGAACTCGCAGAAATGCGGAGCAGTTTAGGAGATGGTACACAATGCAGAGTTAGGAGTAAATGTTTTGCAGGTGTTTACCGAGATAGGGAGAGATGTACTGGCTTGAGAAGCTTATATTGTTCAGGAGAAGCATATGTACAGGGCTTGCTTCCAGAGATATAGAGGGATTGAAGTGCTGGTGGAGTTCGCAATAAAATGCATGGGTCAAGATTCTGGAGGAAGTTGCAGAGATGGGACACTCGTAGGCGCTGGAGAAGGTTACAATAATAAGGAGGCGTGATTTAAGGAGCTGATGGAATTTAAAGAGATAATGAAGGGATTTGGAGCAGCACCGTGTTTGGAAATAGGAAAGATGCAGTTGCTGATGGATGTTACAACATTAGGGAGGGCTCCCATTACTGACGTGGGTCGCAGAGATAAAAAGAGGTGAAGGTGCTAGAGGATGCTTCAGTGATAGAAGAGTAATGCTGGAGGAGGTTACACAGATGTGGAGGAGCTGATTCCTCCTTACTGAGATAAGGGGGCATGTTGGAGCTGGCGGAGATTACACGGATATAGATCGATAGATACTGCAGGTCGTAACAGAGACAGTGAGGGCTGGAATAATTGGTGAAGG
Organism: Chiloscyllium plagiosum; assembly: GCF_004010195.1. NCBI lineage: Eukaryota > Metazoa > Chordata > Chondrichthyes > Orectolobiformes > Hemiscylliidae > Chiloscyllium > Chiloscyllium plagiosum. The sequence goes on along the minus strand of NC_057717.1, from coordinate 8,793,124 downwards.
ATCCAGTGAGAGGAAGGTTGTCAAGTAGGAGCAAGTTCCAAAAATCGGTGGGGGATGTC
>NC_057717.1:8773593-8793029 GCF_004010195.1 Chiloscyllium plagiosum | reverse complement strand
GCTATAAATTTAGGGAAGGATGTAGTCGCTGGCAGAGGTTTCAGGAAGAAGGGAGGATTGCAGATGCTGTAGGAGATTGCAGGGCTGAGACATAGAGTGGTGTTTGCTACTGAGATAAGAAAGTGTGACGATGATGGAGGAGGTGACAGATACGGAGTGGAGCTGTGTTTAGAAGGAGGTTAGAGGTTGAGAAGGCTATGGGTTTTGAATAAGATCACAGCGATAAAGAGGACTGGCATGGCTGGTGCATGTTATAAAGGTAGAGAGATGCGCAGTCTCGCCAGAAGACCACAGATATAGGGAGGGCCGTACAGCTGGCTGTGATGACAGTAATGGGCAAGAATGCATGGAGGTTATGTTGGAGGTTATGCAAATAAGAATGGGTACTGGTGAGTGTCTGAGATATAAGTAAGTAGGTGGAGGCTCAAGCAGGTTACAGAGATCAGGAGGAACGTAGAGGATGGATGAGTTATACACAGTTCAGAAGAGGTGTAACAGCTGGAAGAGGTTACACAGATTGGGAAGGTGTAGTGGGCTAGAGTAGTTTACAGATATGGGGAGGCCTGTAGTGGCTAGATGTGGTAACTGAGATGGGGAAAGGTGTGTTCGTTCGTTCGTCTGTCCAACCATCTATCCACTCATTCCTTCAATCATTACTGGCTGATCAACGTTCACCGTTGATTTTGAGATGTCGCTGAGAAGGTGGTCGTGAGCTACCTTCGTGAACCACTGCACCAGCCATTTAAAATGATCTCATCTCTGCTCCCTCCGGAGTTCGCGACAATACCCGTCATGACTGTATTTGTATAATGACAAAGCAGCTCTTTCTTTGATGTGGCCCAAGAATGCAACCGGTGATCCTACAATCTCTGTCCTCCACAGTTAATGTAAGCCTGAGAACTCTTTAACATCCAGCAGTCTCGAGTACCTGCACCATTCCTCAATGTCCTTTTGCATTTGTTGAAGTCCTCATAATTCTGTAAGCAGCTCACAAAAAGCCGCTTAGACTCTACAAAATTCTGCCATCATCAAGATGTTTTCTCTCTATTTCCTTTGCCTTCTTCAGAGTCTGTAACTCTCTTCTGTATCTTCCACTAACCTGCTTTAGGTACTGCAGCTCTGCCTCCCTCTCCAGATAACCGGATCCGTCCACAACAGCTCGCTCAATCATCGTGAAACCCTCTGTCCCCTCTTACCCTTATGTTTTCCACCGTCTTCGAGGCAAAATAGCGATCCTGTGAGGTAGCACAGCGGATTAAGACGTATAAAATCTCAGCTGAGGCTTGAGGGCAGCAATTACCTGGGAGTCGCTATGGCAGAGAACCTGAGAGAACGCAGAACTGAGCAGGAGAATATCCATCAGCTGGGAGGATCCAGGCTGACTGGGACTTGGAGTTTGAGAAGCAGCAGAGCGGGAGGCTATCACTCAGTAGCGAATCACAGAGGAAGTGAACGTGGAAGAGACCAACTTGGAGCAGGACTTTCAGGCTAAGTATACGTGGGACTTCTCGAGGCAGCAAAATGGGAGGATAAAAAATTAGCACTGCGAATCGAGACTGAGATGTACCTGGGAGTCACAGAGACGGTGAACCTGCAAGGGAGCTGAATTGATGGGAGCTGGATGTTTACCCGTTCCTGGGAGGCAGAGATCCGTCGACCCTGTGAGGGAGCAGACTGGAATGGCACCTCCAGGGTAATTCGTTACTCGGAGTCACTGAGACGTTGACCCTGTGAGTGCGCAGAGAAGAGGCGGTGCTGGAGGATTACACGTAACTGGGAGTCACAGAGGCAAACGCCTGCTGCTTGATTGCGTGCACTGTATTTGAAAGAAGTATTAGAGTCGTCACAGAAAAAGGTTCAAGTTCATTGGCTGATAACTCACCGTTATTAGAGACTTTCTGCAAATCGTTCTCAGTTAGCAAATTTATTTCTTCAACTTCTGAAAGAAGGGTTGAACTCAAGTAAGAGAAATAAGTGAAACACTGAGCCAGTATAATGAAGAAAACTCAGAGTTAGGGAAGATATTTAACCCTATTTTTATTTTCGTGGTAACTTCATATTTATTATTTAATTAAGGAACACTCGACATGTCACAGTTTAAGACATGGCAGCACATGCTTCTTCAATGGAAGATGTGTCATGTTACTTTGTGAAGTTTTCCTCTTTGCTAGTGTTGCAGATGAACAGTGATTCTTAGAGCTAAGGCAACGACTGGATAGCACAGGCAGAGAGAGGATTACCCTGCATAAATGACGGCCTGGAAGAAGGAGTGGATTGGGTGGCCAGTCAATCGAAGAGAAATAGTCAGGGAATACAGGAATAGTCTAATGTCTAACTTGCAATTCAGGTTTCTGGCTTGGAAGCTGATGGAGGTGCTGGCTGCTCAGGTGAGTGCAGTCACAGCCATGTCTGTGGCACCACAAGCAACCTAACTGTAAAGGAGGGAGGGAGATGGCATGAGAAGCATTCGTCAGAGGTGACTGAGTACATAGAATAAGGTGTAAGAGTTCCTGTGACTGTCAGTGTGATTCCAGGATGGTGGGGTCAAGAATGCCACTGTTCTTTCGGACATTCGTCTGGAGTACAGTGATCAGCCAGACTTTATGGTCCATGTTGGTTGGAATGACATTGGTAGAAAATGCGAATTCATCTGGGAATCAGAATTTAGGTAGCGAGGTGGCTGGTTAGCAATCAGGACCCCAAACATAGCAATGTCGAGAGTGTGGTGCTAGAAATGCACAAGACAGGCAGCATCCAATGAGCAGGAGAATCGACAGTTCAGACATTAGCCCTTCTTATGCCAGAAACTTCGAATCTCCTGCTCCTAATCTGCTGTGCTTCTCCAGCACAACACTCTCGACTCTGATATCCAGCATCTGGATGAGTGGTGCTGGAAGAGCACAGCAGTTCAGGCAGCATCCAAAGAGCAGCGAAATCGACGTTTCGGGCAAAAGTCATCTGCAGCCCTCACTTTCTCCTCAAATGGGGCAATTCCTGGAATGCTCCCAGTGACGTGTACAAGTGAGAACAAAACTCGGAGTTTAAGGTAAATGATGCAGCAGGAAGGGTGTCAGATTTGAGGGACTGTGGTACTGGTTCTGGGGAGGCCTGAAACTGTTCCAGATAGTTGGAGTTACAAGTGACATAGCGAGAAATGAATTCATTGTGGGGTATTTGGGAGAGATCAGAAATAAGTTTCCGTATGGAAACCAAAAATGAATAGTACAGGAGCTTACACGGATTCACAAAATACTTAGATATGCAGCTGGTACTAACTTAAAACAACGAGAATATCCGTGTAAGATGAAGTAAGGAAGAAAGTCTAAACTTCTGTACCCTGCATGGACGGGAAAACTTGAAGTGTGGGGAGTTAGAGATTCAGATTAGTGTGTGAAAATCTGATATACTGATAACAGAGCTGGCTCGAGGAATGGAAGGACGAGGTGAGAAGCATTGCTGGGCAGATAATGCTCTGAAACGAAAGAAGACAAAGAAATGATGAAAAATAAAAGTATTGATTTCGATTCACATTAGTTAAGCAGTCCAAGAGAGAAAGGACCCGTTCAAGGACAAAGTGAATTTGACTGGACCTACATCACAAAAAGTTTACATTTACACTGACATACCGCCTTCAGGAATCAGCCATTGCAAAGGATGGTGAGAGTAAATATGCAGAGCCTTTTGATAACGATAACAGTACTGCAGATTATTCGCATTCAGAAAGTTAAATTATCGAGATATAAACTGGGATTCTGATCGTCAGCGCAGTGAAGGGCGAAATTGCCTGGATTGCATGGTGGAGACCTGGCGACAGAAGGATGTGTCTAACATAAGAAAGCATTCACTGTTCGACCTGGTTCTTGAGAAAGATGTCGGCAAGTGAATAGTGTCAGTCACGAATGTTTTGCGGTACAGCAATCGTTTTATCGTCAAGTTCAGGATGATGGCAGAAAATGATATGCGATCATTGAGACTGAGAAAAAAATAGTTGACTGAGAGCAGCATTCAATAGGATCAGAATGAAGCTGGGAAAGTTTGACTGGAAATTCAATTTGGTCAGAAAATGAAAAAACAGAACAATGGGCTCCCTGATAACAGGAGATGTTTTTGTCCAGTAGAGAATGGTCCCTCGAGTAGGATAGGAAGGCTAAATAAAACAATGCTCTCTGGATGACAGAGAAGAACAAACAAATCAATGTCAGATACAAAATAGAATTGTAAACCAGGAAGGATTCTGATAGTTCACAGTGTTTAAAGATGGAGTAAGGCTGATTTGAAACGAGAGAGATTATTTATATCTGGAAAGAAGTTCTCTGCGAGTCGTTCGGATACACTTGGATGCTTTATAGATACATTTTCAGTGACAACATTCAAGAGGTGATTTGAGGTTTATTGATAAAACACATAACGCGTTAGGATGTGGGGAAGAATGAGATCATTACTCAGCAGAGTTCAGTTTAAGAGCTGGTGTAACCTTGAGCAGCCAGATGACCTCCTGCTGATCCATAAGACGCCTGTGTCGTTCAGTGTGATGTCCTGAGAGTTCTGCAAATCCAGTGGTATCTTGTCTCTGTTACCGAAACGATCCTTACCATATATCCTGTAATTCCTGCGGTTGCATGTTGGCTCAGTGGCTCAGTGATTAATACTGATTAATAGTGCTATGAGCATGTGATCGAATCCAGCCTTGGGCGACTGTTTGGTATGAATTTGCATATTCTCCCCCTGTCTGCGTATGCTTCATCTCTGGTCTCCTCAGTGATTTACAGGTTGGATAAATTGATCATGCTAAATTTCCACTGGCATTTAGGGATATGTGTGTTAGGTGCTTTAGTCTAGAGTGCATGTAGAGTTAGAGGGCAGTGGAATAGGTCTGAATGGATGGATTTTCGGAGGATTGATGTGGAAGTGGTCTGCTTCCATTCTGTCGGGTTTCTAAAATTTTCTGACCTGCATAAGCCTATGCGAGTCTCTGTAACCCGTACAGGCAATACGCACCTTATTTCACTGGAATCTCCTCCAGCATCTAAAATCCCCCCCTCTCTACGTAATATTTCTCAAATTCTGACAGCTCTCCCATTCGCTGTAACTACTCAGTTCAGAGAAACTTCTCAATCCTTGCAATCTCGTTCAGTCTACATAATCATCAACGTCACAAACGTACTGTTACCTTGACAAATCTCATTATCTCCATGACCTCCTCCAGCCACTACAGTGTTCATTGTATCTACAACATTGTCCAACGCATACACCTACACCCATCATTTTTTTCTAATCCCTACATTTTTCATTTAGTGTAACCTACTCCAAAGGCTAACTAGCTGTGGAACGTCCTCCACTCCCTGCTGCGTTCCCGATTCTGTAAGCACCGTCTGCGCCTACATGGCTCCGTCACACTACAATCTGCACATCGTGAATCCATCCCGATTTGATGAAGCAGAAAGTGCCTCATGATCAGAATCTCAATACGGACGGAGTACCATATTATCAGACAATCATTCCGAATAGTGTGCATCATTGTCAATTAATCTGTTCTGTGGCAGTGTCTCACTGTAATGGGATCAGAAATTAGGGAATGCTACACGATTAACTGAACAATACTGAGATACTGCAGTACTGTAGGTCAGTCAGTACTGTGTATTCTGAAGTTTTCCTCGGCCCGGCTGTTTCACTGTCCTTCACAACCAGAGATGAAACACAAAATGTGTGGTCCAGCCTCAATTCTGACTCTTAAGCAATGAGACACCGCCTTAGTATTGACACTGCTAGAAAAAAAAAGCACTGCCTCGAAATCGAAACTCAAACAGTGAGACACTCCCAGCGAACCTGTGATGGATCTCCAATATCTCCGTACTGAGCATGTACCACGACCTCAATTCACGCTCATGTAATATGAGGAACTGGCTCATGATTTGAGATCTGGCAACAATTCTCTCCTGCAATTCGGACCCTATTGCAATTAGGTACAGCCCCAGTATTGAATGTGTGACAATGATGCACTCTTTTAGTTCTGATCTTATATTGCATTAGAAAAATAGTGAGACTTTCAGTATATTAGATAATTGGAGCAGAGAATATTAAAATCGGAAATTAGGAGAAGGAATCATTAAGCAGAAGCTATATTGCGTCACCTGTAAATTGGTGATTCTGTTAATCGCACAAGTGAATGAAAATAATTGAGCAGGGCACCCAGAGGTGTATCAAGGAACGATTAAATGGGAGAATTGATACATGTACCAATAATTGTAGAATTCATGCACTTGTCATTACATTCAAAGTGGGAGACTGGGGCAAGAAAATACTCAATGGAAGAGTTGGTGCAGTTCGGGGTTTTGTGACGGATTAGTAAATGGGAAAATTGGAGCAGGGCACCAGAGCCAGATCATACAATCGTAGAAATGTACAGCACGGAAACAGACCCTTCAGTGCAACTTGGCCATGCCTGAATTAAAGATTTTTTTTCGCAGTGGAGCATTAAATTTCAGAATCATTGCAAGGAACTCCCAAACGGAAAAAAAATTGGACACGGCTTATCTGAATAGGGGAATTTGAACAAGGAATTAGGTTTTGAGAGGATTGGTACAGTGGAGCAGGAATGGGGTGAATTGGAGCAGGACAACGTTGAGTGGGAGAGTCAGAGGAGGGCAATACCAAATGTGAGAATTGGGCTTTGGCACCCCATCACTTATCAGACAATCCTGTTGCACTGACTCTCTGTCAAGTGACTGATTCATGTAATTGGATTCAAAAAGCTAATTTTACGTATGGCCGAGAATGACAGGGTGTTATGGTTAGCACGCATCAGCTCCATTCAAAAGGTAAATCATTGCACGTTCTGATATACAGTAAGAGCATGCCACACATTCAGATAGTCATTCCTGAGAGTTTGCACCTCTGTCAGTTTAGCCAGGTTGCCTCACTGCCAGAGGTCAGCCCGGAAGCTGTCCCTCTTTGTCAGAGGATCGCAAGAAAGGGATTTCCTCATTGTCAGATGGTAAACAAAGAGACAATGCTCATCTTAGCACGGTCAGATGTGAGCGAGTGTGACATTTTCAAAGGGCTGAATTGAAACAGCCCATATTTGTCATTCCTGTGTGTGTTAGTAACATAGATTCATACTGAGCCAGTGCCTCATTGTACAGACGTCAGAACTGCGAGGGTGCTAACAATAATAAGGTCAGTACTGAGATTTGTTTTATTGTTCATTCTCGGGATGATGGCGTCGCTGATTGGGTAGAATTTATTTGAGATTCCAAATTGTGCTGAGAGTAGTTAAGTGTTAACTACATTACTCTGGGTCATGGAGTCACGTGAAGGCCAGACCAGGTAAGGAGGGCAGCTTCCTTCCCTGAAGGACATTAGTGATACAGATGGTTCCTTTCAACAATCGACAGTGGGTTCTGGTCATCATCAGTCACTTGTTTCCAGATGTTTATTGATGTCAAATTCCACAGTCTTCAATGGTGGGATTCGAAGCCGGGTCCCAGAATATTATCTGGTCTCTGAATTAAAAGTACAGCAATAATACCATGGAAACAGTGCAGTTCTGTCACAAGAAATGCACAAGGCTGAGGTAATGCGTTATTGTCAGAGTTTTAGTCCTCAGAGTGTGCCTCATGGGCATATGGTCTGTCCTCAAGGCAGAACTTCATTGTAATAATAATCCATGGAGGGAGTGCTACTCGATAATAGGGTCTGTACTGCGGGATTAGAACTGGCAATGTGTCAGACTGAGGGAGTATCTCACTTCTGGAGAGTCAGTCTTCAGTGAATCGTACTTATCAGACAATCAATACTGAGGGATGGCCTGATAGTCAGAGGGTCTGTTCTGATGCACTGCCTCAATGCAAGGGAGACATAATTGAAAGAATGGAGGGTCTGTACAGAAATATTGCAGCACTGTCATCAGATCAGAATTGGGGACTACCTTATTGTTAGAAGGTCAGTTTGAGGAGGTACCTCTTTGTGAAAAGTCAGAATTTAAGGTAGACTCATTCCTGACCCACTAATCGTGCGGCCCTTCTTTATTTTGTGTATGACACACCAAAATGGGCAATTGCTCCAGTGCATCCGCAAATGGGGAAGAAAATGCCACAGATTGTCAGTTAATAGAAAATTTGGGGAAATGCTCCAAAATTAGAGACTTGATGCAGAGAAACATTCGACGAATTGGTACATCATTAAAAGGCCGAATTGGTGCAGTTGTCGCCAAACTGTGAGAATTCTCGCAGCCGAAGAATCATTGCACGAAAAGACTAAATGGAAGAATTGGCCTAGAGCACAGGTAAATGGAAAAAAATTAGAGCAGAACATCAGGTAATGGAAGAATTGGGGAAGGACATCTCCGAAATGAAGAATTGGCACATGTTGGAACTAATTTACAGATTTGGGCCAACGCCCCACTCCATGGAGATAAACTTTGATTGCTAAAATTAGGCATGAGTAAATGGGGAATTTGCTGCAGAGAAGCGTGAAATGGAAGAATTAGTGCAGGGCATATAGAAATACTGTTGAATGGTACCAGCAAATTAAAGAATTGCTCTAAATGGTGCGAGGGGTCAATAATGCAGAACAATGGAACAAAAGGAAATGGGCAAGGTGGGAAAGGGCAACAATAAATCCTGACCCTCTTAGTGCAAGCAGTCCTTCAATTCTTTCCCGTGAGACACTGCCTCAGTAATGATCTTCTTCCAATGAGACACTCGTTCAGGACTGACCCTCCAATAGGAGCATTGAAAACGGCCCACCGATAGTTATGCACTCCCGCATTTTGGTCACACAATCAGCGTATCACTCCTTCCATTTAAAAAAGAACTTCTGATGACTCTGCAAGACCTCAGGACAATCTTACCATTGTGTGGCACTTCCTCAGTTCTGAAACTTTGACTATGTTGCAGTGCCACAGTATTGACATACTTGGAAAGAGACACAGCTCAGAACTGACACTTCGACACGAGGCAATCCCTCACTTCTGACTGTACTGAAATGAGTCTCTATCTCAATTTTGACCATCTGACGTAACCAAAAAAATCGTGCTGCACTCCTTCAGTTCTGACCGCATTGCAGTCAGACAGCAGCTCAGTATTGACACAGTGATAGAACTGTAATCCCTCAGTTCTTACCATTTGAAATGACACGCTCTCTCTCTCTCAATGTGTGGCACGCACTCAAGTCTAATCACTTGAAATGCGAGGCTGGCTCATAATGTCTCCGCTGACAATGAGATAATGGCTCAGTACTGACCATCTGATAATGAGGCTTTTCCGCCGAATTGACCCTCTGACAGTGCAGAACTCCCTCGGGACGAAACCTTTGAATGGGTGGCACTGCTTCAATTCTGATCACCTTATGATAACGCATTCTTCCATTATTGAACCACTGACAATATCATATTACAAAGAAAGAGTGCAATATATCAGTCCCGACCTTCCAGTCATGTAGCACTCGCTCAGTTCTTACGGCATTAAATTGAGGTACAGCCTCAGAACGAAACATCTGACAAAGGGGCACATTCTTACGAAAGAATATCTGACACTAAGGCATTCCCATAATTTTCAGCCTCTGCTAATGAGGCCCGAACTCTGAAGTGACGTTCTGACAATGAGGCAGCCATTCAATACTGGTCCTCTAATAACGCTGTCATGCTCAATATTGATCATCGAATTGTGAGGAGCACCGTCACCTCCGAATGTCTGACGTGAGTCATCCATAAACACTGCAGCCTCATAATTAGGCCCTCCCTCAGAACGGAGTATCTGCCAACAGGGCCCTGTCTCATAACAGATTGTCTGACAATGAGGCACAGTCTTCGGAATGAAACTCTGAGAATAAGGTACACCATCTGAATGTTTCGTGAGGGATCCATCTCTCCTGGCTCTCTCGTTGTCACCTGCTGTTAGTACCAACACTTCAATGAGTAGCCCACCCTTAATCTTGATCCTCAAGTAATGAGGTACAGCCTCAGGATGAAACCGCTATTTTGATGTACTCCCTCTGGAATGAGGCTCTAATAGAGTTTCTCAGTACTGAACTACGAATCATGTACCACATCCGATATTCAGATATTTGCATTATGAGGATCGTCTCGGGATTGACGTTCTAACAATCAAGCAATCCCGCAATTCTGACCCTCACACAACGAGGGACACCTGCAGTGCTGAAGCTCTCACTGTATTTCAAAAAAATCAGTACTGACCTTCTGAAAGAGCTACAAATATCTCAGTACTGACCCTTTAATAGAGTGGCAGTCTCCCAGTTCCTGCCCTTTTCCAACGAAATACACTGCCTCAGTATTGACCCATTAGTGCTGCACTGCACGAATTATCCCATTATCTGACATATTGAAGCACAGTCTGATTGTCAGATTTCAGGGAATGCTTTATGGGATCGATGGTCAACAACGGAGCAGTACCTTATGTTTAGAGGTTTATAACTGAGAGAGTGTTGCATGATGACGGGGTAAGTACTGAGGTATTGCATATGGGACAAGTGGTGCATTGAAGCACTAAGAGGAGAAGTGCAGCAGGAAAATCCAAAATGAGGCTATTACAGGTGGGCACTGCGAAATGGGTGAATCAGTCAATCTGGGAATTGGTGTAGGGCAACGCTGATTTGGACAATTGGTGCAGGGCATCAGTCATTGAGAGGACGTGCAGGGTGCCAATTATGTACGGAATTGGAGCACTGAACGCGAAATGGGAGAACGAGGGCAGGGAATCTGTAGTTGGAGAAATTTTGCAAAGGAGCAATTAAGAGTTGGTCTTTTGCATTACATGAAAAAAATGTGCATAGTACACCGTCCTGTGGAAGATGCGTATCAGGGGGCAAAGAAATAGGAGAACTGCGGCAAGACAATACTCATTGGGAGAGTTGGTGCTGTTCAACAATAAAAGGAAGATTTGTGCAGTTGTGGTAATTTCAAGATTTGTTGCACACAACATCAAAATTGGAGAATTCAGGCAGCTGACCACTGAATGGAGTAAATGTTGCAGGGAAATGCCTCAGTACCTGGGGGCAGTCGAATAATTGGCAAAGTCGCCAGTGATCAGTGGAGCCTGACGTGATGCGTGCGTATACAGTTTAATTTTCCTGTTATTTCTGATTTCCTTCAGCTCCTGGAGGCAGTCGGAATCGTCACGCGGTCACAAGGGAACAGCGGAGCCTGTCAGGATACCTGAGTAAACAGTCTTAATTTCTTTTTCGTTTCGATTTTCTTCAGTTCCAGGAGGCGGTCAGAATGGTCGCATATTTGTGTGTTGGTTTACCCAAATAATCTACCCGGATAGAGTCTTCCACACATCCACCCCCTCTAATCAACAAAAAAGCTCTGTGCATCGATTGGTAAGGTGACAAACGTTTTCTTCCGTGATTCTTTTTCACCTGTGTATTTGGGAATTTAGAATAGCAGGAATGCAGGTTACGGCAGTTGAATGTTCCTTCTGCAGTATTGGAGGTAAGGCTCAACTCTCGTGTTCCTGCTGACTTCATTCGTCAGAAGTGCGCACAATTCCAGCTTCTCGAGAACCGTGTTAGGGAACTGGAGCTGGACGAACTTCCTATATTCTGGATGCGGAGGGGATTTTTGAGAGGAGTTACAGGGAGGTAATTACTCTATAGCCACGTGAAGAAGGTGGATAGGTTACAGTCAGGGGTCCAAAAGTGAACCAGCAGACAGTGCAGGGATCTCCTTTTGTGTTTCCCGTCGACAATCATAGTTTCTTGGGTATTGTTTTGGGGGATGACTTACCAGGGGTAAGCAATTGTGTGCAGGTCTCTGGCGCAGAGTCTGTCCTAGTTGCTTAGAGGGGAAGGGGGAAGAGAAGTAGAACTTATGTCTTGGGGGATTCCATATTTAGGGAGATGATAGGAGGTTTTGTGGGAACGAGAGGGACTCATGATTGGTGAGTTGTCTCCCAGGTGTCAGAGTTCGTGATGCCTCTGATCGGGTTTACGGGATCCTTGAGGGGGAGGGGGAGGCGGAAGCAGCCGCAAGTCGTGGTCCACAGAGGCACCAATAAAATAGATAGGAAGAAAGGTGGAGATCTGAGGCAGAATTTCAGACAGGAGTGGAAACTGAGATCTGGAACAGAGTTTTATCTCTCAGTTCTCACCCATAACACGTGCTAGTGAAGTGAGGAAAAGGGGCAGCGCAGACCTGCACGTGTGGCTGCCGGGATGGTGCATGACAGAGGGTTTTGGATTCCTTGATTGTTGGAGAGCTTCCTGGGGAAGGTCGGACCTCTGCAAACAGGGTGGTCTTCGCCTGAATCACACGGGCACCAATATCCTGGTTGGGGACATTTGCTAATGCTCTGCGCTGCTGATTAAACCAGTGCAACAGAGGGATGGGGTCTGAAAGGGAATCAGCAGACAGTGCAGGGATCTTCTTTTGTCGTCGACAATCATAGTTTCTTGGGTATTGTTTTGGGGGATGACTTACCAGGGGTAAGCAATTGTGTGCAGGTCTCTGGCGCAGAGTCTGTCCCAGTTGCTTAGAGGGGAAGGGGGAAGAGAAGTAGAACTTATGTCTTGGGGGACTCCATATTTAGGGAGATGATAGGAGGTTTTGTGGGAACGAGAGGGACTCATGATTGGTGCATTGTCTCCCAGGTGTCAGAGTTCGTGATGCCTCTGATCATGTTTTCGGGATCCTTGAGAGGGAGGGGGAGGGGGGAGCAGCCGCAAGTCGTGGTCCACAGAGGCATCAATAAAATATATAGGAAGAAAGGTGGAGATCTGAGGCAGAATTTCAGACAGGAGTGGAAACTGAGATCTGGAACAGAGTTTTATCTCTCGGTTCTCACCCATAACACGTGCTAGTGAAGTGAGGAAAAGGGGCAGCGCAGAGCTGCACGTGTGGCAGCCGGGATGGTGCATGACAGAGGGTTTTGGATTCCTTGATTGCTGGAGAGCTTCCTGGGGAAGGTCGGACCTCTGCAAACAGGGTGGTCTTCGCCTGAACCACACGGGCACCAATATCCTGGTCGGGGACATTTGCTAATGCTCTGCGCTGCTGATTAAACCAGTGCAACAGAGGGATGGGGAACTGTGTTTTAGTTCCAGTGTACAGGAGGTTAAATGTAGTGAGCTAATGGATTGGCTTACCACGCCGGGAGGGGACAGCGGCAATCAGGATGTTGAAATGAAATGTCTGTAGTTCAATGTTAGGAGCATCCAGAATAAGGTGGATGGTCTTGCAGTGTGGGTTGGTACCTGGGATTTCGATGTTGTGACTATTTCAGAGACATGACAAGAGGAGGGACAGGAATGTTTGTGGCAGATTCTAGGACTTCGATGTTTCAGCAAGAACAGAGAAGACGTTGAAAGAGGCGGGATTGTGGCATTATTAATCAAGGGTAGTATTACAGCAGCTGAGATAACGTTTACCGACTCATTCACTGAGATAGTTCGGGCTGAGGTTACGATCAGGAAAGGAGAGGTTACCCTGTTGGGAGTTTTCAATAAACCTCCGAATTGTTCCAGGGATGCAGAGGAAAGAATAGCAAGTATGATTCTCCATAAGCGCGAGATTAAGAGGGCAGTTGTTATGGGGGAATTTAACTTCACCAATATTAACTGGGAACGCGAAATTTCAAGTAGATTAGTATATTCAGTTTTTGTTCAATGCGTGCAGGAGGGTTTTCTGTACACTATGTGGACAGGGCAACAAAGGGAGATGCCATATTAGATTTGCTACTTGGGAATGATCCCCGCTCAACATTAGATTTGGAGATAGGTGAGCACTTCACGAAGGTGACCATACTCCTGCTATGTTTACAATGGCAATGGAGAGGGATGGGTGTAACCGCAGGGAAAAATGAATAACTGGGGAAAGAATGCAATTGTGATGCGATTATTCAAGATGTAGGATGCAGAGGACGTGGAAGGCAACTGCAGGGATGGACACACTTGAAATGTGGAGTTTGTTTAACGAACAGCTACTGCGGATCCCTGATAAGTATATACGTATCAGGCAGCGCGGTAGGTGTCGAGCGAGGGAACCATGGTTTACCAAAGAAGTTGAAGATATTGTCAAGACGAAGAAGAAGGCTGATGTGAGAATGCGGCGAGAAATATCAGTTTGGCGTTTGAGAGTTATACGTTATCCAGCAAAAAGTTCTAAAGACTGGGCTAAGCAGAGGCAGGAGGGGGCATGAGACCTTCTTGGCTGATACAATCAAGGAAAGAATTAAGACATTCTATTGTTATATCAGGAATAAAGTAATGGCGAGAGTACGATTAGGGCTGTTCAAAGATAATCGTGGAAACTTTTATGTGAAATCTGATGACATGGAGAAGAGCGTAATGGATATTTTTCGTCACTATTCACATTGGAAAATGGCAATGTTAGTGAGAATACGGAGATATCGGTTCGAAGATGAGACGAGATTGAGATTGAGAAAATGGATGTTTTCGACATTTCAGAAGATCCGATAATAAATAAAACACCTGGGCCGGATGGAATTGATCTTCGGATTCTTTGGCAAGCCGGGCAAGAGATTGCAGCGACTTTGGCTTTGACCTTAACGTCATAATTGTCGACAGGATTAGTGCCAGAAGAATGGAGGATATCAAATGTTGTTCCCACGATGAAGACGTGGAGTCGGGACAATCCTACTTAGCATAGGCAAGTGAGCCTTATTTCGGTTGTAAGTAAGATTTTGGAAAAGTTTATAAGAGATAGAATATGAAATCATGTAGTAAGAAATAATCTGATTAGGGATACTCAACACCGTTTTATGAAGGTTAGGTCGTGCCTTACTAACCTTATTGAGTTTCTCAAGAAGATCCAAAAAAGCAGTTGGATGAAGGCAAGGTGGTTGATGTGCATGTGGACTTGAGTAAGGAGTTTGCTAATGTCGACACAGTCGGCCATTGCACAAAATACTGAGTTTCGGGATTGGAGGTGATTCATCGGTATGGATCAAAATTGGTAAAGTGAAAGAAGAAAGAGATTGGTGGTTGATGGAAATTGTTCATCCTGTAGCTCCGTTACCAGTGGTGTGCCGAAACGAAATGTGCTGGACCCACTGCTGTTTGCCATTTTTATAAATGATCTGGATGTGGGCGCAGAAGGATGGGTCAGTAAACTTGCAGATGACAGTCAGGTAAACAGAGTTGACGATCGTGTTGAAGGGTGTTCTGGGTAACAGAGTGACACGTATAAGAAACAGAACAGGGCAGAGAAGTGGCAAATTGAGTTTAATACCGAAAACTGTGAGGTCGTTCACTTCAGAAGAGGTAGCAGGAATGAAGAGTACTTGGCCAATGGTAGCATTCTTAGCAGTGTAGATGAACAGAGAGATCTCATTGTCCAGGCGCATAAGTCCATGAAGGTCGCCACGCTGGCTGATAGCTGTGCTAAGGAGGCACATTATGTGTTATCGTTCATTGGTAGGTGGAATGAATTTCGGAGCCACGAGGTCATGTTTCAGCTGTACAAGACAGTGGTAAAGCTGCACCTGGGGTATTGTGTGTAGTTCTGAGGAATCAGAGTTCAAGGACATTTATCAGGATGTTGCCTGGTGTGGAAGAAAGGTCTTACGTGGAAAGGAGTCAGCGACGTGCTTTCATTATTGCGCCTATTTACCCCAAAAACTGTTATACCCCCGATTACATACTTGCAAAGGAAGGTGGAGTTTGCACCACAGTCAAAGGTAAACGCATTATGGGGGTCACTGATCTCATTGAAAATATTATTAGACATGTACATAACATCTGAACGTTCGTCAGTCAAAGAATGAAGTTGCAGGTTGGGGGGATTAAGGTTTTGGCTCATGGTACAACTGGCTGGTCAATTTGGATGTGTATGCTGCTATTGTTTAAGACGGCCTTTTTGTTGGCATTGTTATCGTTAAGTTTATTATTGCTAAAATATAATCTTCTATTGACAGCATTGGTTCCAGCCAGAAAGTGCTTCTTCTCTACGTCCATGAAGATGAGGAAGCGCCAGTGCCTGCCCCTGGTCCCTCCCCAGTGGAGGAGAAAGTGTGCCAATATCTGGCTACCATTCAATTGGATTAATCTGATCAGTATCTTCACATTTATAGTGTGGTCATGGAATGACTAAACCGGGTAGATGAGGATCTAGAATCTTGACTTAGGCTGATGTCAGGAGCAACAAATCTATGCAAGCTTTTATTAACCACAAAACGTTTTTAAGTATAAAGTAACATAACAAAATGGCTTCCAGTTAATACTGTGCTAAAATGTTTGAAAGCTGCATTCCTGCTTTGCTGAGCTAGCTAATTAAAAGGTAAAGCAGCAGACAATGGGGTCTTCAGAATGTAAATCATAAGGCATTAACTGAGCACCTTGGCTAACCTTGAACTACATGTATGGGACAATAATGTGCGTAAGTCAATGCTGTTACCCAGGAAATATCATTCGATTAACCTGCTATCCATTATGTCACTCTATTACATTTCATTGGTTTTCCTCTGTAATTAAGATTATACTGTCTCTTAAGAACCATATAAAATTGCTTATTGTTCAAATTCGATTTCGCAGATTTCTCGAAGGAACACTAAAGCTGTTAACTTGTGTGTTGTTGGACAAAAATGTGCCCTGCGATGTAATAAACTGTGAAACATTGCTGAAGCAGATCGTACTCCTAGTGATTCTTTTGAATGATCACCAAACCAAGGGGCCCCTCCCGGGGTTCTAGATCTTCAACTTTGGAAACTTCGTAGGGGCAATATCATACATACTACACACGACATCATCATCATCAATTACTTCAATCCAGAACACATTGCAAAATGTTCATGCTGATTGAATATATAAGAGTGTAATCCAAAGATAAATTAAAATTCACAGTTAAAATTATGAATTGAAAATATGTCAGAACCGGCTTTGCAATGTCAGAAGATCATGCTCCAGCCATGCAAGTCAGAAATCTAATCCCTCATTCTTCCCCGTGAATTCACAACATCTACACGGCCACTTGTTCGATGGATCCACTTAGAAGCCTGCGTGAAGGAGCATGCAGTCCGACATATCGACTCTAGTAACCGTCCACTCTTTGACATTAAGCTGAAACTGGAGCTGGACGTTCCAGAAGTGACAGCCACGGAGTAAGAATGATCGACTTGGAATTTTCTGGTGTATATTCACCTTTGTCTTCATCATGGTATTAACATTTAGCATATGTATGTATCGTCAAAATCTTACAAGCAAATCCCTGCTCTCTCATTACAGAGAGAAGTGACTGATGGCGGTTTGAACTGAGGCTACCAGACCCCAGGCGAGGGAATAGATTGAGAAGGAGAACGCTACATTGTAGCCTTCAGCCAATGATTAGAATTGAGTCCAAACTGTTGACATCACACTGCTCTGTAAACCAACAATCCAGCCAAATAAAAACTAAACTGATTCCCAAAGTTTAACGTGCATTTATGCAGACGCATGAAAAGGCAGAAAATAATGCGATAAGGATACATGAGTGGGCAAATGGGATGAGTTTGGAACGGGACCGTTCAATGTTCCACGTCCATGTTGAAAACTTTTGATTGAAACAACACCGAACGATAAGTCTTTGGGAAATATAAGTGGCCATTCAATCAGTGTCAGCTGCTCACCGTTCTACAGCGTCATGGCTCGTTTAAAATATCAGTGAGTCCCCAGACCCCAATCTCACTATAGATGAATAGCATGGGAATCTGAAATGCAAAGACAAATATATTCAACGTGAGAAAAGTAAATAATTAAATGGAGAATAATTTTGAATTACCCTGTCAACAATGCAGATTTGTCCAATTGGCAGTCGTTTCTGCTCTAATTCTTCTCCGAAAACGTGGATTACATGGTGAGGAAACCCTTCTTGTCAGCAGCACCAACTGGAATTCCAGACGACGGGAATTGATGACGAAGCTGTTCCACAGAACATCATTGATTCGTGGAAACCGGAAATGAACGTAGACTCGAGCCGACAACCATTGCATTTGCAACTCCTGAGAAGTCCAACGCGTTTTCTCTTGCGACACAGTGCCCACTCCGGTTCTGTAATCAGAAACTTTCAGCACAGAAAGTTTCCCTTCGCCCATTGTGTTCGCGTCTTTCATCAATCATCTGTCTTTCCACCAGGTTAATAAGGACTGTTTGAAATATTGATCAGAAGTCTGCGTCGTCTTTTTGTTTTAAGTACTCATGAATAATCCCACATGGTCATCCTGTGCTTCTGAAAGCTCATCATTTGCTTACCCAGGAATCGGATTAGCTGTTTTGTTGGCTGTTGGCTGTTTTGCTGGTTTATAAAACAATACGATGCCGACAGCGTATGTTCAATTTCCATCAATGGCTTGATCATTACAATACATGATTCTCCTTCTCAACCTTCGCCATTGGCTGAGAAAATTGGAAGCAACGATGGAAAGAAAGCGTGATCCTTTAAATTATAACAATTCAATTATCATTTCAAAGGCGATGGAATGAAAAGCCCCGTGACAGCGGGAGTGCAACATTCTCTGCAGGTAATTGTTATCCAGACTTGAGGAAAGTGCACAGTGCAGTTCCCAAGACGCAGTGTTAGGATCACCTCTCTTCGGGAAATATATTAACGAACGAAAGATCGCAGAAATCACAAGAACTGAAGTGTTTCACGGTGTCTATTTCGCTGAATATCGTTTGCTTTCATTTTCCTGTATCAGATGTTCAAATCAGCATTCATGAAAGCGTCTGTGGATGCAGCTTGATCTCGTCACCTTGGCACTTCACAAGCCTGAATGTATATGTCTTCTTGCGATACTAATTGAACCCTTACTGTGCTTTTTTAGCGCATGTTATGGGGAAAATTTGGGGATGTCAATCATTGCTGTTATTTGGTTTCGTGCTGAGGTTGCTGCAGCCACAACACAGAGTACTAACTATATCCGAGCAAACCAACGCGCAATGAGGTACCAGGTAAAGAGAAATGCGTGCATTGTTAGAGGCACTGTCATGAGCAACATCCTCTCCTCAGGAAAGGAACACTTACTAAGTATAAGACAGAGATCAGACAACACAGAATGGGGAGAAGCTTTGCAACGTTACGTTTTTGTCAGAGCACAACCTTCAATGCACGTATAATATGTCATTGAATTAAAACTTTTTTTTACAGCAGCGGTTACCTCACACAAAGGAATAACCACTGGTGCAGACGAAAACATAATCTCAATTTTAAACGGCCTGGTTACATAATCTCTCTCCACCTGCATTACAAATATTGAAGAACTCCACATGGTACAGCGGAGATTTGTGAGGTTGTTGCCAGGACTGGATAAGATGTTGCTCTGCGGATTTCTTGGTTAGGCTGGGATTTTTGTCCTTGGAACGAAGGAAGCTGAGGGAAGATTTAAAGTCATATAACATTCATAAAAATCATATATTCGTAGGGGACTTGACCTTGTAGATATGGCCTGTTGACTTCTCCTCGTAAGAGATTCGAGGAACAGGGAAAA
>NC_057717.1:8769662-8773093 GCF_004010195.1 Chiloscyllium plagiosum | reverse complement strand
CATGCAGTGTGACAGGGACATGCAGTGTAACAGGGACACGCAGTGTAACAGAGACATGCCCTCCTAGTGCAATGTAAGACCTTCATGTCTCCAATTGGTATTAAATCTATCTGATAGAAGATGCCAAAAGCTCTGGGAAGATCAAGGTTTCACTCCAAGTCAGAACTATGGACAGTGGACAAGTTCCTTTATTCGAACAGCACCCCATCTCTTGAGCCGTCTGAATTGGTAATGCGACACATCACGGATTGGAGCCTTTGTCTGTCCTCAACCCTCACTCTGGGAATGAAACATGTTGACTGTGGGACAACGGCAGATGGGACTAGATCGGGTTGGGATATTTGGTCGGCATGGACGAGTTGGGCCAAAGCGTCTATTTCGGTGCTGTACATCTCTGTGACTATGACACTCAGTCTCTGCACTGGTCAAAGAGCTAGAAACATCAGAAATAAAAGCAGATGTTGCTGGAAAAGCTCAGCAGGTCTGGCAGCGTCTGTGCAGAGAAATCGGAGTTCACGTTTCGGGTCAAGTGACCATTTCTGAGGAAATGTTCCTGGACCAGAAACGCTAAGTCTGATTTCTCTCCCCAGATTTTGCCAGACCAGCTGAGCTTTTCCAGCAATTTTGTTTCTGATTTATAGCAACCACAGTTCTTTTAGATTTTGGTTTTAGAAACATTTTCTCTTTATTTGTGCAACTTAAATATGTTTCATATCTTCAAATATTTTCCTGAGCTGATTAATCCTGGCTTCTCTCATCTCATTTCTGACTGAATCCCTGGCAGTATTTTAATAAAACTCTTCTGCCTACTGTGCAAAACCCTGACATTGTTCCTAATATCTGACCCTTGGCACTGATAGGCCATACATTTCTCTCCTAATGAAGCTGAGATTTCCACTAATTTCAAAACTAACCTTTTCAATTTATCCTCCGAATGCCATTCTCTGCTCATGCAGCTCCTTTTAAAACGTCAGTTTTTCATTCTCCATCAAATTCCCAAAGAATTGTGTCACCTCATGATTCTCTGCATGAGATTTGACCTTCCACCCCACTTCCTCAAATCTTAAGTATCTATCCCACTTTTTAACAATGTACCCAAGCATTGAAATTACCAGCTCAAGTAAATCTCAATGGAGTTGTTATCCCAAGACAGGCCTGTAGGGGTCAGCAGCACACACACACACACACACACACTCCTGTACATCAC
Organism: Chiloscyllium plagiosum; assembly: GCF_004010195.1. Taxonomy (NCBI): domain Eukaryota; kingdom Metazoa; phylum Chordata; class Chondrichthyes; order Orectolobiformes; family Hemiscylliidae; genus Chiloscyllium; species Chiloscyllium plagiosum. Next base: position 8,771,886 of record NC_057717.1, on the reverse strand, counting down.
AGTCTGAGACTTAACCAATTTACATGCTCTCAGAATCTGAAAGGTTTAATGATGAGAAGCGCATTAAACACCGCACCATATGATGATGCCAGATGATGTCAAGTGGGCAATAGCTTTTGAATCTTGAAGGAGTGATCTCAAACACGGCCTCACAGCGCCAGAGACCCGGGTTCAGTTCCCGCCTCAGGCGACTGACTGTGTGGAGTTTGCACGTTCTCCCCGTGTCTGCGTGGGTTTCCTCTGGGTGCTCCGGTTTCCTCCCACAGTCCAAAGATGTGCAGGTCAGGTGAATTGGCCATGCTAAATTGCCCGTAGTGTTAGGTAAGGGGTAAATGTAGGGGCATGGGTGGGTTGCGCTTCGGCGGGTCAGTGTGGCCTTGTTGGGCCGAAGGGCCTGTTTCCACGCTGTAATGTAATCTAAACACTGGGGACTCCCTCATGGTCTCAGTCTTAGATTCACACCAGTGTAACTCATACCCAGAGTCATAGAGTCACGCAACATGGAAACAGACCCTTCAGTCCAACTTGTCCATACTGACCAGACATCCCAATCTGACCTAGTCCCATTTGCCAGCATTTAGCACATATCCCTCTAAACCCTTCCTGTTCATATACCCATCCAGATGCCTTTTAAATGTTGTAATTGTACCAGCCTCCACCACATCCTGTGGTAGCTCATTCCATACACGTACCACCCTCTGGGTGAAAACGTTGTCCCTTACTTCACTTTTTAAATCTTTCCCCTCTCACCCTCTAGTTCCGGACTCTTCCACCCTGGGGAGAAGACCTTGTCCATTTACCCTATCCATGCCCCTCATGATTTTTATAAACCTTCAATTCCACAGAGCCTATCCCCGCTGTGCGGTCTGCCTGCACATGTCAGCTGTGGCTCGGAGAAACAAGATTGTATTCAAACCCAACCACCAACGCTCTGCAGTACAAAGGGAGTACGACATTGTCAGGGTCATCGGGCCTTTTGGAAAAGACATTAAAATGAGGCTGTGCAGGTGGAATAACTGATCTCATGTTGAGGAAATAGGTAAGGTTTCCTCAGTGAACCAGCTAATCTTTATTCCCCAGTCAATGCTGGCTAAATACATTACCCAGTCATTAGCAATTCATGGGATCTCTCTGTGCAGACACTGTTTACCATGTTTCTAACATTTTAGCAGTCACAACAATTCAGAAGAGCACCACTCGCTGGAAAGCCCTTTCAGAAATCTGGTGATCATGAGACAGGTTATATAAAAACAATTTTTTAAACAGACCCTGCTCCATTACACAATCCATTCCCCAATTACACAGACCCTGCTCCATTACAGTCCATTCACCATTACACAGACCCTGCTCCATTACACAATCCATTCACCATTATACAGACCCTGCTTCATTACACAGTCCATTCTCCAATTACACAGACCCTGCTCCATTACACAGTGCATTCCCCAATTATACAGACCCTGCTTCATTACACAGTCCATTCCCCAATTACACAGACCCTTCTCCATTACACAGTCCATTCCCCAATTACACAGATCCTGCTCCGTTACCCAGTCCATTCCCAATTACACAGACTCTGCTCCATTACACAATCCATTCCCCAATTACACAGACTATGCTCCATTACACAGTCCATTCCCAAATTACACAGACCTTGCTCCATTACACAGTCCATTCCCCAATTACATAGATGCTGCTCCATACACAGTCCATTCCTCAATTACACAGACCCTGCTCCATTACACAGTCCATTCCCCAATTACACAGAGGAGAAAGTGAGGTCTGCAGATGCTGGAGATCAGAGCTGAAAATGTGTTGCTGGAAAAGCGCAGCAGGTCAGGCAGCGTCCAGGGAACAACTACATATTATATACTTTTAGTTGTCAGGATGTGTGGGATTTGAGGATGAATGGGATGATAGTTCCCCATCATCACTGGAGTAGGTACGAATGGACTGTTTCCTGCCATCCCAGGAGAGTGGCAGGGCACGCACAATAGGGTGCTAATTGGTTTATGTAAAACGGATCGGGTATTATCTGCTTGTCTCTCTCTGTGAGGGCAGGGGCTAGCACCCCCTTTTGTTCCCTTGGGGTGTTGGTGTGTATTGGTCTGTCCGTTCCTGTTTGGTGGATGCCTGTCCTTTGTGTCAGGGTGGCTCCGTATCGATGGGTATGGGTGTGTTTCAGTCAGTCTCTTGATGTGATTAGGAGATGGGTTTCCATATT
>NC_057717.1:8753833-8767502 GCF_004010195.1 Chiloscyllium plagiosum | reverse complement strand
GAGGAGAGCGGTGCACCGGTGAAGCATGATCTATGGGAAGAGAGGGAGAGAGGCACCCTTACCAAGGGTGTAGGGTTAGTGTGTGTAGGAGCAGGTCTCCCTGGAACCGGTCCACCCGTTGCACTGTAAGGAGAAAGAGGGGCGGTTAGAGTCAAGTCAAAAGGGGGGGGGTGGAGTCTGTCCGGTCAGGGCTTAAAGGTAGGGTTTAAGCTGGGACCAGTGTTTCCACCTGCCCTTTCACTTCATGTCGACACAGGCGCACGTGTCGCTGGTGAGGATGATTTCGTGCGGTCCCAGCCACCTGGGGGCGAAGCTGGGCCGGTCCGGGGCGGCCCTGACCAGGACTTTGTCCCCAACGCCGGGAAGGGGTTGGGCGGGCAGATGCGGTTGCAGTTTTGCCTGGTCCCTAATGTCCTGCTGGTCGCGCGCGGTTTGTCTAAGGGCACGCAGCTGCGTGTCCAGCTGCCTGATATAGCACGTCACCCTGTCCCTCAGGGGGGCCATGACTTCCCCCCCGACCATGACGTTCTCTGGTAGTCCCATGGCCCTCCCCGTCATGAGCTCGAAGGGAGTGAGGCCAGTGGAGCGGCCTGGGGTGGCCCTTAAGCGCATCAGTATGCAGGGCAGAACGTCCACCCAGCCCTGCCCTGTTTCGGCGATCGCCTGTGCGATTGCAGCTTTGAGGGTCCGGTTCATGCACTCGACCATCCCGGAGCTCTGGGGATGGAACGGGACGTGGAAGCGCTGTCTGATGCCTAGGAGGCGGCAGGCCAGTTTCATTGCGCGTCCGGTGAAGTGCGTGCCCTGGTCTGAGTCTAAACATTTTGAATTGACCTGCAGGGTCCAAGGCTTTTTACAAAGTGAAAGGTTAGGGTTTCTTCTACTCTTTGTGTGAAGAAATGCTCCCTGACATTATCCTTTTGCTGTCTGGCTTTAATTTTACACAGTCTTGCTCTTGATTCTCCTGCCAGAGGAAATCGTTTCTCTCTGTCTGCCCTTTCAACTCTTTTAGTTATCTTAAACAATCCAATTAAATCATCACCTTCATGGTATGGAGTATTTGGGTCTAATCAATGTGGAATTCATGCTCAAATTCTAATTGTCTTTCCAATTTGAGCAGGAGGTTCCATCTGCATTCCCGCAAGGTAAACATAGAAATTTGTTCTTGCTAACTTTGCTATTTGGCTTCCTCTGCGATCCTGGCAGATTAACTTGTGAACTTCTGGGATGTCTTCTTGTATCCAGCCAGATAGACATGGTCATTAGCTAACCTTTAGTTTCCAACTATTGGACTCAAGTAACTAATTTAAAGCAAAAAAAAATTCTGGCAGATTAACTTGTGATCTTCTGGGATGTCTTCTTGTATCCAGCCAGATAGAAATGTTCATTAGCTAACCTGTAGTTTCCAACTATTGGACTCAAGTAACTAATTTAAAGCAAAAAAAGAATTATAGTCTGGCATTCTCAATACCTGAGACTTGGAGACTAACAGTCTATTCACTTTTAACACAATCTACCATTGTCTACAAGTGTGAATACCTTCCCACAAAAACAACTAAGGGACACCTTTAATCTTAACAATCCAGTTTGCTGTCTGTGAAATTCAAATCTGCCTCTATGTTACCCTAATTTACTGACAGCCCCAAAATGTAACCATCTTGTAAAAATAATTGTTTGGTAGTACTGAACTTAAAACATGTCTAAAAAGAGACATGAGGTTGAAGCTTTTTGGCTTGCACTCATCAGGATTGAAATGAAGCATAGCCTTAATAAGTTTCTTATTCTTGTCGGCTATAAAACAGGTGAGGGAACTCTCTGGCCCCCAATCTGGGTCTTCGGCCGCGCTCCCACCCATGGTAGCTACTTTAAAGTAAAGCTAGCAGGCGTGCTAAGGGATGTTGCTGGCACTGGCTTATTAATCTCCCAGTCGGGGAGCCCACTCCCTGTAAGTCGAACCCTAGCCCTGCGGGTCAACCTGGACAGGGGGGGGATAGTTACAGACGGGGCGCGTGTCGATTCCCGAGCGCGCAACCCCGGGTTTCCGTGAGTCTCTCTCTCACCGCCTGACGTTCAGCGGCCGTGGTTACTGATTTGCACTGACCTGAAATTTGTCTTACTGTCACTGGTTCCTGATTTATACTGACTTGAAAGTTTTCAAACTGTCAGTGGTTACTGATTTGCACTGCCCCAAAGTTTTTCCAAGAGTCAGTGTTTCGACCAGAATTTTTTTCCATGAATCACTGGTTACTGGTTTGTACTGACCACAAATTTTTCTAAGTGTGGATGGTTACTGATGTGAATTGTCCCAAAAGCTTTTAAAATGTCAGTGCTCACCGATTTGTACTGACTCGAAATTCATCCAAATGTCAGTGGTTACTGACTTAGAGTCGTAGAGTCATAGACACATACAGTATGGAAACAGACCCTTCAGTCCAACGTATCCATGCCGACCAGATATCCCAACCCAATCTAGTCGCACCTGCCAGCACCCGGCCCATATCTCTCCAAACCCTTGTACTTTAAGAATGGTTTTCTCAACTATTGCTTTGCGATTTACATAAAACGCCCAACCAAGCCAGAAAAGGAAAGCACATCTCTTTGATCCTACAGATCTTGGTGTTCGAATGTAAGATTTTTCACCAAGGCAGTTGTTAGCGCGGATGAAATGATATCAGTCCGAGCCCAGAGTGCGGTTCAACAATCGGTAACGTTTATTACTGCAGTAATGCCGGCGGAGATCAGCCGAGGTCCGAATCTCGGCTGCTCTGCTGTTCCCGTGCGCAGCTTCATATTTTATACTTTTAGTTGTCAGGATGTGTGGGATTTGAGGATGAATGGGATGATAGTTCCCCATCATCACTGGAGTAGGTGCGAATAGACTGTTTCCTGCCGTCCCAGGAGAGTTGCAGGGCACGCACAATAGGGTGCCAATTGGTTTATGTAAAACGGGTCTGGGTATTATCTGCTTGTCTCTCTCTGTGAGGGCCCGGGCTAGCACCCCCCTTTGTTCCCTTGGGGTGTTGGTGTGTATTGGTCTGTCCGTACCTGTCTGGTGGATGCCTGTCCTTTGTGTCAGAATGGCTCCGTATCGATAGGTATGTGTGTGTTTCAGTCAGTCTCTTGATGTGATTAGGAGATGGGTTTCCATATTTAATTAATCCCGGAGTTTTGGCCCATGAGTCATGGATAATGTTGGTCTAGTGTGGATTCTATCTGTCCTCTGTCTCCTATCTCTCAGTCACGTGGGCAGACCGGCAGCTGCTGAGTTTTTGTGGGTTTTAAAGCTGCGACTGCTGTTTAAAACACAAAAATGAATTCTTATCGTTTCCTGATGTAGGCATAGTCCCGTGGCAAATGCGGGGCGGCTCTGATGCCCGCTTGCAGGAGGAATGGCCGGCAGTGAAGGAGATATGTCAATGATCTTTTCCAGTCTGTCAGCTATGTTCCTGCTGTGATCTCACACTCAGTCTATCCCTGATACTGTACTTACACCCCGACAAGTCTCAGTCTCTACCACTCTCATTAATCCTCCAACACTTTCTCACACTCACCCCAAACCCTGGCATCACTAACTCTGCATGCCCAATCAGGGGACTCATATCTTATGAGACCATAAGACATAGTAGCAGAAATTAGGCCATTCAGCCCATCGACTTTGCTCCGCCATTTGATCATGGCTGAAACGTTTCTCATTTCCATTCTCCTGCTTTCTCCCTATAACCCTTGATTCCCCCTGGCAATCACAATCTATCTATCTCTGTCTTAAATATAGTCAATGACCAGGCCCCCACAGCCTGCTGTGGTAGTGAATTCCACAGATTCATCGCTCTCTTGGTGAAGAAGTTTCTCCTTATCTCAATTCTAAAAGGTCTTCCCTTTACTCGAAGGCTGTGCCCTTGGATCCTAGTCTTTCCTACCAAAGGAAACACCTTCCCAATATCCACTCTGTCTAGGCCGTTCGTAAGTTTCAGTTAGATCCCCCCTTATCCTTGTCAACTCCATCAAGTATAGACCCAGAGTCCACAAACATTCCTCATATGTTAAGCTTTTCATTGCTGGATCCATTCTCGTGAACCTCCTCTGAACATGCTCCAGGGCCAGTCCATGCTTCCTGAGATATGGGGCCCAAAACTGTGCACCAGACTCCAAATGTCATCTGACCACAGCCTTATAGAGCCTCAGAAGTACATCGCTGCTTTAATATTTCAAGTCCTCTTATAATAAATGCCATCATTGCATTTGCCTTCCTAACTATTGACTCAGGGAGAAAGTGAGGACTGCAGATGCTGGAGATCAGAGCTGAAAATGTGTTGCTGGAAAAGCGCAGCAGGTCAGGCAGCATCCAAGGAGCAGGAGAATCGACATTTCGGGCATGAGCCCTTCTACAGGATTCCTGAAGAAGGGCTCATGCCCGAAACGTCGATTCTCCTGCTCCTTGGATGCTGCCTGACCTGCGCTTTTCCAGCAACACATTTTCAGCTAACTACTGACTCAACCCGCAAGTTTACCTTGAGAGAATCCTGGACACAACTCCCAAGTCTCTTTGCACTTCAGAATTCTGAATTTTCTCCCCATTAAGAAAATGGTCCATGCTTCTATTCTTCCTACCAAAGTGCATGTCCTCACACTTTCCCACATTATACTCCATCTGCCATGTTTTTGCCCACTTTCCTAATCTGTCCAAATCCTTCTGTAGCCTCCCACTTCCTCAATGCTACCTGTCCCTCTACCTATCTTTGTATCATCTGCAAATTTATCCCTCAGTTCTTTCATCTAGATCACTAATGTATAAAGTGAAACATTGTGGTCTCCATACTGAGCCTTGCGGAACACCACTTGTCACCGGCTGCTATCCTGAGAAAGACCTTTTTATCCCCACTCTCTGCATTCTGCCAGACAGCCAAGCTTCTATCCATGCCAGCACCTTGTCTCTAACAGGTCCACCTGGCTGACCTGTTACAATGACTGCAGTGACATTAGAGTCATAGACTCATAGAGTTCTACAGCATTGAGACATGCCCTTTGGCTCAAACTGGTCTATGCTGACCAAAATATCCATCCACGCTCACCCCATTTCCCTGCACTTGGCCCGTATTCTTCTAAACCTTTTCTATCCATGTCTTTGTCCAAATGTCTTTTAAATGGTGTTCATGTACACTGCTGCCTCACAGAGTCAGGGACCCGGATTCAATTCCCACCTTAGGCAACTGCCTGTGTGGAGTTTGCACATTCTTCCTGTGTCTGCGTGGGTTTCCTCCGGGTGCTCCGGTTTCCTCCCCAGTCCAAAGATGTGCAGGTTAGGTGAATTGGTCATGCTAAATTGCCCGTAGTGTTACGTGCATTAGTTAGGGGAATGGGTCTGGGTGGGTTGCTCTTCGGAGGGTTGGTGTGGACTTGTTGGGCCGAAGGGCCTGTTTCCACACTGTAGGGAATCTAATCTAATCTAATCAATGTACCTGCCTCAATTACTTCCATTGGCAGTTCATTCCATATGCAAACCACCCTCTGTGTAAAAAGGTTGCCCCTTGAGTTCCCTGTCATTCTTTCCCCCCTAACCTTAAACGGATGGTCTCCAGTCCTCGATTCCCCAACCCTGGGAAAAAGATTGAGTGCATTCACCCTATCCGTGCCTCTCATGATCTTACACGCTTCTATAAGCTCCGCTCTCCATCTCCTATGCGCTAAAGATGAAAGTCCTAGCTTGTCCAACCTCTCCCTATGACTCAGACCATTGAGTCCGGGCAACATCCTTGTTTCAGGGTCTCAACAACCTCCCAGAGATCTAAAGTAAAGGAGAGAAGGACAGCAACACCACAATGAATCAATGTTTAAGGAGCTGGCAGATGTTGGTAAGCACGTGAAAGCAGATGAGGGAGTCATCAAATAACAGCAGAAGAGAAGGTTTGATAAGAAAAAGAACGAACCAAGAAGAATGAAATGCAACAGCTGAAGCTTGAAGTCACGTATATTGGCATGTACTGAGAGCATATCGGCCGGATCCTCACAGGATGAGAGCTGTAGCAGACAGGCAGCAACAACAGATATGAAAACAGGGTAACAGTTTGGTAGCTTCACGAACTATCTAGCAAGATTCTTGCCAAATATGTTATCAGTGTGCGAACATCTACACAAGCTCCCTGCTAAGGATATGCAGCAGTTACTAGGGCTGGCAGTAAGAAACAGCTTTCACCCAAATCAAAAAACAAACTAGCAACAACAGCTTAACATGCTGTGGACACCATCAAGCCGGAATGGACATGATTTGGAGAGACAGATATCATGCTCTGATCAAGCTCTAATTACAGGGAAGGAACATCACCTCAGGAATTGGGAAATAACAAACTCACAAGCATGTTACAAAAGCAATCCCAAACACTTTAAAGATAATGGATGAAATGTAAATGTAACAACTGAGGAAAGTGACACTGAATAGAATTTTTTTAGATTAGATTCCCTACAGCGTGGAAACAGGCCCTTCAGCCCAACAAGTCCACACCAACCCTCCGAAAAGCAACCCACCCATACCCATTCCCCTAACACTACGGGCAATTTAGCATGGCCAATTCACCTAACCTGCACATCTTTGTGACTGTGGGAGGAAACCAGAGCACACCAGAGAAACCATCACTTCACAGGGAGAATGTGTAAACTCCACACAGCCAGTTACTGAGGCAGGAATTGAACCCAGGTCCCTGGCGCTGTGAGGCAGCAGCACTAACCACTGTGCCACCGTAGCAGCAAGATTTTATTCGTGAATGATCATTTTCTTTATTGACCACATACAATGGGTAAATGGGATAACTTGTAACTGCAATGATAATGTATACAATCTTGTTTTGTGTATTTTGTAGACAGGCGGTTGGTTGCATTTGTACATTGTGCAACTGTGGCTTCCCATAATCATATGAGTTCTTTTGCAGCTTGCTTTTGCTTTAGTTTTGAGTAGCCATTAAACCACCTTACATTGAAACAGTTCAAATGATGCAAACAGTTGAAAAGTCCTCAGATTCACTTAACATCTCTTCCATAGAGTTGTCCACCCATACCTCATTTAAAACTCCACAGATCCACAAATGCAGCTGCAACTTTTATCCTTATGGGACAGGAGAGGGGCATCACTCAAAGAGAAAGTCTGGTTGAAACTTCTGTGAAGAGTTATCACAGTTGCTGCAATAAAGCCACAGAAACTCAAGCTGCCATTATTGCATGCAACTGAATCTCCCTGTGTTCAAATCTTGCAATAATTGAAATATATGCATTTAGAATTTCTACTTTTTAATTAATCCCGGTTTAAATGCAAAGAATTATTCAACTTCTTTCGAGCTGCTTCACCCCCTCTATGATTTATTTTCTTGTGATTATCAGCAGCAGCATTCGTTGAGATAAGCAGCTCCTGCAGGAAAATAATATCTGGATTTAAATCCATTTGGTTTGCAAAAGATTAAAATGGAAATGGAGCTGAATGGAATTTAAAGGGATTATTTATTTCTATGGTGCCCACACTCTCATCTGTCAATCATAATTTCACATTCCACACAGCAGAGGATCAGAGCAGGTGTCAGTTTTAGTTAGTGCTTTATTCATCAAGCTAAATGCACGTTGGATCAGTGACAGGCAGGGTATGTAATTATTGAGGACAGCGGTTTCAGGCAAGAGAGCGATTCTTAACCGTAATCATTATTCCTGTGTTCTCCTCATCTGAAACCATTGGGTTGACAGACTGGTTTCTGTTGTACGTGTATGGCACTACCACTGTGCTCAGTGGGATCGATTCAGAGCCAACAGCCCACACAGGGCATCCTTCAAGTGCCAGGGGCCATCAGCAGCAACAAAATTAAATCAGGGTGTGGCAGTATTCATCACTCCATCATTATCCAGTGACCTTACTTCACGGCTTCCAAGCTCCTATTACCCCAACTACATATAACCACTTCTTCCTCCTTCTTAAGATCCATCGACAGGACTTACCCCAACAAACCGATTGCTTTTACCTGTCCTGATCCAGAAAATGGCTGGCCTTCATACCTTGACTCTATTTTTTTTATCTCCTCTTGTCCAGTCTCTCCCCATCGTCCTGATGCCCCCTAGCACAACTGAAATGTTCAAATTCTTGGCCAGAACCATCTCTTCTTTACTGGGGGCATCTAACCTCTCTCCCACCTCCAGCCCTGGCCAGGGGTGATGTGAGAGCTTTCCATTTCCTCCTTGACCAGAGATGCAACAGTTTTCTTGGGCCCTTGGAGGTTGATGCCTGTGATGGAGACCATGGTGTCATGTTGATGATGGGATAGGGTCCTGTCATTGAATATCTCACATCTCATCTCACTTTCTCCCAGCTATGGTGCCCCAGTGTGTCCAAACTGTGCCTGACAATTTTAAAGGTATGTCAAATATGCTCTTAAGTCATATATTCGCACAGCAGGGAAACAGACTCTTTAGCCCAACCCGTCCATGCCGACCAAATATCCTAACCTAATCTAGTCCCAAATGCCAGCACTTGACCCATATCCCTCTAAACTCTTCCTGTTCATATACCCATCCAGATGCTTCTTAAATGCTATAATTGTACCAGCCTCCACCACTTCCTCTGGCAGCTCATTCCATACACGCACCACCCTCTGCGTGAAAAAGATACCTCTTTGATTATTTTTAAATATTTCCTTTTCACCTACCTATGTTCTCTTTGGACATCAAAGGAAGTATTCACCTGCACCTCTCGGTTTCTTTGTTCAGCAACACTCCCCAGGCCAGTACCATCAACTGTGTAAGTGCTGTCCTGCTTTGCCTTACCAAAATGCAACACATACCATCTATCATCCAATGGCCTGGCAGAAAGAGCACTCCAAACTTTAAAGACTGGATGGAGGGAACAGCCTACAGCCTCGCTAGATACCAAGCCAGCATGGTTCATATTTGGTTATAGGACCGTCCCTCATGCAACAATAGGGATAACTCCAGCAGAGTTGCTAATGGGTACGAGACTCTGCACCAGGTTAAATCTGATCTTCCCAAACCTGGGGAGGTGGGAGGGTGCAATGGCATCAGGAATGCCAGTGCCAGGCACAAGGCTCCGCTAGGCGAGAGAGATGAAGGTTGGTGCAGGAGCCACAGGAATGGCTAAGAGGCCTGGTCAATGTGAAGTCGGGTCCAGTGATGTCTGAGGTTCAGGTAGCTACAACAGTTCTACAACAAGCACATGGACCACATGAAAGCTACAAACTCACAAAACATGCCACGCTCCTTCGAAAACCTGGAAAGGCTGTCACAACCCACTTGCTCTCCCTCACCATCAAGAATTGCGATTTCTCTGCATCAGAGATAGACATGGTGGGTGTAGCTGCCTCAACATCTCTGCCACTGGAAGAAGAGAATGAAATTCTACTGAGGCTCTCCTGGCGCAAGAAGTGATCTCCTCATTACACACCGCCCGTATCAGATACTGAGTCACAGGAATCTGACCTGGTGCTAAAGCACCCAGGAGAAAACAGACCTGCCTATGTCCTCGGACTCAGAGGGGATGGGATGAAGAGATTGTAAGGGGGTCATCAAAGTGGACCTCATAGAATCTGAGTTCCCTGATTGAGGCCGTTAATCTGGTCCAATCAGGGAGCCCTGGCTGACAGAAATAAATCGGAATGTTAGAGAGATTGAGCCTCTGAATGCCTGACTCAGTGAGAGGCTATTGTCAAAGGCTATGCATTTGTGAACAAACAAAGGGTTATTGGTGATGGGAGACCGGCCTCTGAAGGATTATTACACAGGGAGAAAGTGAGGACTGATGCTGGAGATCAGAGTCGAGAGTGCGGTGCTGGAAAAGCACAGCAGGTCAGGCAGCATCCGAGGGGGAGAAGAGTCGACATTTCAGGCATAAACCCTTCATCAGGAATGAGGCTGAGAGCCCCGGGGTGGAGAGATAAAGGGGTTGAAGTGTTCCGAGGTGGAAGATGAGGTGTTCTTCCTCCAGGCATTGGGTGGTGAGGTAGCGGCGGTGAAGGAGGCCCAGCACCTCCATGTCCTCGGCAGAGTGGGAGGGGGAGTTGAAATTTTCAGCCACGGGGTGGTTTGGTTGATTGGTGCGGGTGTCCCGGAGATGTTCCCTAAAGTGCTCTGCTGGGAGGCGCCCAGTCTCCCCAATGTAGAGGAGACCGCATCGGGAGCAACGGGTACAATAAATGATATTATTGGATGTGCAAGTAAAACTTTGATGGATGTGGAAGGCTCCTTTAGGGCCTTGGATGGAGGTGAGGGAGGAGGTGTGGGCACAGGTTTTACAGTTCCTGCGGTGGCAGGGGAAAGGGGCCTTGGAGGAGGTGAGGGAGGAGGTGTGGGCGCAGGTTTTACAGTTCCTGCGGTGGCAGGGGAAGGTGCCAGGACGGGAGGGTGGGTTGTAGGGGGGCGTGGACCTGACCAGGTAGTCACGGAGGGAATGGTTTTTGTGGAAAATGGAAATGGGTGGGGAGGGAAATATATCTCTGGTGACGGGATCCATTTGTAGGTAGTGGAAATGGCGGAGGATGATGTGATGTATACGGAGGTTGGTGGGGTGGAAGGTGAGCACCAGGGGTGTTCTGTCCTTGTTGCGGTTGGAGGAGTGGGGTTCAAGGGTGGATGTGCGGGAAATGGACGAAATGCGTTAGAGGACATCATCGACTACGTGGGAGGGGAAATTGCGGTCTTTAGGAGACTTCCATACACATCATTTACTGTATCCATTGCTCCCGATGCAGTCTTCTCTACACTGAGGACACAGGATGCCTACTTGCAGAGCACTTCAGAGAACATCTCTGGGACACCTGCACCAACCAACCCCACTGCCCAATGGCTGAACACTTAACTCCCCTTCCCACTCCACCCAAAGTCTTGGGCCCTGACCCAAAGTCTTAAGTAAACAGAAGGATGGTTAATGTAGTTCGACTGTACAAGACGCATGGTGGAAATAGACCAGGGCACTATAGACCTGTGAGTCTAACATTAATGGTAGGGAAACTATTAGCGAAAATAATGAAGGAGAAATAGTTTGGTCAGGGATAATCAACATGGCTCTGTCAGAGGGAGATCATGCCCAGCAAAGGGTGGTATGGTGGCTCAGTGGTTAGCACTGCTGCCTCACATCGCCAGAGACCTGAGTTCAATTCTAGCCTCAGACGACTGTCTCTGTGGAGTTTGCACATTCTCCCCGTGTCTGTGTGGGTTTCCTCTGGGAACTCCGGTTTCCTCCCACAATCCAAAGATGTGAATTGACCATGCAAAATTGCCCATCGAGTTCAGGGATGTGTAGATTAGGTGCATTAAGCAAATATAGGGTAGGTGAATGGGTCTGGGTGGGTTACTCTTTTTAGGGTCAGTGTGGACTTGTTGGGCCAAAGGGCCTGTTTCCACACTGCAGGAATTCTAAAAATCTGATGGAATTTTTCAAATTGGTGACCAAGTCTTTGTTTGAGGAAAGGAAAGTGGATGCAGTTTATATGGATTTCAGCAGGGCCTTTAACAAGGTCCTATATGGGAAAATGATAAAAGCTGAAAGCTCATGGGATTCCAGATAACTTGGCAAGATGGATCCAAATCTGGCTTATTGACAGGAGACAGAGGGTGGGGGTAGAAGGCTGTTGGAGTGACTGGAGCCCAATATGCTGTGGTGTACCACAGGGATCAGTGCTGGATCCCTTATTGTGTGTGATATTTATAAATGATGTAGATGAGAATATGGGGAGCGGGGGGAAGTGGTGTGGTTCTTCAGTAACTTTGCAAATGACACAAAGATTGGCCTGGGTTGCTGACAGTGAAGCGGACAATGTTGGGTTACAGGAGGGTATAAAGAGATTGGTCAGCTAAGCGGGTCAGTGGCAGAGGGAATTTAACTCTGGTAAATATGAGATGATGCACTTTGGAAGAAGGAGCAAGACAAGGAAGTACTCAGTGAATGGCAGGACGCTAGGAAGCTCAGATGAACAGAGGGATCTTGGGTTACCAGTCCCCAGATCCCTGAAGGTGACAGGACAGGTTAATAGTACAATTACGAAGGCATGCATACTGTACACTTGACTGTATCCTGGATTATAAAAACAGGGAGATTGTATTGGAGCTGCACAGAACTTTGGTTCGGCCACGTTTGGAGTACTCTGTGCAGTTCTGGTCACCGCATTATAGGAAGGATAAGTTTGCACTGAAAGGGGTGCAGAGAAGATTCACCAGAATGTTGCCTGGGTAACCGGGGAATGGGGGGAACCTGGTGGGGTGTATGAAATTATGAGGGGCACAGATGAGGGTGAATAGAAAGCTGCTGTTCTACTTAGTTGAGGATCAACAAGGGAGTATAATTTTATAGTGAAAGGCAGAAGGTTTAGAGAGGGTTTGAGTAAAACTGCTTTCACCCAGAGGGTGGTGGAGGTCTGGAATGCACTGCTGGGGAGAGGGAGGGGGAAAACTCACAATTTTTTAAAAACGTACTTGGGTGAGCCCTTGAACATTCATGGCTTTGGCCTAGTGTGGGAAATTGAGGCCCACAGCAGGTAGTATATTTTTACCGTTACAGACTTGAGCCAAAGGGCTTCCTCTGTACTGTATGATTCTATGGTTGTATGACCTTGCTTCACTACTGAGTCGATTCCACTGTTACACAGTCCCATTCCCCGTTACGCAATCCCATTCCCCTGTTACACAGTCCCATTCCCCTGTTACGCAATCCCATTCCCCTGTTACACAGTCCCATTCCTCTGTTACACAGTTCCATTCCCCTGTTACGCAATCCCATTCCCCGTTACACAGTTCCATTCCCCAGTTACACAGTCCCATTCCCCGTTACACAGTCCATTCCCCTGTTACGCAATCCCATTCCCCTGTTACACAGTCCCATTCCCCTGTTACACAGTTCCATTTCCCTGTTACTCACTCACATTCCCCTGTTACACAATCCCATTCCCCTGTTACACAGTCCATTCACCTGTTACACAGTCCATTCCCCTGTTTCACAGTCCCATTCCTCTGTTACAAAGTCCCATACCCCTGTTACACAGTCCATTCCCCTGTTACACAGTCCCATTCCCCTGTTACACAGTCCCATTCCACTGTTACACAGTCCATTCCCCTGTTACAGAGTCCCACTCTGCTGTTACACAGTCCCGTTCCCCTATTACACAGTCCATTCCCCTGTTACACAGTCCCACTCTGCTGTTACACAGTCCCGTTCCCCTGTTACACAGTCCATTCCACTGTTACACAGTCCCATTCCACTGTTACATAGTCCATTTCCCTGTTACACAGTCCCACTCTGCTGTTACACAGTCCCATTCCCCTGTTACACAGTCCCATTCCCTTGTTACACAGTCCTATTCCCCTGTTAGACCGTCCATTTACCTGTTATACAGTCCATTCCCCTGTTACACAGTCCCACTCTGCTGTTACACAGTCCCATTCCCCTGTTACACAGTCTCACTCCGCTGTTACACAGTCCCATTCCCCTGTTAGGCAGTCCATTTACCTGTTACACAGTCCCATTCCCCTGTTACACAGTTCCATTCCCCGTTAAACAGTCCCATTCCCCTGTTACACAGTCCCACTCCGCTGTTACACAGTCCCATTCCCCTGTTAGACAGTCCATTTACCTGTTACATAGTCCCATTCCCCTGTTACACAGTCCATTTACCTGTTACACAGTCCCATTCCCCTGTTA
>NC_057717.1:8744544-8750206 GCF_004010195.1 Chiloscyllium plagiosum | reverse complement strand
CTATTCCCCTGTTACACAGTCCCATTCCCCTGCTACACAGTCCTATTCCCCTGTTACACAGTCCCACTCCGCTGTTACCAGTCCCATTCCCCTGTTAGACAGTCCTATTCCCCTGTTACACAGTCCCATTCCCCTGCTACACAGTCCTATTCCCCTGTTACACAGTCCCACTCCGCTGTTACACAGTCCATTCCCGTGTTACACAGTCCCACTCCGCTGTTACACAGTCCCATTCCCCTGTTAGACACTCGCATTGCTTGTATAATTCTGTGCCGACCCTTCTCCTTTGTACAGGTATGGACGTGATAACTGCAACTGGACTAACAACCCAGAGTTCAAATCCCAGCAAGACGTACGGGAAATCGACATTCAATGAATTAATTGAATCAGAAACGTAAGTACTCCACTGGATATTTGTAAAAATAAACATTGAGTTTAATGACCTAATGTGAGTCTGAATGATGTGAACAATAATGGCTCGATTCTAGTTATAGTCAGATTTGGTTTAGGACTAGTGGGATCCACTGGCACTGGCACTGACTTAGGGAGGGTTTAAACTAGACTGTTCATCTCTATGACTATGACTATGACTTTGACTAGAACGGAGCGGGTGAGGGGAGGGTGGAATGAGCTGTTGAGACAAAAGAGGCACGTGCACAGCGGGGAACAAGGGAAGCCTCACGAGTTAAACAGCATTTATTTCGATGCAAGAGGCCTCACAGGTAAGACAGGTGAACTCAGGGCAGGGATGGGAACATGGCACTGGGACATCTTGGCCATTATAGAAACATGGCTGAGGGAAGATCAGGCCTAGCAGCTCAATGTTCCAGGGTGAAGGTGCCACAGAAAGGATAGAAGGGAAAGCAAGAGAGGGGGAGTGGAGTTTTTGGTCATGGAGAACATCATAGCTGTACCGAGAAAAGATATTCCTGAGGGATCGCCCAGTGATGCTATATGGATGGAACTGAGAAATAAGAAGGAGGTGATCATTTTGATGGGATTGTGCTTCATCACCCCCCCCCAGCCCACCCCAATAGTCAGCATGATATTAAGGAGCAAATTTGTGGGGGGGGGGGTCGCGGATAGTTGTAAGAATAATAAAGTTGGAACAGTAGGGTATTCTAACTTTCCAAACAAATACTGGGCCTGCCATCGTGTTAAGGGCTTGGATGGGGAGGAATTTGTTAAGTCTGCTCAAAAGAACTTTCTCAATCAATACGTAGATGGTCCTACTGGAGAAAGAGCTAAACTTGACCTTCTCTTGGGAAATAAGGCAGGGCAAGTGACAGGGCAAATGACTGAGGTGTTAGTGGGACAGCACCTTGGCACCAATGATCATAATTCTATTAGCTTTAAAACATTTACGGAAAAGGATAGATCTGATCCACAAGTTAAAATCCTAAATTGGTGCAAGATCAATTTTGATGGTATTGGATAGGAATTTTCAAAAGTTGATTGGGGTAAGCCATTGCCAGCTGCTGATAGTCCCCATTAGCAGCCATTCATTCCCCTTGACTGACCTTTAACCAAGATCAGGGTGGTGCTAGAAAAGCACAGCAGATCAGGCAGCATCCGAGGAGCAGGAAAATCGACGTTTTGGGCAGGAGCCCTTCATCAGGAATGAGGAATCAGGATGACCTTTAACCTCTCCTTTGTCTGTCCAACTATTTTTCTTTCTCTTTGGGCTCTACCTCCAACTATTGCTTGCTCTCCCTCCAACCCCATCTTCATTGTCTGTATAAATACCAACCCTTTCCTAGCGACCATCAGTTCTGGAGAAGGGTCACTGGAACCAAAATTGTTAACTCTTGCTTTCTCTCCACAGATGCTGCCTGACCTACTGAGTTTTTCCAGCAATTTCTGTTTTTGACCAATAAGATAAGTGAGAGCGGAGCAGTAGACATTGTCTGTATGGACTTTAGCAAGGCCATTGACAAGCTTCTGCACGGTAGACTGGTTAGGAAGGTTAGATCACATGGGATCCAGGGACAGTTAGCCAATTGGATACAAAATTGGCTTTATGTTAGGAGACAGAAGGTGGTGGTAGAGGGTTGTTTTTTAAAGAGGAGGCCTATGTGCTGCAAGGATTGGTGCTGGGTCCACTCTTGTTCATCATCTGGATTTGGATAATAAATTAGGAGGCATGATTAGTAAGTATGAGGATGGCATTCAGGTTGGCAGGATAGTGGACAGTGCAGAAGAGTACAACAGGATCTTGATCAACTGGACCAGTGGGCCGAGGTATGGCAGATGGAGATTAATACAGATCAATACAAGGTGTTGCATTTTGGTAAGATAAACTAGGACAGGACTTACACAGTTAATGGTAGGGCTTTGGGGAGTGTTGTCGAACTTGCCATCACTGGTCGTAGCATTGAGCACAGGAGTTGCGAGGCCATGTTGGAGCTGTAAAAGACATTGGTAAAGCCACATTTCTGTACAATCATAGCTGCCCTGCTGCAGCAAGGATGGTATTAAACTGGAAAGGGTGCAAAAAACAATTTACAAGGATGCTACTGGAGGGTTTGGCTTAAGGAGAGGCTGGATAGACTAGGACATTTTTCCCTGGAGTGTAGGAAGTTGAGGTTTGACCTTATAAAACCATGAGGGATATGGATAGGGTAAATAGTAAAGGTCTTTTTCCTAGGGTAGAGGAATCCAAAACTAGAGGCATAGGTTTAAGGTGAGAGGAGAAAGATTTAGAAGGGAGCGAAGGGGCAACTTTTTCACACAGAGGGTGGTACATGTATGGAATGAGCTGCCTGAGGAAATGGTGGAGGCTGGTACAATTCCAACATATAAAAGGCATTAGGACAGGTATATGGATAGGAGAGGTTTAGAGGGATATGGGCTAAATGCAGGCAAATGGGACTAGTTCATAGAACATAGAACATAGAACAATACAGCACAGAACAGGCCCTTCAGCCCACTTGTGCCGAACACTTGTCCTAGCTGAAGCACCCATCCATGTACCTATCCAATTGTCGCTTAAAGGTCACCAATGATTCTGACTCTGCCACTCCCACAGGCAGCGCATTCCATGCCCCCACCACTCTCTGGGTAAAGAACCTACCCCTGACATCCCCCCTATACCTTCCACCCTTCACCTTAAATTTATGTCCCCTTGTAACACTCTGTTGTACCCGGGGAAAAAGTTTCTGACTGTCTACTCTATCTATACCTCTGATCATCTTATAAACCTCTATCAAGTCACCCCTCATCCTACGCCGTTCCAACGAGAAAAGGCCGAGAACTCTCAACCTATCCTCATACGACTTCCTCTCCATTCCAGGCAACATCCTGGTAAATCTTCTCTGCAAAGCAGAGAAATGACATCCAGTGAGAGTGAGTAGACTGTTGTTGGGATGAGGTGAAGGAGCCTCTTGGCAAAACCACATCGTCTCCAACCTCATCCGTGTTGGCAGATGTCGTTGGTGATGGTGGGGAGGGCTAATGGAGGGGGGGGTGAAGAGGAGGAACTCAAGCGGCTGCTGCCTGCACCTGTCTTCAAAGGGACCACTTTCAAGAAGAGGTGGTGAGCTTTGCACCCAAGAGAGCATCACGAGGAGAGATCAGGGGCTTGTCCACACTTCCACCCACTTCCCCCTTGGCTCAAAGCTGAAGGCACTTGCTGAGATGCAAGTCCCTCAGTGCTGCCAGACTTCAAAATTCCTTTGGAGCTGCTTCTTGGGAGCTTTTTCTGACAGTCAAGTTCCCACCTCAAATCATGCTCTCGTCTGTGCTCAGCAGAAACCAGTTTCCAAGACGGGACCAGTTATCCGCATCAAGTGCAAACACTTACCTGTTCTACCTCAGGAAGGTTGACTTCATTACTTTGCCTACCACCGAAGTAAGACTAACTGGCCTGTAATTCCTGGGGTTATCCCTATTCCCTTTTTTGAACAGGGGCACATCATTCGCCACTCTCCAGTCCTCTAGTACCACCCCCGTTGACAGTGAAGACGAAAAGATCATTGCCAACGGTTCTGCAATTTCCTCTCTTGCTTCCCACATAATCCTAGGATATATCCCGTCAGACCCGGGGGACTTGTCTATCCTCAAGTTGTTCAAAATGTCCAACACATCTTCCTTCCTAACAAGTATCTCCTCTAGCTTACCAGTCCATTTCACAGTTCAGTTTCAGAAACCTGGTTGACATGGATGAATTGGGCCAAATAGCCTATTCCAGTGCTGTAGAGCTCAAAGGCAAAAACTGCTGAGCATCAGCAAAAATGGAGGCAAGTTTAATCAGATCATCCTGGTACACAGTGTTGCTGCCTCAGTGTATAGTCCACCTGCTGATATGTTAACATCTCTGCACGAGCAGTACACAGTCCCTATTCACTCATCCCATCAGTCCCTGTTGTAAACTGCTGGCCCATTGCATAAATCCTGTTTAGTCCCTGACCTTGGGCACATCTCCTCAGGTCTGCACCGCCCTGTCCATCCCCACACTCCAGAACACGTTCCGGGAATAGGAGCCGAATTTCATTGATCACTAGAGTTGCCCAGTTCTCTCACTTCTGAGCTGTAAAGCTCTCCCTACACTCCAGTGTCTATGACAAAGGGGTGAGGTTTGGTGTATATGAGTGGGAAAACATTGAAGCCTGTACTCCCTTGGGCACATTGTTGCCCTGTCATGTCAAAAATCCACAATTCATTCCTGAGTACTTTTTTTCCCTTTTGCTCTGATCTGATCCAAACTGAGCACCCAAGATGGGGGCCTGAATAGCCTAATAATCCACTGGCCTGATCATGTCAATCTGAATCCTATTGCTTTGTTGTTTTTCATTTTGCAGTGAGTCAGCGATGACTCTTTGATCGTTCCAGATTTCTTTCAGAACTTACTCAGCACCTTCCAGTGTGTCAATGTTACACCCCAAAGTTTCCTGTGGGTTAGATAAGGGAATGGACAGTTTTCCAAACCATTCTGCTTGGAATGTTACTTCTCTTTGACTGCAGTTTATCCAGGATTAACCTGGTGGAGGATATCGATTCAATAATTAAGTGCCGTGATAACTCACCAGAAAACGATAAAAGTATCAACCCCTTATCAGGTTCTTTTTGCCCAGTTATCAGGAGAGCTGGATAAATATTAATTGCGGAGCTGATATGGTTTGATTATTGCTCACAAGTGCATAGGTAGCACAATACTTTGACCACTGTAAATCTCTATAAAGATAGAATATCCTTGAAGAATTCACAGCAGATACCTGCCCTGTCAATTAGGTAAGAGCTACACAACAAACTCTCGGAGTGTGGGACTGCTGCTTCACTTCATCGCTGTGGCTAATCCTGTGAGTCCCACCTTCTCATTTCAGGGCTGTGCCATTCATGAAAAGTCTGCAAATTGTAGCGATGTGTCTCTAATACCGTGACAGAATAAGGGTGAGTCTGTGCCTGACAACAAAGATGCTCAGAGTGGGCACTACACTGCTCTGAGTGTCTGTGTATTTTCCTGAGATACACCCAGCCGGAGTTACTGTCAGTCCGACAGTTAGTATATGAATGGTCTGATGGTGTGTGCGACGGTCAGGGAGGGTGAGAGTGAGTTTGAGAGTGAGGGAGGAGGTTAATGAGTATGAAGGTGAGGGAGACGGTGAGGGTGAGGGTTAGAAAGGGGATTGTGACAGTGAGGGGGACAGTGGGTTTGAAGGTGAGG
>NC_057717.1:8743519-8744100 GCF_004010195.1 Chiloscyllium plagiosum | reverse complement strand
AAGTGAGATAGTGAGTGTGTGTGAGGGGGTTAGTGAGTGTGAGAGTCAGGGAGGAGGATAGTGAGTGTGTGTGAGGGGATTAGTGAGTGTGCTGGGATAGTGAGTGTGTGTGAGGGGGTTAGTGAGTGTGTGAGTCAGGGAGGGGAATAGTGAGTGTGGGTGAGGGGGTCAGTGAGTGTGAGAGTCAGGGAGGGGGTTAGTAAGTCTAAGGGTGAGTGGTATAGAATGGTGGTTAGTTTAATAGATTTACTTCTAATGATTTACTAGATAAATTTTATTTGAAGATAACAATATAATGTAAAGGGTATGTATCATTGTGAAGGGGTTGCAGGAGCACAGAAAGCTGGAGTTGGGTGAATGTGTATCAGTTAGCGACACCCAACAGAGAGGTTGAGGGAGCACTGAATAAAGGCTACAACATCCTGGGATGTAGCAGGGCAGGGCAGGGTACTGGAGGACTCTCGGTTAGCCATAACAAGGTTAATGTTGTGATTGTAACAAGGTCAGCCAGGTGGGCCTCATAGAATATGGGTTCCCTGATTGGGGCTGTTCATCTGGTCCAATCAGGGAGCCCTGCTGCT
>NC_057717.1:8730512-8743019 GCF_004010195.1 Chiloscyllium plagiosum | reverse complement strand
GCTCGGGTGCTCGTTGTTGTGGTTCTGTTCGCCGAATTGGGAATTTGTGTTGCAGACGTTTCGTCCCCTGTCTCGGTGACATCCTCAGTGCTTGGGAGCCTCCTGTGAAGCGCTTCTGTGATCTTTCCTCCGGCATTTATAGTGGTTTGTCTCTGCCGCTTCCGGTTGTCAGTTCCAGCTGTCTACTGCAATGGTCAGTGTATTGGGTCCAGGTCGATGTGTTTGTTGATAGAATCTGTGGATGAGTGCTATGCCTCTAGGAATTCCCTGGCTGTTCTCTGTTTGACTTGTCCTATAATAGTTGTGTTGTCCCAGTCGGACATCAAGCTGTACAACTGCACAATTTGGAAACAGGGAGTGATTGGAGGAATGTTAAACGAGGGTGTGTTTGATAGATCAGAAGACAGCATGAGGGGAGATAGACAGGAACAGACAGAAAATGAAAGTTTTATTTAGAAATTCTCGCGGATTGCAAGTCCTTTATCTAGTACCATACCCTGTGAGCACTGTGCGGAAACTGGCTGTGGCCTCAGATCATTTATCTCCAATAATATCACAGAGCTGAGTTGCTGACAGTTAAACAGAGCCCAAAAGGCGATTTTTGTTTTTGCAATTAGAAGGTGGCTAAATTTAAATAAACTGGGTGAACAGCTGCAGGAACTGAGAATCCTGCTCGATACTGAGATACTGCGCCAGAGAATCTCAATGAGGTGGATCACTGACAGAGGGGACATCAGCATCTCAGCTGTGGGCCAAATAATGATTGAGAAAGATTGCACACCACTTCCCTGGTTTTGTAATACACATTTCAATTTATGTAGCTCACTATCATGAGTGTATCTTATCTCTTTGTACTTTCCATAATTTAGTATGGACAGAAAATCATTTTTTTTCGGTATTTTGTGTTCAGTAATCAGATTTTACTCCTCATTCCTCACTTTAAATGTATCATTGAATCTTTTCTTCATATGAGTTATAAAGGGTAACATTCCAATACTGTTGACTGATGAATATTATTGTCCCGCCCTCCAGTCTGAACTGCCATGTCCCACAATTCTCTCTGTTTTCTGTCTCCTCCACAATGCCATAATCAAACTGTAATTGAAGTCCAGTAAATGGCACTTCATCACAGTTCACTAACATAGATAACATCGACAGCACAGGCCTCATCTGCCTCTCTCTGAAATTGGAATAACAATCTGAATGGCATTTGTCACGTTCAATTCTCTGTTAACATATCCATGCCATTTGTCTGTTATAACCCCATGTTTCTCAGACTCACATTCCCCTCAGATCATGAACTATAAAGATTGTCTCAATGTTTTATTGAAATTATAATGCTTGATTACTAGTTACAGAATGTATGCTTTCACTTATAAACAGAGAAACATGTTTACATTCTGATAAACTTATGGCATTACTCCTGCATCCAAGGCAGATTAAATGGTAACACTCAATTCATCTACCAGCCTCAAGGCTTGTTCCATAAGTCACCCTCACATATCCCATCCAGAATGTGAAGGTTTGAATCATTGTTTTGAATTTTAATAAAATATTGAATTGTTGGCTGGAGCTATTTGTTCAGTGACTGTGATTGATGTCCGTCTCTGTGGATCGTAAATGTGTCACTGGAGGGTTTGCCTCTTCTATTAATTAAGGACTAGGTTCAATGTGTTATCCCGTATGGGTGGGAACATCATTGACTGGACTAACACAGATCAGCAGCTCGAGAGACAGGGAAGAAGAGATCAGA
The DNA here is from genome assembly GCF_004010195.1 of Chiloscyllium plagiosum. Taxonomy (NCBI): domain Eukaryota; kingdom Metazoa; phylum Chordata; class Chondrichthyes; order Orectolobiformes; family Hemiscylliidae; genus Chiloscyllium; species Chiloscyllium plagiosum. The sequence continues at coordinate 8,741,266 of NC_057717.1, read as the reverse complement.
ATCTGAGAACATTGGACTGGAATGTTCCAATAATGGATCAGAATCTGAGAACATTAGACTGGAATATTATAACACACAGGAGTTTATCCTCGGGTCTTTACTACCTTTCTCAGCCTTGGATATCATGAGCATCACGGATCGAAGGTATCCTTTCGATTATTCAAGGTGGTTACTATCCCATCCTCGGTACAGTTGGTGTTCCTGGTAAGTCATTCCATCTGACCATTAAACTGATTTGAACTGAATTGCTGTTCATATTTAAATTTTAGAATTTGGAAGTGATCATTTTCAGATACAGTCAAAAATGTTATTCCTTACAAATTATAACTATAACATTACTATTCACAACTTACTCAACAGTACGCGAGAAGAAACCAGACTGTTCTTAATCTCCATGATCTTTTCTCTCCATTCAGATTTACATTTCTACATATTCTCTCCACTCACCAATCCTGCCCAAGACCACTTTCAGGATTGGATTCGTCCTCGTTCCATAGGTTCAAGTGTCTGATTGGGCTCTGCCTGTTCCTGTTTAACAGCTCAATGTACTGACCAGACCACTTCTCTTCCTGGGGAACAGACAGCAGGATTGAATGGGCTGTCACTCTTCTTGTTCAGTCATTTAGATTGGCTGAATGGCTTCTACATATCCGTGTAACCAGCTTGAGATGCTGAATGAGATCCTTTTTTTAACTGTGGAAATATGCAGTGTCGGGCCGTGCTGTTACATGAATGTTACCGACACTTTCACAGTACAAAACTGACTGCTGTCCAGGTCTTGCTGCACATGGACACAGAGACTGGTTCAGGAGCTGAGGAGGGACAAAATGTTCTGAACATTGTGTGATCTTCAGTGATCACCCCGCCGCTGATCTCATGATGGATGTGGGGTGCCAGGGGTGCGGGTGCGTAGATGTCGACGAAGGAGCTGAAGATGTTTGCACTGAGGAAAGTAACCTGAGGATCTCCTGAAGAGATGATCTGGGATTGAGAGGATAGTCTGCCACCGCCCACAAACATCTTCCTCTGTGCTCTGAAAGATCCCAACCAGTGGGAGGTTACCCCTGATTCCCATTCTGCTCAAATAAGTAGGTGGTCCCGATGACATTCTCAGTCAAATACTGCCTTGATATCAAGGCCATTCACTCTTTCCTGAGCCCCTATGTTCACCTCTTGTTCATATCAATAGGTGATAGCGTATTTGTAGGGAGTGTTGTCCTCTCACCGAGGGTCATTACTGTCAGGAATTGTCTGGACTAGAGAATTAAGGGAGCTACATCACTGAAACTATTTAAAGAGGCGGTAGATGGCTAGTTGACCTGTCAGAGAGCTGAGGGGTGTGAATAATTGGGCATTGAAGAGGAGTTAATGTTTACAGCAGATCAGCCAATATTGTATACAATGGCTTGACTGTCCGAAATATCTTATCCTGTTCCTTATGTTCTCATTTTCTTTATTTGCAAAGTAAACGGTTGTAATTTTCCTGGACGTTCTGTTATTGAATGTTGCACTCAGAGAGAGCAAAGCATTTTTGAGTCATCTCTGAGTGAGATATGGGGCTTTATTCATAATGAATCTTGGACTAGACCAGGACCAACAAATGAAGCACAAGTTGCAGAGAGGGGGCACTCTGTAAACAGACCAGAGACATCTTTCGAACCCAGCCTGCACTTCCAAATAACATTTTCCAATCCATACCAATCTGTGTGTGACAGTTGCGAGGGATTGAGTGAGATCCTGTATTGCAGTGGACCAGGTATTTGGAGCAAGTGGCCCCCATCTGCTCCTTGCAGGAGCTGTGAGGGGCTGAATGGAACATAGGAACATAGGACTGAGGAGCAGGAGTTGGTCATGAGACACTTTGTCACTGCTCCACCAAGAAATAAGTTCTGATTATCGTCTCAACAACGGTTTTCTGTCTGTGTGCCATTTACCTACATTCGTTTGTCTGTCACATGTTTAATATACACATTTTTTAATAAATGGAAATATCCAGGCATCACAAACTTCTGGGGAAGGGAATTCACACTTTTACAGCCCTTTGAGAATCTCTTGTTCATGTTCTGACCAATGTTCGAGGGTCACTAATCCCTTTTCCCCTACCTCCGGGTGAAAGCAAATTTCAAACGTAACCCGTTTAGTCATGTGTCCAATGATATAGGTCTCAGGCTGGGTAATTTCCTAGAAAAGTGTGAGACACACAAAGTTGAACTCTGTTTCAAATAGTAAAATGATCGAGTGTCTCAAATGTTTTTCGGCCATTGAAATTATTCTGTCTGGTAATGGGACTTTCCCCCAGAACAGTTGGATTTGGCTGAATTCTCTTTGCTTCGGGCAGTGGAGAGATTCCTATGAATCATCATCAGGAAGCCTCCACGAGAGGTAAAGATGACGCAGGGATTTTCTGCTCTAACACCTTGTTTTCAGGCAGAACAGTCAGAGACAGAGAGAGTAATTGGCTGCTGCTTCTGAGGCAGGTAATATTTTTCTCCCTCCCTGTGTGGAAAAATACCATAATGTCAACTGAACACCAAACTGGGCCATATTTACTCTCCATGAACATGCTCTGGAATGGATGATAATGGACTGTATGCTGTATGCAGCATCATTGCTGTTGTTATGCACAGTGTCTTTCATTTTCAAAATAAAGGTGCCCGCTTTATAATTTGATGACATGTTTATATGTGTCTGCGTAATTTTTAAAAATGGGTTCATATCTTCATAATATTTGTGTTAATATCAATACATCTCATTCATAAAAATATTCTCCAGCTTTAGCCTCCTTAACAAGAGAAAATATGTATCCAGCTGATACACTTTTCTGAAAACCGTGGTTCAATAAGATTTCTCATCTAAGACCGAAACAGATAATCCCCGATAAAAAAGGCTTTCATTTCAGGAATGAATGAAAGGAAGCATCTTTGAAAATCCTCGAAAGGAATTATATCTTTTTTTAGTTCAGAGGATCAAAACTGCACCCAGTGTATCTGATGTGGTTTCAGTAATGCCCTGGACAGATGCAGCAAAACATTCCTGATTAAACACAATACCCGTGGCCACAAACATCATCATTCCACTTACCGTCCAAGTCACTTGCAGCATCTGCAGACAGACTTCATATGATTCATGTACCAGGAATATGAAAAATATCTGCATCACAGAGTTCTGTGATCTCTCTCCATTTAATTTGTTTCCTCCTGTTCATTCCTTCCTACCACAATAGAAAGCTCATGTTATATTATTTTTGATGAAGGTTTGCTCACTAACTTTCCCTGTCTATATCACAATGAAGATTCACTATCTCCATTCGAAGATATATCGAATGATATCCATTCAATCCCTTCGTTCAGATATTTGACATAGACTATGGATCATTGATGACCCCACAGTGATCTCTGAGGCAAAAACAGTTATATATTGGTAAAAATATTCATTTATCTCTACTGTCTATTTCCTGTTAGGGACAGCATCCCTGTTCCTATGCAGCAGTTGAATGGCCTCCTCCTGGGCTGTGCAATGTACTCAGCGAGCTGAATTACTTCATTCTATATTCCTGTGTAACTCCTTTGACGGGCAAAATGGTCTCTTCCCCTCTCATGGTAACGAACTGTGTAGCTGAATGGGGTGGTCCTCTACCCTGTAACAGACTCAAGGGATGGATTGAGGGAACAACACATGGGGTAGGGGCGGCAGTTGGCCATTCGGCTGTACCATTCGGAATGCTCATGTCATATCCGATTGTGTCTAACTATCCCTCTCCTGTCTGTTCCCAATAAACATTGACTCTCCTGTCCAGCAAAGATCAGTCGAGCTCAGCCTAGAATATCTTCAATAACCGAGTCTTCACTGCTCTCTGAGGATGAGGATACCACAGGTAGCACAACACTAAAGGGAAGGGCACATCCTGATTTCACTGTGGGACCCATTATTTTAAATCTGCCTTAGCCTCACATCAAATGAATGCCCCTTTTCTGAGATAAGGACACAATAGCTACGAATAGACAGAAACCATTCCGACCTCCAGCTCTGTTCCACAATACCAATGACTCTTTCCAATCAAATATGTATCCAACCTAGCCTCTACTGCTGTCTCCGGAAGAGAATACCTGATAGAATAACACCACACAAGCATTAAAGCAAGGAACAGAATTAGGCCATTTGGCCCATCAAGTCTGACATGCCATTCGATCATTTCTTATATGTTCCTCAACACCATTTTCCTACCATCTCCCCAGAATTCTTGATCTCCTTATAAATCAAGAACTTATTTATTTGTGTCTTAATGACACTAGTGTCTGTGTATTTGCGTGTATGTATATGTGTGTGTGTGTGTCCGTGTGTCCATGTGCTTGTTATATGTGTATTTTTGTGACTACATCTGTCTGTCTGTGTATCAGCCTTTGTGTTTCTATCTGTGTTTCTGTCTATTTGTGTGTAACTGTATATGTCTCAGTGTGCTTCTATGTGTGTGTATGCCTATCTCCTTGTATGCATTGTGCATGTTAGTATATTGTGGTGTTTACCAATACTTCTGTGTATTTCACTGCCTGCATCTCTGTGCAATGGAGCATCTGTTCTTTTGCGAGTGAGAGAGATGAGGTTGGAACTGCCAGTGGGTTTAAATTGAGAATTGTTCTTTACTGAATATTGCTCCTTACTCGGATGGTGGGACGTGGATGTTTCAGAATTTCCACACAAGGCCTTCTGGTCCTTTCCGGCTTCTACCAGGGTCCTACCCACATGTCGGGATAGGGGGATGGGGGAACGGATGTCAGGCACTCCATCACCCGGCTTGGCCCTTTCTGTCCTATTCCAGGCTGTTCCTCCTGGAATGGGAGAAGGGCAGGGAAGAAGTAAGGGTGGGAATGGGTAGCCCTGCTGTTCGTGCTGGTGTAGGTGGCGGGGGAAGGGTGAGATGTCAGGATGGAGTCTGTCCATAGTGTTGTATCCTCGCCGTGTTATTAGTGTGCAAGGCTATTGTGTCAGTGACAGAAAAAGTGGGGGAAGGAAGGTGCTGAATTCAATCGTGAGCGTGGTCATGCTTGAGCCTTATTTGGAGAGACTGTGTGAGCCTTCTTCGGGGGTAGGTGATTTAACAGATATACAGTGAGTGTGAGGGAGCAGAGACAATATAGTAACACTTATCCTGACAGAGCGGGGAGGATGTTGATACTTGTCCTGTATTGCTGACCAATTCTTCATATCATCCCAGCGTCTCGGCGAGTCTCCCTTTATGTCTTGTCCAAATCCATTACTAACAACGCCACAGACCCTGTCTCTCAGATTCCACAGAATCAGTTTGGGTGGATCTTACAAATAGCAAGGAGAAGCAAACATTGTTGCGTTACATATCGAGACCAAAACTGTCACGCAAATATTTTGCATCGTAGGTCTGGAAATTGGATATGTAAGTATATGCAAGGGGAAGCAATGGCTTCGTGGTATTATCACTGGGCTCTTAACCCAGAGTGTCAGGGCATGTCTGAGTACCCAAGTTTGAATCCTGTCAGGGCAGATGGTGGAATGTGAATTCAATAAGTATCTGGAATCAAGCGTTTATGATGACCAGTAACCCATTGTCAAATGTTGGAAATACTCATCTGGTTCACTGATGTCGTTCAGGGAAGGAAACTGCTGTCCTTACCTGGTCTGGCCTGCATGTGACTTCAGACCCAAAGGCAATGCTCTTGACTCTTAACTGCCCTCAGGCATGGGCAATAAATGCTGGTTATAAATGCAACGCTCTCATCCTGTGAATGAGTAACAAATAATCGTGGGTGCTGCAGTAATACTGCATGGAGTCATATTGCATCGAAACTGCGTAAACTAAGTGACTGCTAGTGTTGTGAAAAACAAATTCCATAAGTGTGTATCAGGTGGGTTGAATAACTAAACTAGAGATCAGGTTATTTTAGATTTGGTGTTTTGTGGTCAGGAGAACTAATTACTAACCTTGCTCTGAAGCAGCTTTGAGGAATTAGGACATTAATATGTTGCATTTTACATACCATCTGCCGTTATATATCGAGACCAAAACTGTCACGCAAATATTTTGCATCGTAGGTCTGGAAATTGGATATATAAGTATATGCAAGGGGAAGCAATGGCTTCGTGGTATTATCACTGGGCTCTTAACCCAGAGTGTCAGGGCATGTTCTGAGTACCCAAGTTTGAATCCTGTCAGGGCAGATGGCGGAATGTGAATTCAATAAGTATCTGGAATCAAGCGTTTATGATGACCAGTAACCCATTGTCAAATGTTGGAAATACTCATCTGGTTCACTGATGTCGTTCAGGGAAGGAAACTGCTGTCCTTACCTGGTCTGGCCTGCATGTGACTTCAGACCCAAGGCAATGCTGTTGACTCTTAACTGCCCTCAGGCATGGGCAATAAATGCTGGTTATAAATGCAACGCTCTCATCCTGTGAATGAGTAACAAATGATCGTGGGTGCTGCAGTAATACTGCATGGCGTCAAATTGCATCGAAACTGCGTAAACTAAGTGACTGCTAGTGTTGTGAAAAACAAATTCCAGAAGTGTGTATCAGGTGGGTTGAATAACCAAACTAGAGATCAGGTTATTTTAGATTTGGTGTTTTGTGGTCAGGAGAACTAATTACTAACCTTGCTCTGAAGCAGCTTTGAGGAATTAGGACATTAATATGTTGCATTTTACATACCATCTGCATGCAATATAGACATTTTGAACATTACAGTCAAACATCGAGGAAGCCTGGAGGCCTGATGGTCAAGTTAGCTCCAGTGAATTTGAAAAGTACAATATAACATTCAGTGAGAGACAAGCCATGGTTGTTCGAGTTACAGTGTCCTGCAGCATAGAGAAAGGCCCTTCGGCCCTAAGTAGTCCATTCCGGACAAAATGTCTATTCACACTAACGCCGTCTCCCTGCTCTTTCCCGATATCCTTCTAAGCCTTTCCTGTCCATGTATTTGTCCAAATGCCTGTTAATTGTTGTTAATGTACCAGGCTCAACGATTTCTGCTGTCAGTTCATTCTATATGCATACCACCCTCTGTGTAAAAGAAGTTGCCTCTCATATTCCCTTTTATTCTTTCTCCTATGACCTTAAACTGATGCCCTCTAGCCCGGGATTGCCCAACATTTGGGGAAAAATAACTGAGTGCATTCACTATCCATGCCTCCCATGATCTTATACACTTCCATTAGATTCCCCCTCAATCCCATACACGACAAAGTAAAATGTCCTTGCTTGTCAAACCTCTCCTTAAAACTCAGACCGTTGAGCCCTTGGCAACATCCTTGTAAAGCTCCTCTGCAGTCTTTCCAGTTTAATAACATCCTTCCCTTAACAAAGTGAACAAAACTGAATATAATGCTGCAAGTATGGCATCACCAGCATGCTGTATAACTGCAACATAACTCCCCAACTTCGATATTCAATGCCCTGACTGATGAGGGTCTGTGTGCCATGAGCCTTCCTCACTGTCCTGTCTATGTCTGAATCAACTTTCAGAGAACCGTGCACCTGAATTCCAGGGCCTGGCTGTTCCACTACAACCCTTAAGGCACAACCATTCACCATGAAACTCCGACCTTGAATTGATTTTGCAAAATGCAAGAACTCACATTTATCCACATTCAACTCCATTTGCCATTTCTTGGCCCACTTCCTCAGCTGATTAATGTCCTGCTGCAATGTCTGACAACCTTCCTCACTGTCCACGAAAACACATTATTTATTGTCATCTACAATCTTAATAATCATGCCTTGTACATTCAAAACTAAATCATTATATATAAAACAAACAGTAATGGTCCAAGCACCGAACACTGAGGCCCTCCACTAGTGACAGGCCTCCGGTCCAACAAGCATCCTTCCACTACAACTGTCTGCTTCCTACCATCAAGACAATTTTGTATCTAATTTCAAAGCCGTGCTGACTGCTCCTAATCATACCCTGCCTTTCCAAATGTATGTTTATCTTATCTTTCAGAATCTTCTCAAGTACCTTACCAACTACAGATGTTCGGATTACTGGTCAACAGTTCCCAGGTTTTTCTTTGTCGCCCTTCTTGAGAAAGAGCACAGCATTCCCTGTCCTCCAATCATCCGGGACCTCACCCATGGTCAGCGATGATGCAGGGCCCCGCACTATCAGCCAGGGCCCCGCAACCTCTTTTCTGCCCTCTTGAAATGTTCTTGGATATATCCGTTTCTAGAAATACTGCAAAGTCTGAAGCAAAAGTCAATTTCTTTATGGTAAAAACACCCAAGAGTGAGAAAGTGACTTAATGTTGGTTAACATAACAAATTAAAGATTATATTAATCATATGAAGTGACTTCAGAAGAATTCCAGACATTATGGAATCCTGAGAAATGTAAGAAATTTACAGTCCAGAAAAGGAGGGCCATGAAACTGATAAGGAAATCAAAAAGCGAACATACATGCTAACAAACAGGAACACAAAGACTGCATAAGTCTACATATGTATTTCAAAGGAAACAAAATAGAAGCAAGGTCAAATGTGGAAATTTGTAATCGGGAGAGGAGAGGTTATTGTGGAGAACAGGGAAATGGCCAAGAAATAACCAGTTACTTTGCATCTGTCTTCATGGAGGAAGATCCAGAAAATCACCCAGAAATACCACGTGAGCATATAGCACTGGTGGAACTAAAGACACAAAGTCAATTCATATCAGTACCAAGATAATACTTGAACATGCAGCTGGATGGAGCAGTGCCATGTCGAACGAAACAGATGTAATTCATTTCAAAGTGACAGAAATAAATCAACAATAAAAGTATTAATTGCACTATCGATGACTGTCTTTTATTTTCCTGTACATTCTTGAGGCTGGAAAGCCAATGTAGATAAATGGAAGGTAATAAGCGAGATCCAAGCATGGTAGGGAGATGAATGGAATGGATTCAGGCATCTAGACACGGAAAAAGTGATAGTGTGAAAAAATGCAGACCAATTAACTTGACACCTGTAGAGAAACGTTTGGAATCTATGGGACAGGATGCGATATTGCATATTTGGAAATTAACAGCAACATTGGAGAGAATCAGTATACATTTCTGAAAGGAAATCATACTTGATAACTTCGGAACATTTGAAAGGTATTTGGAAGAATATATGTAAGTGGAAAGTTAAAGTTGGTTTAACCTTCAATGAAAGGAATCAGAATATCGATGCAACAAAATGCTGAAGTAGTTTCATAGTGTATTGGTTAGATTGTACCTGGAGTATTGTGTACAGGGTTGGTGAGACTGTACCTGGAGTATTGTGTACAGGGTTGGTGAGGCTGTACCTGGAATATTGTGTACAGATTTGGTGAGACTGTACCTGAAGTATTGTGTACAGGGTTGGTGAAACTGTACCTGGAGTATTGTGTCCAGGGTTGGTGAGACTGTACCTGGAGTATTGTGTACAGGGTTGGTGAGCCTGTACCTGGAGTATTGTGTACAGTTTTGGTGACCTTATCTGAGAAAGATATATTGACCACAGAGGAAGTGCAATAGACATTCTCCAGGTTTGTCCTTCAGATGGCGAGATTGTCTGATGCAGAAACTTGGCCTGTGTTCTCTCGGGTTTCAAAGAATGAGAGGTGATCTCAGTGAAATTTAGAAAATTCACTAAACATATGACAAGGTGGAAATAAACAGGATGTTTATCTGGCTGTCTACTCTACATTTAAGGCAAATAATGTCAGGATATGGGACAGGCCATTTAAGACAGCAATAAGGAGGAAATTCTTGACTCGGAGAGGACTGACTAATACAGGAGCATGGAAACCTGCTGGCACGGCATGTTTAGGGAGAATCCCCAGGTATTGAACAAGTGTGTCATGTAGAACAGAATAACCAGGGAATAGGTAGGAGTCATTAGTGACTTGCCAAGTTGCATCTAAATCAACTTTAGTGGTAGGAGTCAGAGGGTGATGGTAGAAGCCTGTTGGTGTGACTGGAGGCCGGTGTCTAATGATGCAAAATAGGGATCAATGTTGTGACACTTATTATTTGTGAATCGGAGGTGCCTGTGTAGGACTGGGGTGGACAATGTTAAGAATAACACACACCAGGTTTATTCAGAGGCACGAGCTTTCAAAGCGCACAACCACCTGATGAAGGAGCAGCACTTCGAAAGCTAGTGCCTCCGAATAAACATGTTGGACTATAACCTGGTGTTGTGTGATCTATAACCTTATCATTTGTGGTATTCATAAATGGTGCATCTGTAAATATGGACGAGGGGTGGGGAGAGTGTGATAACTAAGTTTGTGTTTGATACAACGATTGACCGGGTGGTTGGCAGTGAGGAGGAAGGTTTTATGTTACAGGAAGATACAGATGGAATGGTCAGATGGACAGATCAATAGCAGATGGAATGCAACGCTGATAAATATGAGGTGATGCACTTTGGAAGAAGGAAGCAGACAGCGGAGTACTCAGTGAATGGCAGCACACCAGGGAGCTCAGAGGGAGTTTCTCCACACATCCCTGAATGTGACTGGACAGGTTAATACACAAGTTGAGAATGCAAAGGGGAGCGTAAGCATAGCCTTTATTCATCGAGGCACAGATTATAAGAGCTCTGCAGAACTTTGGTTAGGCCAAGATGGAATACTGTGTATAGTTCTGGGAGCCAATTACAGGAAGAATGTGATTGTACTGGAGGGGGTTGCAGAGGAGATTCACCAGGACGTTCCCTGGGATGGACCATATCAGCTATGGAGAGAGGGTGGATAAGCTCGGGTTGTTTAC
>NC_057717.1:8719368-8729304 GCF_004010195.1 Chiloscyllium plagiosum | reverse complement strand
AAGAGTGAACTTGTAACCACTCCAAAAAGTACATCAATGGCAAAATTCAAGGAAAAGAACGTGCAGCTTCTTTACAGTCTGAAACCAGAGAATGGAGAAGAGGGAAATGGCAGAACTATGCAGCAAATATTTCAGTTATGTCTTCACAGAAGAAAACAAAGCAAAAATCAATCTTCCCAGCAACACAAGGAAAGCTTAATCTGGTGAGAGAGAAAAGGGGAGTAGAATACAATTAGCAAATAAACGTTATGGAGAAAGTACTTTAACTGAAAGAAGTGGGCTGAGACAAAGGCAACAGAGATTTATCAATTGGGAATCATACTTGAGAACCTGACTTTTAGCAAAACTATGGAGAAGCAATCAATGCAATACGATTGGATTTTCAGGAAGATTTTTATAAAGCAACAAGCCTACTATGCAAATTCGAATCGTATGGGACTGTGGCTAACAGAAGGGTACGGTTTTAGAATGGGAGAGCAAACTGGATACAGTGAGTAGGAATAAATCGATTTTCTTTTACAGCAGAGGACTCGGGGGTATAGCAGAATTCAGTGTTTGGGCTCTAGCTATTTCAAATACGCACCGAACTTTTGTTAGAGGGAATCAAATATAATATTTCCAAGCCTGCTGAAGGCACTAATTGATATCGGATTATGAGTTGGTGAGGAGGATGTAAGAAAAGCTCTCAGGTGACTGAGGCAAGTGGAGTGTCTGTGCAAATACGGGGCAATGAAGAGCAATGTGGGTGGATGCGACGTTGTAACCTTTGATGCGAAAAAGAGAACGGTAGCCTACCAGTTGAAAAAAATGGAAAATGTTACTCTATAAAGGGACTTATGATACTTTTTGTTTCAATCTTCACCGACCTCCGCCGTCCACTGGTAGGAAAATTGTAGGGGATCGAGGCAGGCTGGGAGACTGGAAGTGATGTGGGCCATGACTAGCGTCTCGAAGCACTTCATGCCCCCCTCAGTCTCTTGCGCTCTACAGAGAAATGTCCCAGCTTATCCAACCTCTCCCCATGACTCAGACCCTGGAGTCCTGGCAAAATCCCTGTAAAGTTCCAGTTTAATACCTTCCTTCGTATAGCAAGGTGACCAAACCTGAACACAATGTTGAACTTGGAACTATTTGCAACTGTAAGTTTTACTCTGCTGCCAATTATTATGCTGCTGTGTTATTATTTTATTATTTGTATTATTCTGAAATCTCATTATTCATTGAATCCTCTGATGGCAATCCCCTCGTGTGAACGTCCTCCTGACTGCTTGAATTTGTATTAATCTATTTTGTTTGGGGAGACATTTTGAGGCCGCTGCATATCAGAGAACAGGAAGAGATAATGGATGTTTGTGCAGTGTGTATCCTTTACTAGGCCAGTTTGTCTCTCCAGGCACCTAAAGCTTTTATTGTGGGTCAGATTACCTCAGAATTGTTACATCACAGAAAGAAGCTATTCAGCCCATTGTCGGTCCATGAACATAGAACATTACAGCTCAGTACCTGCAACATTCTTCAGCACTATCCACAGCTCCACCGACCTTACTGTGAACCGTAAATTTACTAACTCATCCTTCCATTCCCTCATTAAGGCCATTTTCAAAAAGACAAACAACAGTCGCCCAAAACAGATCCTTGCAGTATACCACTAGAGACTGAACTCGGGGATGAACATTCCCCATCAACTATCACCCGCTGTCTTCTTTCAGCGAGCCATTTTCTGATCCAAACCACTAAATCACCTTCAATTCCACGTCTCCGTATTTTCTGGGAGAAAGTAAGGACTACAGATGTTCGAGATCAGAGTCGAAAGTGTGGTGCTGGAAAAGCACAGCAGGTCAGGCAGCATCCGAGGAGCTAGGAGAAAGTGAAGACTGCAGATGCTGGAGACCAGATCACTGATTCCTGATGTAGGGCTTACAACCGAAACATCGACTCTCCTACTCCTTGGACGCTGCCTCATCTGTTCTGCTTTTCCAACCTGACACTCTCCATATTTTCTGCAATAGTCTAATTTGGGGGACCTATCAAATGTTTTACTGAATTCCTTATGCCCCACTTTACCCTCATCCACCTTTTGGTCACCTTCTCAATGAACTCATTAAGATTTGTGAAGCATGACATACCCTTCACAAACCTTGTTGACTATTCAAAATCAAATGATTCCGTTCTAGATGATAATAAATCCTAGCTCTTATAATCCTTACCAACAATTTTCCGATAACCAAAGTAAGCCTGGTATATAATTACCAGGGTTGTCTCTTCTCCATTTCTTGAACAAAGGGACAACATTTGCTATCGTTCCGTCTTCTGGCACTATTCCTGTAGACAGTGGCGATGTAAAGATTCGAACCAATGTTCTATAACCTCCTCCATAACTTCTCAGAGAATCATCGGATTAATTCCATCTGGCCCAGGGGACCTATCTATTTTCACACTCTCCAAAATTGCTAACATCTCCACCTTACGAACATCCATCCCATCTAGTCTAATAGCCTTTACTCCATATAGGCCTCGGCAGCATTGTCTTTCCATTGTGAATACTGATTCAAATATTTATTTAGTGCTTGTCCTATCTCCTTGGACTACGCAAACAACTTCACACTACTGTCCCTGATTGGCCCTAATCTTAATTTGGTCATTATTTTATTCGTGACATACTGATAGAAAGCTTGAGGTTTTTCCTGGATCCTACTTGCCAAAGGCTTTTCATGCTCTCTCTTGGCTATTCTTATCTCTTTCTTTAAGTCCTTCCAGGAAAACTTGTAACTCTCAAGCATCCAAACTGAGCCTTCACGTTTCATCTTCACATAAGCCTCCTTCTTCCTCTTGACAAGAGATTCAACGTCTTCAGTAAACCACAGCAGCCTCACTTGACCACTTCCTCCTTTCCTGACATGCATTAATTTATCAAAGACACACAGTAGTTTATGTTTAAAAAAGCTCCACATTTAAATTGTGCCCATCTCCTGCAGTTTCCTTCCCCATCCTATGTATCCTATAACCTTTCCTAATTGCATCATATTTGCCTTGCCCTGCGGCATATAACTGTCCCTTTCCATCGCTAAGATAAACATAAAAGAATTGTGGTCACTATCAGCCAAGTGTTCATCTACCTCCAAATCTAATACCTAGTCTGGTTCATTACCCAGTACCAAATCCAATTTGGCCTTGTACCTTGTTGGCCGATGTACATACTGTGTCAGGAAACCATTCTGTATACACTGGACAAAAACTGACTCATATAAAGTAATGGAGCTGTCGCGTTTCCAGTCAATATTTGGAAACCTAAAGTCCTCCATAACAACTACTGTTATTTTCGCTCCTATTCAGAATCACCTTTGTAATCCTTACTCTACATCTCTGGAACTTTTCAGAGGACAATAAAGAACTGATAACAGGGTGACCTCTCCGTTTTTGTTTCTAACCTCTTCCCATACTAACTCAGTAGACGATTCCTTATCAAGCATTCTTTCTGCCAAAGTAATATTGTCTTTGATTAACAAAGCCACCCTCCCCCCACTCCAGCCACTTTTCGCACCTTCCTTGTACTTAATGAAGCATCTAAACCCTACAACGATCAGTCCTTTCCCTGCTCTATCAATTTCTCCAAAATGGCCACAACATTTGTGAAAAGATTTGTAGCTAGGGTGCTCGTTGCTGTGATTATGTTCGATAAGCTGGGAATATGTGTTGTAGACATTTCGTCCCCTGTCTAGGTGACCTCCTCAGTGCTTGGAAGCCTCCTGTGAAGCGCTTCTGTGATGTTTTCTCCAGCATTTATAGTGGTTTGTCTCTGTCGCTTCCGGTTGTCAGTTCCAACTGTCCGCTGCAGTGGCTGGTATATTGGGTCCAGGTCGCTTTGCTTATTGATTGAATCTGTGGATGAGTGCCATGCCTCTAGGAATTCTCTGGCTGTTCTCTGTTTGGCTTGTTCTATAATAGTTGTGTTGTTCCAAATGAACATCAGGCTGTACAAATGCACAATTTGGAAACATGGAGTGATTGGAAGGATGTTAAACGAGGGTGAGTTGGATGGATCAGAAGACAGCATGAGGGGAGATAGACAGGAACAGACAGAAAATGGAAGTCTTATATAGAAATTCTCACGGACGGCAAGGCCTTTATCTAATGCCATTCCCTGTGAGCACTGTGCGGATACTGGCTGTGCTCCCAGAGCATTTATCACAGAGCTGAGTTGCTGACAGTTAAACAGTGTCCAAAAGGCCAAGTGATTTTTTTCTTTTACGGTGGGAAGGTAGTTTAATTTAAACAGACTGGGTGAACAGCAGCAGGAACTGAGAATTCTGCTCGATACGGAGATACTGCCCCAGAGAATCTCAATGAGGTGGATCACTGACAGAGGGCAAAATAGCATCTCAGCTGTGGGCCAAATAATGATTGAGAAAGATTGCACACCACTTCCCTGGTTTTGTAATACACATTTCAATTTATGTAGCTCAATATTATGAGTGTATCTTATCTCTTTGTATTTTTCATAGTTTAATGTGGACAGAACATCATTTTGACCGTATTTTGTGTTCAATAATCAGATTTTACTCCAAATTCCTCACTTTAAATGTAGCTTTGAATCTGTTTTTCATGTGAATTATAAAGGGTAACATTCCAATACTGATGACTGGGGAATATTATTGCCCCTCCCTCCAGTCGGAACTGCCATGTCCCCCAATTCTCTCTGTTTTCTGTCTCCTCCACATTGCCATAATCACACTGTAATTGAAGTCCAGTAAATGACACTTCATCACAGTTCAGTAAAATCGCTAACATCAATAGCACAGGCCTCATCTGCCTCTCTCAGAACTTGGAATAACAAACTGAATTGTATTTGTCACTTACAATTCTCTGTTAACATAGCCATGCCGTTTGTCTGTTATAACCCCACGTTTCTCAGACAAACATTCCCCTCAGATCATGAACTATAAAAATTGTCTCAATGTTTTATTGAAATTATAACGCTTGGTCAGTAGTTACAGAATGTATGTTTCCATTTATAAACAGCGAAGCATGTTTACATTCTGATAAACGTATGGCATTTCTCCTGCATCAAGGCAGATTGATCGTTATACTCAATTGATCTACCAGCCTCAAGATTTGTTCCATCAGTCACCCATACAAATCCCATCCAGAATGCGAAATTTTGAATTATTGATTTGAATTTTAATAAAACAATATTGAATTGAAAGGCGTTGGCTGGAGCTATTTGTTCAGTGACTGTGATTAACGTCAGTCTCTGTGGATCCGAGATGTGTCACTGGAGGGTTTGCCTCTTCTATTAATTAAGGACTCAGTTCAATGTGTTATCCCAGTATGGGCGGGAGCATCAACAACTGGACTAACAGAGATCAGCAGCTCGAGAGATCAGAATCTGAGAACAATAGACTGGAATTTTCCAATAATGGTTCATAATCTGAGAACATTAGACTGGAATGTTCCAACAGACAGGAGTTTATCCTGGGGTCTTTACTACCTTTCTCAGCCTTGGATATCATTAGCATCACGGATCGAAGGTATCCTTTGGATTATTCAAGGTGGTTACTATCCCATCCTCGCTACAGTTGGTGTTCCTGGTAAGTCATTCCATCTCACCATTAAACTGAGTTGAACTGAATTGCTGTTCACATTCAAATTTTACAATTTGGAAGTCATCATTTTCAGATACAGTCAAAAATGTTATTCCTTACAAATTATAACTATCAAATTACTATTCACAACTTACTCAACAATATGCGAGGAGAAACCAGACTGTTCTTAAACTCAATGATCTTTTTTCTCCATTCAGATTTACATTCCTAAATATTCTCCCCACTCACCAATCCTGCCCAAGACCACTACCAGGATATTTCAGTCGCCTTCTCAGCCTCAGTGCAACTGCTGAATAATTCACCATTTGTGCCTTTGGTAAATCCAGATATAACCGTTTCAAGTCTCTTCTAAGTAATCTTACGTCACAAAATATTTGCACTTGAGATGGTTAATTTTTCCTCTCCACAGAATCTGTCAGATGGACAGACAGTGCATGGTGGTCATAATCAAGCGGCACAGAATAATAATCTTTTGGTGTCTCATGAAGGAAGTTGATGGAATGCAAATGAATTCATCACCACTTGTTTTAAATAAAGCCTATCTGTTTGCCTCATGTCTTGTAGAGACGTCAATGGGTCATCCTTCCCTGGCCAGGTCTCTGTGTGACTGCAAACGCGGTGTGTTTTACTTGGTACTGACCTGTGGAACAGTTGAACCAGCCACTCAGTTCAGGATCAGCATAACATAATGGTCTGACCAGGCTGCACACATCCCGTGAGAGCAGAACAAACGAAAAGATCGCACCTTCCTCTGCTTGATTTCCATGTCCCTGCAAGTCATTTCCATTCAGGTAGGTGACCATTACCTGTTTCGGGTGAAGTCTTTATCATAGAGTCTCCCTCCGAGAGTGATATTCATCTCCATCGGCACCTCTGGTGATGACTTTATAGATGCTGACGTACAAATGTAAGGAATGTCTAAATTCCACATCATTCCCAGTGAGAGAAAAGTAATGGCTTTTTACAGCACAGGAAACAAGCTGAGACAGCTAAGTGAGGGAACAGAATTATTGCGATTAACCCTGAGAGTGTTGATGAGATAGTATTTGGGTTTTTGTGGACAGACGTTCTCTCTTTTATAAGGAATAATCCTAATGGCAGAAAGAGCGTAAAGGAGTTTCACCAGACTCATTGTTGGGATGATTGTACCATCGGGAGTGCATGAGGATTAATGTGCAGCGCTTTGAGGGAATAAGACATTATTGCATTGAACCGTAAGGGGGTGGACAGTCACTCATTATATTCCAAACACACAGTGATACGGTGATAAATTTCATGGCTTGTTTATTACTAGGTTTACATGATCGTCGATTTTTTAAAAGTCTCTGGGAACGTTCCTCTCACCCCACGCTACTCCCCATTTTGATTGAGAGAGAGAGATAGAGAGAGTCAGCCTTTGACTAACCTCTCCACACATTATGAACATCATGTAATTCACAATCCCGACAGGAGCCACAATAACTTCATGCTAAAACAGTTAACTATTTCCATCAGCTTCTGACCCCCATTGAGAACATGGGTGTGTCTTCTCGGAAATGGAAGATGCCTCTTTGATACTTGGTACAAAACATTTGGTTTCCTTCCTCACTGCCGGCGAAACTTTCAAGTGTCCCGCAGGCAATGGAGCCACGAGGAAAATCGTGATCCGTCTATGAGTGCAGTCTCTGCTTCTTTGGTTTTTCAGGTTGGAGCATCAATGACACCCACATGTTCCCATATAAATGTCTTAAGGGGCTTAATAGCCTCCTCCTGTCCCCATGGAACAGTATCAAGTGTCTGATTGGGCTCTACCTGTTCCTGTTCAGCAGCTCAATGTACTGACCGGAGCCCTCCTCTTCCTGGAGAACAGGCAGCACGATTGAATGCGCTGTCCCTGCTTTTGTTCAGTCATTTAGATGGGCAGAATGGCTTCCACATATCATGTAACCAGCTTGTGGTGTTGAATGAGCTCATGATTTAACTGTGAAATGTGCAGTGCCTGGCCGTGCTGTTACATGAATGTTACCGACACTTTAATAGCACAAACCTGACTGCTGTCCAGGTTTTGCTGCACATGGACAGAGAGACTGGTTCAGGAGCTGAGGGGGGACAAAATGTTCTGAACATTGTGTGATCTTCAGTGATCACCCCGCTTCTGATCTTATGATGGATCAGGTGGGGGGGGTGGTGGAGTGGAGTGGTGCCAGGGATGTGGGTGCGTAGACGTTGACGAAGGAGCTGAAGATGTTTTGTACTGAGGAAGTTAACCTGAGGATCACCTAAACAGGTGTCCTGGGACTGAGAGGATTGTCAGCCAACCGCCTACATACATCTTCCTTTGTGCTCTGAAAGACCCCAACCAGTAGGGAGGGAACACCTGATTCCCATTAATCTCAAATAAGTAGGTGGTCGCGATGACACCCTCAGTCAAATACTGTCTTGGTAATCAAGGCCATTCACTCTGTCCTGAGCCCCTGTGTTCACCTCTTGTTCCTTTCAATAGGTGACGGGGGTGTCTGTGTGGGGAGTCTTTTCCTCTCACAGAGGGAAATCAAATGTCTGAAATTATCTGGGCCAGACAGTTAAAGGAGTTTAATCACTGAAAGTATTTAAAGAGGAGGTAGATGTGTTTTTGACCTGTCAGAGAGCTCGCGGGTGTGATGGATTGGGTATTAAAGATGAGTTAATGCTAACAGTAGATCAGCCATGATCGTATACAATGGCTTGGCCGTCTAAATGATCTGATTCTGTTCCTTATGTTCATATTTTCTGTAATTACAAAGTTCATAATTGTAATGTTCCTAGACTCTCTATTATTGAATGTTGCAATCAGAAAGGGCGTAGCACTTTGAGTCATCTCTGGGTGAGGTTAGGGAGCTTTATTCATCATGGATCTTGGTCTAGACAATGACCAACAAATGAAGCACAAGTTGCAGAGAGGAGGCACTTTGTGAAGAGAGTAGAGGTATCTTTCGAAGCCAGACTGGATTTCCAAATAACATTTTACAACACTCACCAAACCGTGTGTGACAGTCTGGAGGGATTGAATGAGATCCTGTGTTACTGTGGACTAGGTATTTGGAGCAAGTAGCCTCCATCTGCCCCTGTGCATGAGCTGTGAGGGACTGAATGCAACATAGTAACATGGGACTGTCGAGCAAGAGTGGGTCATCAGACACTGTGTCACTGCTCCACCACGCACTATGATCTGATCATGGTCTCAGCAGCACATTTCAGTATGTGTACCATTTTCCTACTCTCACTTGGCTGTCAGATGTTTAACATGCACAATTTTGAATAAATGGAAATATCCAGTCATTACAAACTTTAACAGCCCTTTGAGAATCTCTTGATCATGTACTGACCAATGTTCGAGGGTCACTGATGCATTTTCCCACTCCTCTACTGGTGAAAGCAAATTTTAAATGCAACCAGTTGAGTGCCGTGGCCAATGGAATAGATATAAGACTGGGTAATTTTCTAGAAAAATGTGGGAAACAGGAAGTTGAACTCTGAATGAATGGTAAGATGATCGAGTGTCCCAAATATGTTTCTGCCTTTTAAGTTATTCTGCTCTCACACATATCTGGGAATGCGGATTTCTTCCCGGAACAGTTGGATTTGGCTGAACTCCTTTTACTTCGGGCTGTGGAGAGATTCCTATGATACCTCATCAGGGATCCTCCACGAGTCATAAAGATGACTCGGGGAAGTTCTGCTTTTACACCTTGTTTTCAGGCAGAGCAAAGTAAGAGAGCGAGAGACCAATTGGCTGCTGCTTCTGAGGCTAGTAATATTTTTCTCCCTCTCTGTGTGATAACAAAAAGCCTTCATTTCACGAATGAGTAAAGGGAAGCATCTTTGAAAATCTTCGAAAGGAATTACATCTTTTTTTTAGTTTAGAGGATCAAAACTGCACCCTGTGTATCTGATGTGGTCTCAGCAATGCCCTGTACAGATTCAGCAAAACATTCCTGATTAAACTCAATACCCGTGCAATGTACTCAACGAGATGAATTACTTCATTCTATATTCCTGTGTAACTCCTTCGAGGGGCAGAATGGTCCCCTTCCATCTCATTGTAACGATCCTATATGGCTGAATGGGGTGGTCCCCTACGCTGTAATAGACTTGAGGGGTGGATTGAGGGAACAACATTTCGGGTAGGGGCGGCAGTTGACCATTCGGCTGCACCATTCAGAATGCTTATAGCTGATCCGAGTGTGTCTGACCATCCAATTCCTGTCTGTTCCCAATAAACATTGACTCTCCTGTCCAGCAAAGATCAGTTGAGCTCAGCCTTGAATATCTTCAAT
This sequence comes from Chiloscyllium plagiosum, assembly GCF_004010195.1. Classification (NCBI taxonomy): domain Eukaryota; kingdom Metazoa; phylum Chordata; class Chondrichthyes; order Orectolobiformes; family Hemiscylliidae; genus Chiloscyllium; species Chiloscyllium plagiosum. Next base: position 8,719,406 of record NC_057717.1, on the reverse strand, counting down.
AACCTAGTCTTCACTGCTCCCTGAGAATGAGGATACCA
>NC_057717.1:8709729-8718868 GCF_004010195.1 Chiloscyllium plagiosum | reverse complement strand
CCAGGCACAATCCCACCAACCCTGTACACAATATACTAGGTACAGTCCCACCAACTCTGTACACAATACTCCTGGTACAACCTCTACAACCAAGAACACAATACTCCAGGTACAGTCTCACCAACCCTGTACACAGTTTTCCAGGTACAGCCTCATCAACCCTGTACACACTACTCCAGGTACACTCTCGCCAACCATGTACACAATACTCCAGGCACAGCCTCACGAACCCTGCACACATTACTCCAGTTACAGTCTCACCAACCCTGTACACAATACTCCAGGTACAGTCTCTCGAACCCTGTACGCAATACTCCAGGTAGAGCCTCACCATCCTTGTACACAATAGTCCAGGTACAGTCTCACCAACTCTGTACACAATACTCCAGGTACAGTCTCACCAACCCAGTGCACAATACCCCAGGTACAGTCTCAACAATCCTGAACACAATACAACAGGTACAGTCTTACCAACCCTGTACACAATTCTCCAGGTACAGTCTCACCAACCCTGTACGCAATACTCCACGTACAGTATCACCAACACTGTCACAATACTCCACGTACAGCCTTACCAACCCTGTACACATTACTCCAGGCACAATCTCACCAAACGTGTACACAATAAACCAGGTACAGTCACACCAAACTTGTACACAATACTCCAGATGCAGTCTCACCAACCCTGTACACAATACTCCAGGTCCATGCTCATCAACGATGTACACAATACTCCAGGCACAATCTCACCAACCCTGTACACAATACACCAGGTACAGTCACACCAAACCTGTACACAATACTCCAGATGCAGTCTCACCAACCTTGTACAAATACTCCAGGTACAGCCTCACCAACACTGTACTAAATACTCCAGGTACAGCCTCAACAACGCTGTACAGAATACTCCAGGTACAGCCTCACCAACGCTGTACACATTACAACAGGCACCGTCTCACCAACCCATTACACATTACTCCAGGTACAGTCTCACCAACCCTGTACACAATACACCAGGTACAGCCTCACCAACCCTGTACACAATACAGCAGGCACAGTCTCACCAATCCTGTACACAATACTACAGGTACAGCCTCAACGACCATGTAAACAATACACCAGGTACAGTCACACCAACCCTGTACACAATACTCCAGGTGCAATCTCACCAACTCTGTACACAATACTCAACGTACAGCCTCACCAACCCTGTACACAATACTCCAGGCACAATCCCACCAACCCTGTACACAATACACCAGGTACAGCCTCTCCAACCATGAACACAATACTCCAGGTAAAGTCTCACCAACCCATTACACAATACTCCAGGTCAGGTACAGCCTCACCAACCCTGTACACAATACTCCAGGTACAGCCTCACCAACCCTGTACACAATACTCCAGGTACAGCCTCACCAACCCTGTACACAATACTGCAGGTACAGTCTCACCAACCCTGTACACAATACTCCAGGTACAGCCTCACCAAACGTGTACTCAATACACCAGGTACAGTCTCACCAACCCTGTACACAATACTCCAGTTGCAGTCTCACCAACCCTGTACACAATACTGCAGGTACAGCCTCACCAACCCTGTACACAATACTCCAGGTACAGTCTCACCAACCCTGTACACATTACTCCAGTTACAGTCTCACCAACCCTGTACGCAATACTCCAGGTACAGCCTCACCATCCTTGTACACAATAGTTCAGGTACAGTCTCACCAACCCTGTACACAATACTACTGGTACAGTCTCACCAACCCTGTGAACAATACCCCAAATACATTCTCACCAGTCCTGATCACAATACACCAGGTACAGCCTCACCAACCCTGTACACAATACTCCAGGTACAACCTCACCAACCCTGTACACAATACTCCAGGTACAGCTTCACCAACCCTGGACACTGTACTCCAGGCACAGTCTCACCATAACTGTACACAATACTCCCAGGTACATCCTCACCAACCCTGTGCACAATAGTCTGGGCACAGTCTCACCAACCCTGTACACAATACTCCACGAACAGTCTCACCAACCCTGTACACAATACTCCAGTTACAGTCTCACCAACCCTGTACACAATACTCCAGGTACAGCCTCACCAACCCTGTACACAATACTCAAGGTACAGTCTCACCGACCCTGTACGCAATATTCCAGGTACAGCCTCACCATCCTTGTACACAATAGTCCAGGTACAGTCTCACCAACCCTGTACACAATACTCCAAGTACAGTCTCACCATCCCTGTGCACAATACCCCACGTACAGTCTCACCAATCCTGAACACAATACACCAGGTACAGTCTCACCAACGCTGTACACAATACTCCAGGTACAGCCTCACCCACCCTGTACACAATACTCCAGGTACAGCCTCACCAACCCTGTACACCGTACTCCAGGTACAGCCTCACCAACCCTGTACACAATACTCCAGGCACAGTCTCACCAACCCTGTACATAATACTCCAGGTACAGCCTCACCAACCCTGCACACAATAGTCTGGGCACAGTCTCACCAACCCTGTACACAATACTCCAGGTACAGCCTCACCAACCCTGTACACAATACCCCAGTTACAGTCTCACCAACCCTGTACACAATACTCCAGGTACAGTCTCACCAACCCTGTACACAATACTCCAGGTACAGCCTCACCAACACTGTACACAATACTCCAGGTACAGTCTTACCAACCCTGTACGCAATACTCCAGGTACAGTCTCACCAACACTGTCACAATACTCCAGTTACAGCCTCACCAACCCTGTGCACAATACTCCAGGTACAGTCTCACCAACCCTGTACACAATACTCCAGGTGCAGTCTCACCAACACGCTGTGGATCTACTTCCAACATTTTGTTGCATCGATATTCTGACGCCATTAATTGAAGGTGAACCCAACTTTAACTTTCCACTTACATACATTGTTCCCAATACCCTTCAAAATATTCCGAAGTTATCAAGTATAATTTTCCTTTCAGAAATGTATACTGATTCGCTCCAATGTTGCTGTTAATTTCTAAATATCCAATATCGCATCCTGTCTCATAGATTCTAAACGTTTCTCTACAGATGTCAAGTTAATTGCTCTGCATTTCTTCACACTATCACTTTTTCCCTTTTTTAGATGTTTGGATCCATTCCATTCATCGACCTACCATGCTTGGATCACGTGTATTACCTTCCCTTTATCTGCAATGGCTTTCCAGCCTCTGTGGAATATACAGGAAAATAAAATACAGCCATTGACAGTGCAATTAATATTTCTATTGCTGATTTATATCTGGCATTTTGAAATGAATTACATCTGTTTCGTCAGACATGGCAATGTTTAATGCAGCTACATGTTCAAGTACTACCTTGTTATTGATATGAACTGACTTTGTGTCTTTCGTTCCACAAGCCCTCTACGATCACTGGGTATTTCTGGGTGATTTTCTGGGTCTTTCTCCATGATGACAGATGCAGAGTAACGTTTCTCCACAATAGGCTCTCCTCTCCCGATTACAAATGTCCACATTTGACCTTACTTTTGTTTTGTTTCCTTTGAAATACAGATTGTATTTTTGTTCAGTCCTCGTGTTCATGTGTGTGAGCATGCATGTTCGCTTTTTGATTTCCTTATCATTTTCATCGCCCTTCTTTTGTGTATTGTAAATTTCTGACATTTCTCCGGTTTCCACATGTTTGGAATTCTTATGAAGTCATTTCTTATAATTAAGATAATCTTCAATTTGTTATGTTAACCATCATTAAGACACTTTATTACTCTTTGATGTATTTACATTAAAGAAATGGACTTTTGTTTCAAACTTTGCTGTATTTCCATAAAACAGATATATCGAAGAACATTGTACGAAGACAGAGAAGAGATTGCGGGAGCCTGGCTGATATTTTTGTATCATCGCTGGCCACGGGTGATATGCCGGATGACTTGATGACAGGGAATGCTGTGCCCTTAATCAAGAAGGGCTACAGAGAAAAACTTGGGAGCTATAGACCAGTAAACCGGACATCTGTAGTAGGTAAGGTACTTGAGAAGATTCTGAGAGATAAGATATACATACATTTGGAAAGGCAGGGTGTGATTCGGAACAGTCAGCACGGCTTTGTGTATGGGAGAGCGTGGCTCACAAATCTTTGAGTTCTTTGATGAAGTGACCAGCAACATTGATGAGAGCAGGGTGGTATACGTAGTCCAATTGATTTTAGTAAGGCCTTCAATAAGGGTTCACATAGTACGCTCCTTTGGATGGTTAGATTGCATGGAATGGAGTGAAAACATTGCAAATTAGATACAAAATTGTCTTAATGGTAGGAATCAGAGAGTAATAGTGGAAGGATTCTTGTCAGACTGGAGGCCTGTCACTAGTGGAGGACCTCAGTGTTAGGTGCTGGGATTATTCCTGTTTGTTTTATGTATAATGATTTAGTTTAGAATGGACAAGGCATGATTAGTAAGATTGAAGATGACATTAAATAATGTGCTCTCGTGGGCAGTGCGGAAGGTTATCAGACATTGCAGCAGGACCTTGATCAGTTGGGGACGTGGACCAAGAAATGGCAAATGGAGTTGCATGTGGATAAATGCGAGTTCTTGCATTTTGCATAGTCAATTCAAGGTCGGAGTTTCATGATGAATCGTTGGGTCTTAAGGAGTGTAGTGGAACAGACGGACCCTGGAATTCAGGTGCACGGTTCTCTGAAAGATGATTCAGAGATAGACAGGGCAGTGAAGAAGGCTTTTGGCACACAGACCTTCATCAGTCAGGACATGGAATATCGAAGTTGAGGAGTTATGTTGCAGATATACAGCATGCTGGTGAGGTCATACATGTAGAGTCATATTCAGTTTTGTTCAATTTGCTCTCGGAAGGATGTTGTTAAACTGAAAGAGTGTACAAGAAATTTACAAGGATGTTGGAAGGACTCTATGGTCTGAATTTTAAGGAGAGTTTCGACAAGTTAGGGCGTTTTACTTTAGAGTGTATGAGACTGAGGGGGATCTGATGGATGTGTATAAGACCATGGGAGGCATGGATATAGTTCATGCACTCAGTCTTTTTTCCCCAGGGTTGGGCAATCCCAGAATAGAGGGCATCAGTTTAAAGTGAGAGGAGAAAGAATAAAAGCGAACCTGAGGAGCTATTGGTTTTACACACAGGGTGGTACGAATATGGAATGAGCTGCCAGTGGAAGTGGTTGAGATGGGTACATGAACAACATTTAACAGTTATTTGGACAAATACTTGGATAGGAAAGGATTAGAAGGAAACCGGGCAATAGCAGGGAAATGGAATTAGTGTGAATGGACATTTTCTTCGGAACGGACCATTTTGGGCCAAAGGGAATATCTCCGTGCTGCAGGACTCTATGATTCGAACAACCATTGCTTGTCTCTCACTGAATGCTATATAGTACTTTTCCAATTCACTGGAAAAAACTTGACCCTCTAGTCTCCAGGCCTCCACGATGTTTGACTATAATGTTCAAAATTTCCATATTGCATGCAGACGATATGTGAAATGCAAACTATTAATGTCACGAATCCTCAAAGCTGCTTCAGAGCTAGGTTAGTAATTAGTAGCCTGACCACAAAACACCAAATCCGAAATAACCTGCCCTCTAGTTTGGTTCACAACATACTTTCCAACCTACCTGATACACACTTGTGCAATTTATTTTTCACAACATGAGCAGTCACTTAGTAACACAGTTTCGATGCAACTTGACACCATCCAGTATTACTGCAGCACCCACGATTATTTGTTACTCATTTACAGGATGAGGGCGTCGCATTTATAACCCGCATTTATTGCCCATAGCAGAGGGCAGTTAAGAGTCAACAGCGTTGCCTTGAGTCTGGAGTCACATGCAGGCCAGACCAGGGAAGGACAGCAGTATCCTTCCCTAAAGGACATTAGTGAACCAGAGTTTTTCCAACAATCGACAATGGATTCTTGGTCATCATAAACCCTTGATCCAAGATACTTATTGAATTCACATTCCACCATCTGAAATGGCAGGATTTGGACCCGCGTCCCCACAACATTACCTGGGTTTCTGGGTTAAGAGTTCAATGATAATATCACTATGTCATTGCTTCCCCTTGCATATACTTGCATTTCCAATTTCCAGACCATATGATGCAAAATATTTGCGCGCCAGTTTTGGTCTCGATACATAACACACCAATGTTTGCTTCTCTTTGCTATTTGTAAGATCCACGCAAACTGATTCAGTGGGATCTGAGGGACAGGATCTGTGGCATTATTAGTGACAGACTTGGACAAGACGTACAAGGAAGCTCGACGCTGGGATGGTCTGTAGATTTGGTCAGCAATACAGGGCAAGCATCAATATCCTCCCCGATCTGTCAGGATAAGAGACATCGATGCAACTTGACACCATCCACTATTACTGCAGCACCCACGATTATTTGTTACTCATTTACAGGATGAGGGCGTCGCATTTATAACCCGCATTTATTGCCCATTGCAGAGGGCAGTTAAGAGTCAACAGCGTTGCCTTGAGTCTGGAGTCACATGTACGCCAGACCAAGGAAGGACAGCAGTATCCTTCCCTAAAGGACATTAGTGAACGAAGGTTTTCCAACAATCGACAATGGATTCTTGGTCATCATAAACCCTTGATCCAAGATACTTATTGAATTCACATTCCACCATCTGAAATGGCAGGATTCGGACCCGTGTCCCCACAACATTACCTGGGTTTCTGGGTTAAGAGTTCAATGATAATATCACTATGTCATTGTTTCCCCTTGCATATACTTGCATTTCCAATTTCTAGACCATATGATGCAAAATATTTGCGCGCCAGTTTTGGCCTCGATACAAAACACACCAATGTTTGCTTCTCTTTGCTATTTGTAAGATCCACCAAAACTGATTCAGTGGGATCTGAGAGACAGGATCTGTGGCATTATTAGTGATAGACTTGGACAAGACGTACAGGGAAGCTCGACGCTGGGGATAGACTTGGACAAGACGTACAGGGAAGCTCGACGCTGGGATGGTCTGTAGAATTGGTCAGCAATACAGGACAAGCATCAATATTCTCCCCGATCTGTCAGGATAAGAGGCATCGTATTCTCTCTGTTCCCTCACACTGACTGTATATCTGTTACAGCACCTACCCCCGAACCAAGGCTCACACTCTATCTTCAAATATGGCTCAAGCACGGCCAATCTGACTATTGAATTCAGCATCTTCCCTCCCCCACTTTCCATGTCACTGATGCAATAGCCCCGCACACTAATAACACTGCATGGATAGGACACTGTGGTCAGACTCCCTGCGAACACCTCACCCTTCGCCCCTCAAGCACTAACAGCAGGGCCACCCACTCCCACGCTCATTCCTTCCCTCCCTTCTCCCATTCCAGGAGAAACAGCCTAGAATTGGACAGCAAGTGCCAAGCCGGGTGGTGTCGTTCCAGATATCCGTTCCCTCAGCCCACTATCCCGACATGTGGGGAAGTTCCTGGAAAGAACCGGAGAGGACCAGGAGGTCTTGTGTGGAGATTCTGAAACATCCACGTCCCACCATCCGAGTAAGGAGCAATATTCAGTAAAGAGCAATTCTCAATTTAAACCCATTGTCAGTTTCAACCTCATCTCTCTCACTCGCAAAAGATATGATACCAATTGCACAGAGATGCAGGCAGTGAAATACACAGAAGTATTGGTAAACACCACAATATACTAACATGCACAGTGCATACAAGGAGATAGGCATACACACACATAGAAGCACACAGAGACATATACAGTCACACACAAATAGACAGAAACACAGATAGAAACACAAAGGCTGATACACAGACAGACAGATGTAGTCACAAAAATACACAGATAACAAGCACATGGACACACATACATATACATACACACAAAGACACAGACACTAGTGTCATTAAGACACAAATAAATAAGTTTTTGGTTTATAAGGAGATCAAGATTTCTAGGGAGAAGGTAGGAAAATGATGTTGAGGAACATAAAAGAAATGATTGAATGGCATGTCAGACTTGATGGGCCAAATGGCCTAATTCTGTTCCTTTCTTTCATGCTTGTGTGGTGTTATTCTATCAGGTATTCTTTTCCTGAGACGGCAGCAGAGGCTGGGTTTGATACATATTTGATTGTAAAGAGTCAGTGGTAATGTGGGACAAAGTTGGAGGGCGGAATGGTTTATGTCTATTCCTTGTTATTGTATCCTTATATCCGAAAAGGGGCAGTGATTTGATGTGAGGTTAACATATTTCTAAAATAATGGGTCCCACAATGAAATATGGATGTCCCTTTCCCTTTAGTGTTGCGCTACCCGTGGTATCCTCATTCTCAGGGAGCAGTGAAGACTCGGTTATTGAAGATATTCAAGGCTGAGCTCAACTGATCTTTGCTGGACAGGAGAGTCAATGTTTATTGGGAACAGACAGGAATTGGATGGTCAGACACACTCGGATCAGCTATAAGCATTCTGAATGGTGCAGCCGAATGGTCAACTGCCGCCCCTACCCGAAATGTTGTTCCCTCAATCCACCCCTCGAGTCTATTACAGCGTAGGGGACCACCCCATTCAGCCACATAGGATCGTTATAATGAGATGGAAGGAGTCCATTCTGCCCCTCGAAGGAGTTACACAGGAATATAGAATGAAGTAATTCATCTCGTTGAGTACATTGCACGGGTATTGAGTTTAATCAGGAATGTTTTGCTGAATCTGTGCAGGGCATTGCTGAGACCACATCAGATACACAGGGTGCAGTTTTGATCCTCTAAACTAAATAAAAGATGTAATTCCTTTCGAAGATTTTCAAAGATGCTTCCCTTTACTCATTCCTGAAATGAAGGCATTTTGTTATCACACAGAGAGGGAGAAAAATATTACTAGCCTCCGAAGCAGCAGCCAATTGGTCTCTCGCTCTCTTACTTTGCTCTGCCTGAAAACAAGGTGTAAAAGCAGAACTTCCACAAGTCATCTTTACGACTCGTGGAGGATCCCTGATGAGGTATCATAGGAATCTCTCCACAGCCCGAAGGAAAGGGAGTTCAGCCAAATCCAACTGTTCCGGGAAGAAATCCGCATTCC